>NC_091282.1:749357227-749669518 GCF_032444005.1 Ranitomeya imitator | reverse complement strand
ATCGACGTACTCGGGAGAAATTGCCCAACAAATTTTATGATCCATTTTACCCTACTGCCCATGTGAAAATGAAAAAATTGAGGCGAAAAGAATTTTTTTGTGAAAAAAAAGTACTTTTTCATTTTTACAGATCAATTTGTGAAGCACCTGAGGGTTTAAAGTGCTCACTAGGCATCTAAATAAGTTCCTTGGGGGGTCTAGTTTCCAAAATGGGGTCACTTGTGGGGGAGCGCCAATGTTTAGGCACACAGGAGCTCTCCAAACGCGACATGGTGTCCGCTAACGATGGAAATAATTTTTCATTCAAAAAGTCAAATGGCGCTCCTTCCCTTCCGAGCCTTACCATGTGCCCAAACAGTGGTTTACCCCCACATGTGAGGTATTGGTGTACTCAGGAGAAATTGCCCAACACATTTTAGGATCCATTTTATCCTGTTGCCCATGTGAAAATGAAAAAATTGAGGCTAAAAGAATTTTTTTGTGAAAAAAAAGTACTTTTTCATTTTTACGGATTAATTTGTGAAGCACCTGGGGGTTCAAAGTGCTCACTATGCATCTAGATAAGTTCCTTGGGGCGTCTAGTTTCCAAAATGGGGTCACTTGTGGGGGAGCTCCAATTTTTAGGCACACGGGGGCTCTCCAAACGTGACATGGTGTCCGCTAAAGAGTGGAGCCAATTTTTGATTCAAAAAGTCAAATGGCGCTCCTTCCCTTCCAAGCCCTGCTGTGCGCCCAAACAGTGGTTTACCCCCACATATGAGGTATCAGCGTACTCAGGACAAACTGGACAACAACTTTCGTGGTTCAGTTTCTCCTTTTACCATTGGGAAAATAAAAAAATTGTTGCTAAAAGATAATTTTTGTGACTAAAAAGTTAAATGTTCATTTTTTCCTTCCATGTTGCTTCTGCTGCTGTGAAGCACCTGAAGGGTTAATAAACTTCTTGAATGTGGTTTTGAGTACCTTGAGGGGTGCAGTTTTTAGAATGGTGTCACTTTTGGGTATTTTCAGCCATATAGACCCCTCAAACTGACTTCAAATGTGAGGTGGTCCCTAAAAAAAATGGTTTTGTAAATTTCGTTGTAAAAATGACAAATCGCTGGTCAAGTTTTAACCCTTATAACTTCCTAACAAAAAAAAATTTTGTTTCCAAAATTGTGCTGATGTAAAGTAAACATGTGGGAAATGTTATTTATTAACTATTTTGTGTCACATATCTCTCTGGTTTAACAGAATAAAAATTCAAAATGTGAAAATTGCGAAATTTTCAAAATTTTCGCCAAATTTCCGTTTTTATCACAAATAAACGCAGAATTTATTGACCTAAATTTACCACTAACATGAAGCCCAATATGTCACGAAAAAACAATCTCAGAACCGCTAGGATCCGTTTAAGCGTTCCTGAGTTATTACCTCATAAAGGGACACTGGTCAGAATTGCAAAAAACAGCAAGGTCTTTAAGGTCAAAATAGGCTGGGTCATGAAGGGGTTAAGCTGGCATCCTGTAGAATGTCAAATCTGTGTTCTCGTAGATGGTTCCATGGTGCCTTGGCTTTTGATCTGTAGAGACTCTTCTCTTGCAGAAGGATAGAAATACCTTTTTACAATGGGTAATCAACATATTAGCAAACATCAATTGTTCAATGACCCTGCGTCCCTGTCCTCCAAAGATAGCAGACAATAGCCTGTAGGAGATGATATAAGAAGTAAACAGCAGCCATTCAACAATTCACAAACATCAATTTCAAGCATCAATGTGCAGACTCATATGACAACTGTATATGTTTCTTTACCAACCGAAAAAAAAATCACAAATTCAATAGTCAATGTTCAGACAATAGTTTGACAAACACAGACATCACCAAAACACATAAAATCTTTCCCCATATGGAAAAAGTGCTGGAGTGCAGAAAGAGAACTGGACAACTCCCATAATGAATGAATCCTATAAAGAAATATGGAGTATGATGCCCCAAAATCAGAGACTATAAAGTTTAATAAAAAAGTATACAAAAATTTTATTGAACAAATAATCAGACAAAACAAGTAAAATAGTACAGCAGTAATAATGGATGAATGGTGATGCCACAGAGGACAAAAATCGCTGCACCTACCAACCATGTGCTGACAAAAGTGGCCCAGCACTTAGAAAGCACAATCAAAAAATGCCGTATCTGGTGTTATGGCACTCAGATTTATCTATCCCAGGGACCACAGATAAATTAACCCCAAATATGTGTGAGTAAGGTCAGACGAATCTGGCCAATGTCTCAAGGGGTATTAGTACTTGTGGTGCCCAAATGATACAAAAACTTACCTGCACACACGCAAGACATGTGTCAACTAGGATAAAGTTCCAAGTGTCTATAGAAAGTGCTATATATAGTGCTTACCCATGAGGCAGCACGGTGGCTCAGTTGGTAGCACTGCAGCCTTGCAGCGCTGGGGTTCTGCATTCAAATCCCACCAAGGAAAACATCTGCAAGGAGTTTGTATATCCTCTCCGTGCTTGCGCGGGTTTCCTCCTGGTACTCCCACATTCCACAAACATACTGATAGGGATTTTAGATTGTGAGCCCCATCCGGGACAGTGATGATAATGTGTGCAAACTGTAAAGAGCAGCGGAATATGTTAGCGCTATATAAAAATAAAGGTTATTATTATTACTGAACTTTTTTACTTGTTTTGTCTGTATATTTGTTCAATAAAATTTTGTATACTTTTTATTAAACTTTATAGTCTCTGATTTTGGGGTCATTATAATCCATATTTCTTTATAGGATTCAACGTTCAGACCATCGCCTATGTCTCTTGGCCTACTGAAAATAGATGTCTGGCCTAATTAAGATTAAATGCTGTGTCATAATAGTAATCTTGCACTTTATTTGCTGCAATATTTATATGTGCGTGTGTTTTAGGAAATCATATACAGTACAGACCAAAAGTTTGGACACACCTACTCATTTAAAGATTTTTCTGTATTTTCATGACTATGGAAGTGTCAAGAGTGTGCAAAGCAGTCATCAAAGCAAAAGGTGGCTACTTTGAAGAACCTAGAATATAAGACATAATTTCAGTTGTTTCACACTTTTTTTGTTAAGTATATAATTCAACATGTGTTAATTCACAGTTTTGATGCCTTCAGTGTGAATGTACAATTTTTATAGTCATGAAAATACAGAAAAATCTTTAAATGAGAAGTTGTGTCCAAACTTTTGGTCTGTACTGTAGATATGGCATGCAGAGAGGTTGTCTTGCCAGAAGCCCTGGATAGTATACCTGTGTAAGGAGGTGGCGGAGGACCTCAGTGCTCCCTCTCTTAGTTGACTCAGTGGGACTACCGCCCTGGGCCACCATGTTGCACCTGAACAGCAAGTGATTGGTCCTGGACTTTTGAGGGTACATGTCGGTACAACATGTTTGCTGCTGTATGCATGTAAAAGACAGACCACCTTGTAAGGAGGGTTTCTGAAGTAAGTATGCCTGAAGACTGTGCTTGTGGGTAACCTATATGGGAGCAAGAGTGAGTGTATATAGCCTGCTCAGAAACTGTGGTGGAGGGGTGCTGCATCCCTATGGTGATAGTAGACCTCTGAGGCCTGTGTGAAAAATGGAAAAGAATAAAGTTGATGACTAGCCTATGTACGTTACCCATCCAGGAGGATATCTAAAGAAAGCGCAAAGTCTTGTGGGAAGGAGACATCACCTCTTCTAGATAGGAAAACATTATGGAGGAGTGAAAAAAGATCAGTGGAGCACTTGGCTTGAGTACACCTGTGTGACTGTAGCAATGAGGTATGAACCTTTCTGGTGTGAAATGTGAGTATTGTGCGCGTAGATGCACCCTGAGAGGATTGGCCACCATTCTTTACTATTTAAGCAACAACTAAGCCAAGCCTTCAACTGGGAGATTCTTCCATAAAATATCCTGTCAGATTTTATGTAAACCCATTCCAAAGTAGGTGTTTGGGGTGGTAACCTTGAGGTTTGGGAGTGTTTTTCTGGGGCAAGGCTTAAATGTCCATGAGTGCAAGTTTTTGGAGAAACCTCCAAATGATAACATGTGATTATGATTTAGCGGATGGCTGTGTGCAAGGACTAGTGGCTGTCCTGTGAAACCTCGCATTGGGAGTGACACAACATCGTAAAGCATTTTTGAAAAATCACTTTAACTTATGCCCAGAGGCAAAGACTATATTTTATAGATAAAATATAATTCCCTATTGTTATCCAAGTTTATAGAGACATCAACCCTACTTGTGTGTTCCATAATTTTGCTTTAAATGTCTGTCATGTCCCTTTGTTTAGATATTCGAGTGCGTAATGGGGAATGTACCATCTTGACAGCAGGTCTTAAATAGAAAGTCATTAACATTTTCTTAGACATTTCCATCCTCTCCTCGTCTTTCTTCAGGTGCTACATCATTCTTCTCATTGGCAAATTAATGCTTCCTACAAAATCTATTTCTCATCTCCTCTATCTTCTTTTTACGCCGACAAAGATTTTTCAGTGCTGAGGTAATTTAGCAGGTCAATATAAAACATGATGTGTTTTCTTTCTCTACTTAAAAAGGAGAGAGAGAAAAAAAGAAAGAAATAAAAATCAGGTCTTACTGCAACTTTGTCAGTCAGATGTTCAACAGCTCACAATTGGTCTTTTATTTCAGGGGAGGATGAAAAAAAAATGTAATGAAAGGAACATTTCGAAACCAATTTTCGGAATCCTTTCCCCTTAGGGCTTGGAACGGTAATGTAAATCTTCACCAAAAAGCAATAGTCACACATTGAATGAAATTGTAGATCCAATCACTCACTGACACTCACACAGGAAGACTGAAATGATTGAAATTAGTCTACCTGTCATTTGCTCTGCATTTTCTCTCAATTTGTTGCGCCACGAGAATAGATAGAAATTTTATAGTCAACCTCATTTAACCTGTTTTTATGTCTTTCTTAAATGGGTCCCTCATAGACTCGGTGGATCCTAGCTAGCAGGGAAATTAAATGTGTGTTTTTTAAAGAGTAAAATATTTGTATTTTTTTTTTTTCAGCTACTGTAACTTTAACCATTTTTTAATTGTATATATCTTTTATTCTGTTTTGGAACAGTCATCTAGCCTGAGCTGTTACCCACAGTTTCAGTGACTCACGTTGCAGCATGCACTTCAGCATAATGAACGTCCATTAGAAAATGACTCATTATGTCAAGGAGTATTATATAGGTTAAGCTGAGTCTGTCAGAACAAAATTACTGTTCAAACCAAGCACAATCACTCAGTGCCCCTTTTGCATGGCTGAGCAGTTCAATGCACCTTCCACCTACCTGATTTCCATAAGTCTTCGCCCTCTTCTTCCTTGAGTGACAGCTCTGGCTTTACAGGAGCCAGGGAAGGTAGAGATATATGGAAAACAAGTAGGTGAGAAGATTCACTGAACTTCTCTGCCAGGCCAAGGATGCACCGAGCACCTGTGCTTGGATTGGGCAGTCATTTTGTGCTCTCAGACTCCCTTTAAAAAAATGATCACCTCTTCACAAGAGAGGTGATAGCTTAATTCTACTTACTAGGACCACCACTAATCACTAGATCCAGGTCCTAATCAGTGCCATAGGTTTTGAATGGAGCAGCAGGGCTCCAACGACTATCAATCCAATCAACTTCTCCTGGCCACAATAATCTCATGACATTGGTATTGGCCGATAGTTCGGTAGGAATTTCCCACCTTTGTCCCTAACCCCCCAATTTGTCACCGGATAAAACCCCCATCCCAAATAATGACAGGATTCTAAACTTGGATAATAATTGGCCACAACGGCCTTTATTAAAACATACAACATAATAGTAAAGTAACATGGGGAGGGGTCCTTGAAGCTCCAAACTGGTGGTCAACCATAATAGAGAGTGGACAGAAAATAGACCATAATTTACTCCCAGCCGTTACCACACTGGCTCGGGAGCACCAAAATACCCCGAAGGGTTACCCATGTCCACTTAAAACTTGGGATTCCGGCCCATCGTTGCCAAGATCCTACCCCAAACCACCAGACCCAAAACCAAAGTTTACACCAACTGAAGAATCCGTATCCCGACAGATCCCCCAGGCCAATTTAGCACCAACTCCAAGGACCCCTCCCACCGCCACAACGAGGGTAATTGAACACCTCAAATACCCGAGACACCCCCAAATGGCCCTTTAAATACCGGTCTGCAACCCCAGGGCCCACAAATCGATGCCCACCGCATTCAAATGAACACCATCACCTAGGAGAAATTCTTTCCCACCCTTTTCCAATTCAAAATGATGGATGAACAAGCCTCCGTTCCTAACAACAAGACTAGACACCGCTCGATTAACCTTAATTCTAGCTTTGTTAATCCTATTCACAGATCTGGCGTGCCGCCAGCATCTCCTCGGGACGATATCAGACCATACCACGAGCAAATCTCGAAAAGACACCCAGAACCTGAGAAGGTCGTGCTTAATATCCCTTATTAACTCACGACATGGGCGAATCCCCAAATCATTTCCCCCGACATGTAAAACCAAGATGTCAGGAGGTCTATCTAACCGAACACCATTATGAACCTCCTGCATAACCCCGTTCCAACACAAACCCCGAAAACCCAACCACCTGACCACGGCCACGTCTTTAGAAAAACCGAGTTGACGTCCTTCCCGCCGAACATCTGCATGCCTTGCGCCCCAATAAACGTAGGAGTGGCCGACGATCCAATCCAACAGAGGACTTTGAACTAGAAAATACAAACAACTTAGAGTCCACACTAATAAAATAGCAAACACAGAACGACATGAAAAACCCCAAGCATTCAAGGTCTAACATAGCTCCGGAAACGCGCAGACTCCCATCTCCCTATCCTCTGAACCACATCAGGTGCCAAACCTCCCAAAGCCGCCTAAGTCGCGGCCCCGATATGAAATGAGTGAGACACAAAACGAGAAGCATCTAGACCCAGCCCCGACAATGCACGCCTAAAAATCACCACAAACTGAAATTTGGAGAGAAAAGACCCATCCTCATGACACAACAAAGGTCCGGCCTTGGACGGCCGAAAACTATTAAAAACCTGCCAACAACGAACGGGACACATGAGCATACCCAGAACAGCGCCCCAAACTACCTGTTTACCTTTCCCTTCCTGGTCCGTCTTTGACCTACGTAACCAAAACTGTAAACCACCTTCGATAAGCACCACATCCCTAGCCCAAAGCCCCCCTTGTCTGTATGTGGTAGGAGACACAATGTCCCCAACCCTCAAAGCTTTAAAAAATGCCTGGGAAAAGGCTAAACGGAAAAGCGCCACCTCAAAGTTGGATATACAAATCTCGTCTAAACGCGAGCCAACCTTTTCCAACATGCCAAAAGAGACCGGGCGCCTGTGATCCCCACGTCCCACCCTTCTTCTAAAACCTTTCACCGCCTGTCTCACCAGAAACAATTTTGTCAAATCCCATAATCCTCAAAGCTGAAAACCAAAGGCCAAAGCCGACCTAACTCTATCCACATTCGTCGCCGACCACCCCTCATCAGCACCCCGTCTCAACCACAACAACAAGGCACCCACTTGATCATCACCCACGTTAGTAGCCCCGCATGACACCAACAAGGACTCCCAATCACACCATACCGACCGGTACGCTGCCCACGTGCTGGGTGCCAAAGATGCGTGAATCAAAGGTCCTGCAGCCCGGATACCACTCTCCAAAGCTCTGGCGGGCAGTCCAACCCTGCCTCCTCTGCATCCGGGGCCAAAGAACGAAAACGCTCCCACTAAAATTGAGACAAAGAGTCAGCAATGGAGTTCTCCACTCCAGGCACATAATATACGCATTGATAGACATGCAAAACTGCACCAACTGACGAAGAACCCTGATAACCGGGGGAGAAGATGCCGTCAAACTGTTGATGACACAAACAACTGCCATATTGTCACAATAAAAAGCGATGCCTTCTATTGCGCAAATTCTCCTTCCACAAATAAACAGCAACCAATATAGGAAAGATTTCCAACAAAGTCACGTTTTTCACTAACTCGGAACAGAACCAATCGTCGGGCCACCTAGTGGCACACCACCGGCCACCAAAAAAGGCGCCAAAACCAACACCACCTGACGTGTCGGTAAACAAATCCAAGTCAGCGTTGCCCACCACTTCCTCCATCAGCAACGAACGGCCATTGTACCGTGCCAAAAAACTGTCCCACACCTCCAAATCGGCTTTGTGCTCACTAGACAAGTGAACAAAATGATGTGGGGCCTTAACTCCCGCTGTGGCGCCGGCTAACCTACGTGAAAACACCCTCCCCATCGGGATGATTCTGCAAGCAAAATTCAATTTGCCGAGGAGGGACTGAACCTCACGCAATGGCAGCTTCTTTAAACGATGCGCTCGAGCCACCTCGCCTCTTAATCCAACCACTTTCTCCACCGGTAACCAGAACTCCCAGTTAACTGAATCGATAACAATGCCCAAAAACTAAATACTTGTGCTAGGCCCCTCGGTTTTTCCCGGCGCCAACGGGACGCCAAAACGTTGTGCTACCCAAATAACTGTCTTCAATGCCGTGTCACAACATCCGGACTGACCTGGCCCGATGCACAAAAAGTCATCCAAATAATGTATCACTGAATCCAAACCCGACACGTCCGAACGACCCACTCAAGAAAGGAAGGAAAAGCCTCAAAATATGCACAAGACAACAAGCATCCCATCGGCAAACATCTAGCAACGTAAAACCCCCCGTTCCAATAACAACCCAACAGCCTCACACTATCCAGCTGAACAGGTAGCAACTGAAAAGCCGACTCAATATCGGTGTTAGCCAACTACGCACCCCTACCACAACTACGCACCCAGCGTGCCACCTTGTCAAAAGACGTATACACCACAGAACAAAGCTCCTGATCTATCCCGTCATTCATGGACCTCCCCTGAGGGTATGACAAATGCTAAATCAGCCTAAACTTGTTCGTCTCCTTCTTCGGAACCACACCCAATGGCGAAACTACCAAATCCTCTAGGGGCGGAACAGGGAAAGGACCGGACATCCTCCCCAACGAAACCTCCTTATTCAACTTTTCCGAAACCACTGCAGCTTGCAACACGGCTGATCTTAAATTCTTCAAAACTTGAGGGATACCAAAAGGGGGAGCGGGTATCTGAAAACCATCGCGAAAACCCAGTAACAACAACTCTGTTTTTTCCCTATCCGGGAACCTATTTAGATAGGGGACCATCGCGTCCAGCCTCACTGGCGTCACCCCCTTTTGAATTGCCCTCTGGCTTCCCTTTCTTCTTGAAGCACTTAGCGGCACCATGGGAGGATCCACTGCAATGCGAGCACACGTGCTTGAACTTACAAGTAGCTCCGAATTTGCACTGGCCGTCGTTAAACTGCCAGCATAAACCATGCTTCTGGCCTCCCGATTGTCCGGACCGCCTCCCGAAAAACTTCCTTGTGAAGCGACTTGGCCGGCAGTACCGGCCCCGCCATGAAAGGAATGACCATATTTTGTCTGCGCCATAACCCGCAACCACAAACCAATGTCCTTCTGATGCCATCTAATCGCCGGACGAACCGCCTTCCGCTGCCTAAACTGCTCGTCGTACCGGAGCCAGGCCTGGCCCCTGTATGCCCTGTGCACTTCACCTATCGAATCCATATAACAAAATAAGGCAGAATAGTTCTCAGGCGCCTTTTCGCCAACTACGCTTGCCAGAATCGCGAACGCCTGTAGCCAGTTCACGAAAGTCTGAGGAATAAGACACCATCTCCGTTTTTCCTCATCCTCCTTCTTACTGTCCCTCTTCTTGCTCTTATCTAAATTACATTTTTCCAAAGGAAGGAGCGAAAAGATCTCCACGTACTCATCTTTCCAAATCTTCTCCCTAACTTCCTTTTTTAAATGAGCCCCTATCGGCCCCTCAAACCAAACGTAAACCTCCCCCCGCGCTTTATCGTCCAAACGAATCCCGCCCTCCTCCTCCTTTTCGGTCTGCACGGACACGACACGGGCTCCGATGACCGGCTCGGCGCCAAAGAACCCCCCCCGACACACCCAGCCCTAAATCCGTAAGACCGACCCACGTAGCCAAAGGTGACGGCACCGACCTAACGCCTCCCAATTGTGCGAGCAACTCACGGACGCTAGACAGCAACTCATCCATCCCTTCATTTCCCAAATCAAACCGAACCCTTGCCTGCCTCCCCGTAACCACCGCCCCACCCGCCTGGCTAACCCCAACTACCAGGGAAAATGATAACATCGGTAACAAAACAGACATAGAGTCTTGCTCACCAGGCTGCAGGGGAGCTGGGGTCCCCCCAGCCGGAGACGTCCCGCTCGTCCAGCCATCACCTGCTCCCGATCCACTCTGTGGAGCCCCTTGAAGCTGCGGCTCACTGCGTGATGAGGAATGAGATAATCCGACCCCGTCCAGGCCCGCCGCTGTCGATCCTGATGCGACCTGAAGTAAAGGCACACCCGGCACAGGCCCACCGCAAGAGGCGATCCCCTCAATCCCTTGTCCACGGCTCCTTCCAGACCCGGCTGATGATGCTGGCGAACCTCCAGGTTCTCTGGTCGGGCCCGGCAGCCCTGCGGATCCGGCGGCGCTGCCAGCCGCTGCAGCAGCAGAGGCTCTCCCCCCGCTGTCTCTGTCATGCGGAGGAAGCGGGGCACCCGGCGGGAGCATCACCACGGTGACCCGCCATGATGTCACAGGAGACACCTGATGTTCCGTCGCGTGGAAGCCCCACCCCCCGGAGCAAAGGAGGCGAAGGCCTATCCACTGCCGCAGGCCCCAGTGCGGCAGGCGGATTCCTCCCGGACCGGGCCCTGCTTGGACGCTTGCGGGCAGGCACTAGGTCCGGGGGGTCCCTGGAGGGGCTCCTACGCCTGCGCTAAGGCTGAGGCACATCTGGGGATAAATGTTCTGGAGGCCGGACCCACCGGGAGCGCCGCTCACTGCCATCCACCGACGGGTGCCCCCTCTGCCCAAAATTCCGGCCACCTGGGACTCCAGCCAGCCGGGATGCTGATTCGCCACCCGCAGCTGCTGCAGGACCTGCTCGACCGATGCCATCCTGCAGGTATCAACTTATTCCTTCCAGAGTGGGAACTGGATAACCCCACCCCCTACTTGCCCTATAAACCCCCCTCAAGCATATCACCCCCTCCCCTTAAATAACCCCACCCTCTACCCTTCTACCCCAAACCCCTATCATGTCGGCCTGCACGTACGCTGTCTGGGGGGGGGGGGAGGGGGACGGCTCGCTCCGGCCTGCTCTCTCTGTGGATCGATGGTTGTGCCAGTTATTGTACCTACACTGATCTATCTGGAACATAGATCACATTTGTATAAAGCAGAATATCTCTCAAAATTGTAGCAAATTTGATTAGAATCGATGCATCCATGTTTTTATGCAACTACATGAAACTGTTACTTAGCCAGTCTAAGGCACTTTTATTGAGCAGCAAGGCATATCTCTTATAACTTGCTATTGTATTGCAGTAGGCACCCAATAAGGTATATATATATATATATATATATATATATATATATATATATACTGCTCAAAAAAATAAAGGAAACACTAAAATCCCACATCCTAGATATCACTGAATGGAATATTCCACTTGTAAATCTTTATTCATTACATAGTGGAATGTGATGAGAATAGTAAAACCTAAAAATTATCAATGTAAATCACAACTAATATACCACGGAGATCTGGAGTTGGAATGATGCTCAAAATCAAAGTGGAAACTTAAGTTACAGGCTGATCAACTTGGAAATGCCTCAAGACAAGGAAATGATGCTCAGTAGTGTGTGTGGCTTACACGTGCCTGTATGACCTCCCTACAACGCCTGGGCATGCCCCCCCTGATGTGGCAGCTTATGGTCTCCTGAGGGATCCCCTCCCAGACCTGGACTAAAGCATCTGCCAACTCCTGGACAGTCTATGGTGCAACGTGATGTTGGTGGATGTGAGAGTCATAATGTCCCAAATGTGTTCAATCGGATTCAGGTCTGGGGAACGGCGGGCCAGTCCATAGCTTCAATGCCTTCATCTTTCAGGAACTGCTGACATACTCCAGCCACATGAGGTCTGGCATTGTCCTGCATTAGGAGGAACCCAGGGCCAACCGCACCAGCATATGGCCTCACAAGGGGTCTGAGGATCTCATCTCAGTACTTAATGGCAGTCAGACTACCTCTGGCGAGCACATGGAGGGCTGTGCGGCTCTCCAAAGAAATGCCACACCGCACCATTACTGACCCACTGCCAAACCGGTCATGCTGAAGGATGTTACAGGCAGCAGATCGCTCTCCACAGTGTCTCCAGACTCTGTCACATCTGTCACATGTGCTCAGTGTGAACCTGCTTTCACCTGTGAAGAGCACAGGGCGCCAGTGGCAAATTTGCCAATCCTGGTGTTCTGTGGCAAATGCCAAGCATCCTGCACGGTGTTGGGCTGTGAGCACAACCCACATCTGTGGACGTCGGGCACTCAGACCATCCTCATGGAGTCGGTTTCTATCCGTTTGTGCAGACACATGCACATTTGTGGCCTGCTTGATGTCATTTTGCAGGGCTCTGGCAGTGCTCCTCCTGTTCCTCCTTGCACAAAGGCTGAGGTAGCGGTCCTGCTGCTGGGTTGTTGCCCACCTACTGCCCCCTCCACGTCTCCTGGTGTACTGGCCTGTCTCCTGGTAGCGCTTCCAGCCTGTGGACATTACGCTGACAGACACAGCAAACCTTCTTGCCACAGCTCGCATTGATGTGCCATCCTGGATGAGCTGCACTACCTGAGCCACTTGTGTGGGTTGTAGAGTCCGTCTCATGCTACCATGAGTGTGAAAGCACAACCAACATTCAAAAGTGACCAAAACATCAACCAGAAAGCATTGGTACTGAGATGTGGTCTGTGGTCCCCACCTGCAGAACCACTCCTTAATTGAGTGTGTCTTTATAGTTGCCAATAATTTCCATTTGTTGTCTATTCCATTTGCACAACATCATGCGAAATTGATTGTCAAACAGTGTTGCTTCCTAAGTGGACAGTTTGATTTCACAGAAGTTTGATTTACTTGGAGTTATATTCTGTTGTTTAAGTGTTTCCTTTATTTTTTGAGCAGTGTATTTGTATTCGGCACCCTGAGTCAGTACTTTGTAGGACCACCTCTCACTACAATTATTGCTGCCAGTCTTTTGGGGTCTGTCTCTACCAGCTTTGCATATCTAGAGGTGACATTTTTGCCCCTTCTTCTTTGAACACTCGCTCTTGCTCAGTGAAATTTGGATGATGTTGGTGATCAGCAATGTTCACGTCTTGTCACAGATTCTCAAAGTGATTTATGTCCGGACTGTGACTGGGCTGTTCACACACATGAATATGCTTTGATCTAAACCATCCATTGTAGCTCTGGCGGTATATTTATGCCATTGTCCTGCTGGGGTACTAACCTACGCCGCAGTCTCAAGTCATTTTCAGCCTCTAACAGGTTTGCTTTCAGTATTGTCCTGTATTTAGCGCCATTCATCTTCCCATCAACTCTGACCAGCTTCCCTGCCCCTGCTGAAGAAAAACCTCAACAGGATATTGCCATATGTGATGATGGGGATGGTGTTTTCAGGGTGGTGTGCAGTGTTAGTGTTTTACCATACAGTATATAGATTTTTGCATTTAGCCCGAAAAGATCCACTTTGATCTCATCTGACAAAAGCACCTTCTTCGATATGCTCTCTGTGTCCCCTGCAAACTGCAAACGGGACTTCTTATGGCTTGCTTTAAAAAATGGCTTTCTTCTTGCCATCTTCCATAAAGGCCAGATTTGAGGAGTATGTGACCAATAGTTGTCCTGTGAACCGATTCTCCCACCTGAGCCGTGGATCTCTGCAGGTCCTCCAGAGTCACCATGGGCCTCTTTGCAACCTGTCAAATTAGTGCTCTCCTTACATGGGATATCAGTTTAGGTGGACAGTCACATCTTGGTAGGTTTGCATTTGTGCCATACTCCTTCCATTTTTAAATGGTGGATTGAACTGTGCTCCGTGAGATGTTCAGAGCTTGGGTTATTTTTTTCTTTCTTTATAACTTTACCCTACAATATTCTTCCCCACAGCTTTATCCCTGACCTATCTGGTGTGTTCCTTGGTTTTCATGATGCTGCTTGACCCATAATGTTCTCAAACAAACTTCTGAGTCCTTCACAGAACAGTTGTAGTTATATGGAGAAGAAATTATACACAGCTGGACTCAATTTACTAATTACAGTGGGGCAAAAAAGTATTTAGTCAGTCAGCAATAGTGCAAGTTCCACCACTTAAAAAGAAGAGAGGCGTCTGTAATTTACATCATAGGTAGACCTCAACTATGGGAGACAAACTGAGAAAAAAAAATCCAGAAAATCACATTGTCTGTTTTTTTAACATTTTATTTGAATATTATGGTGGAAAATAAGTATTTGGTCAGAAACAAAATTTCATCTCAATACTTTGTAATATATCCTTTGTTGGCAATGACAGAGGTCAAACGTTTTCTGTAAGTCTCACAAGGTTGCCACACACTGTTGTTGGTATGTTGGCCCATTCCTCCATGCAGATCTCCTCTAGAGCAGTGATGTTTTTGGCTTTTCGCTTGGCAACACGGACTTTCAACTCCCTCCAAAGGTTTTCTATAGGGTTGAGATCTGGAGACTGGCTAGGCCACTCCAGGACCTTGAAATGCTTCTTACGAAGCCACTCCTTCGTTGCCCTGGCGATGTGCTTTGGATCATTGTCATGTTGAAAGACCCAGCCACGTTTCATCTTCAATGCCCTTGCTGATGGAAGGAGGTTTGCACTCAAAATCTCACGATACATGGCCCCATTCATTCTTTCATGTACCCGGATCAGTCGTCCTGGCCCCTTTGCAGAGAAACAGCCCCAAAGCATGATGTTTCCACCACCATGCTTTACAGTAGGTATGGTGTTTGATGGATGCAACTCAGTATTCTTTTTCCTCCAAACACGACAAGTTGTGTTTCTACCAAACAGTTCCAGTTTGGTATCATCAGACCGTAGGACATTCTCCCAAAACTCCTCTGGATCATCCAAATGCTCTCTAGCAAACTTCAGATGGGCCCGGACATGTACTGGCTTAAGCAGTAGGACACGTCTGGCACTGCAGGATCTGAGTCCATGGTGGCGTAGTGTGTTACTTATGGTAGGCCTTGTTACATTGGTCCCAGCTCTCTGCAGTTCATTCACTAGGTCCCCCCGCGTGGTTCTGGGATTTTTGCTCACCGTTCTTGTGATCATTCTGACCCCACGGGGTGGGATTTTGGGTGGAGCCCCAGATCGAGGGAGATTATCAGTGGTCTTGTATGTCTTCCATTTTCTAATTATTGCTCCCACTGTTGATTTCTTCACTCCAAGCTGGTTGGCTATTGCAGATTCAGTCTTCCCAGCCTGGTGCAGGGCTACAATTTTGTTTCTGGTGTCCTTTGACAGCTCTTTGGTCTTCACCATAGTGGAGTTTGGAGTCAGACTGTTTGAGGGTGTGCACAGGTGTCTTTTTATACTGATAACAAGTTTAAACAGGTGCCATTACTACAGGTAATGAGTGGAGGAAAGAGGAGACTCTTAAAGAAGTTACAGGTCTGTGAGAACCAGAAATCTTGATTGTTTGTTTCTGACTAAATACTTATTTTCCACCATTATATGCAAAAAAAAATGATAAAAAAACAGACAATGTGATTTTCTGGATTTTTTTTTCTCAGTTTGTCTCCCATAGTTGAGGTCTACCTATGATGTAAATTACAGACGCCTCTCATCTTTTTAAGTGGTGGAACTTGCACTATTGCTGACTGACTAAATACTTTTTTGCCCCACTGTATGTGACATCTGGAAGCAATTGGTCAAATAAGATTTATTTGGGGTATCAAACTTCAGGGGAGCTGAATATAAATGCAGTAACAATTTTGAGATTTATGTTTTTTAAGTAATTAGAAAACAGGTTTTATTTCCTTTACATTTCACAAGTATTTGCTACTTTGTGTTAGTATCACATAAAATCCCAATAAAAACATTTAATTTTGCGGGTTTAATGTGAAAAAATGAGGAAAAGTTTGCAGGGTATGAATACTTTTTAAACACACTGTATGTATTTAATTAATGGAGCATCCCATAATCCACAGGTTCGTCTGATCAGTTGATATAACGTCTTCCCTGGAAAAAGAGTCGGCTTTAGGGGCAGGCAGACCAGGCAGCTGCCTATGGCCTGCGCTCCTCCAGGGGCCCCCAGCCAGTGGTGAGCTGTTAATAGTGGCACACCACGCAGCCGCTATGGGGCCCGTGAAAAAGAGGGGCCGCCCCCCCTGCATTGCGCATTTAACTTATCAGTATCATAGATGCCTATTCAGGTGAAAGCAGTGATGGAGGAGAGAGCGTCAGATGACGCTCCCTCCCCCATCATTCCCCTCTGTTTGTGACTCATCGGGTGCACGATGACGCCACTTCATTGTGCGCCATGCTGTGCCAGCAGTGGAGTTGATGAGACCAGAACAGAGCCTGGAGCATCGCTGGGAATGAGGAGGAGAGGTGAGTATTGTATATTTGTATGCATTATACTGTGTGTATATGTATGCAGTATACTGTGTGTGTATGGGGCTACATTATACTCTATGAAGAGCAATATTATACTCTATGAGGGGGCTACATTATACTGTGTGTCTGTGTAGGGCTGCATTACACTTTTTGAGGGGCCTGCACTCTGAAGGGGCTGCATTATACTCTATGAGGGGGATGCCTGCATTATACTCTGAGGGGGATGGCTGCATTATACTCTGAGGGGGGCTGCATTGTACTCTGAGGGGGGGGGGGGTGGATTATACTCTATCAAGGACCATGAGGAGTGCATTACACTATATGTACTATATGGAACCTGCATTATACTGTATTGAGGACTATCTGTCCCCATTATTGTTCCTCAGCTGGAGTAAAGAAACTCGGGAACAAGCGTCGAAGACTTCAATATTGTTGATCACGCTCATTTAACAGTCTGAACTCAGCGCATATAAATACAATCGAAATGTTTCTGTGTGATGGTGCAATATGTTAGCATTTGGGGCCCCACTTTAAACTTTTGCCCAGGGCCCCACTTTATTTAAAAACGGCCCTGCCTGGAAATATAAATAGCGGCTTTATTCCAGATCATGCAGCTGCAGCGTTCATCATTCTTCACATTACAGACTGACACAATAAATAGCCGTTGCTTTAACATTCAGCGCTTTATGGGTTGTGAAGTGGAAAGTGGACAGGCAGGATTGACACTGATCCCCTTTTAGGGAATATCTTTGGAGAAACCAGATGAAATCAATTCAGCTGTGGTTTAAGATTTCAGGGGTCACTAAAGGTCTCCTGGAGGCTTGAGGTTCCTGATAACTTGTTTCTGTGTTTCTGTGTTATATGCAGGGAAGCTTTACAAATAGTCTTGCCACTTCGAGTCCTGCCATATGGTAGCTCTGTGCGGCCTTGTATTATACGGGTAAGGCCCCCTAAAAACCAATACTTCTACTTTATAATTTTAGCCGTAAACCATAATAGTGACCCTAAAGCCACTTTCATATGTTTGACATTGATGGTCCAGTTATGGACTGCCTGTGGGTCTCCTGAACCGAGCCCAACAGATTCATACATGCCTACTTGACTGTTGAGTTTGGGCCAGGAGACCCGCGGCTGGCCCAGACATCCATGTCCATACTCGGACTGTGAATGTCGAATGTCTAAAACCGGCCTAAGAGTAGTTTTCGGGGTACAGATAAAAGTGCCAAGCTAGTGAAGGACAACAGTCATTGCTACCAGGGAAAAAGATGTGCAAATGAACTCTATTCCGATAGGAAGAAAACTGGCTCTCTAGTGCCATCTACGGGATGTAGCTACTCTATAAATTTGTGTCTAACAACTTACTTAGCATTAGTGCATACCATAGTAGGGTACTGGTCGGCTATGTAAGAGCTTAGGCTCACTTGACTTCAGTCAAAAAACCCTCAGATGCAGCCAAATCTGTAGTGATGAACGGCAAGAAACCGCAAACCAGTCATCTGAATACAGGGGATATTCACCTTTTACAGAATACTTGTTTTACTAAATATATGACAAGACTCATTAAAGGGAAATGCTCCCCATATGCTATTTACCTACACATATGGGGTTAATCTGCAGGGTTAATAGCATTCCAAAGCAGTGCACCCGACATAGCAAATGTCCGGCTACAGGGAGGAAACTAACTGCAGTATTTCTCCAGGCAGCCACCTGCTTTCAGTCATAGAGGTGTGGCCGGCATGGCACTCAGTATACAGTGAGTTACAGATGTAACCATGCCCTGGCCCTCTTCATTGTATCAGTGCAGACAACTGTCAGCCACGAAGGTGATTTTTAAATTCCTAGCTCAATTTCTCCACATTTTCGTTTCTGTAGGGCGTAAATGAGATGAAAGATAATCCATTTTGCTGCTACTATAAATACCCTGCAAATAATCAATACGCAAACCCGTCTGGAAAATCCACCCTGTGTGAGTACATTGTAATAATAGTACTAGCCTCATTGAATACCACTATGTAAAGGGGTTGTCCATCTTTGAGGACTTTTATTTAGACTTAAGTGCATGCATTTGGGGCTAAAAATAATTCTTACATTTTGGTTTCATGAAATACTTTGCACTGATTGAATGTTACAGGCTCTTTGCTTCTCTGCACATTCAACTATGATGTGGTCCGTAGTCGGTCATCAATCAGTTGAGAGGAACTCAGAAAAAGACAGATAAAAGAATTGTAAACTCTTCGGTCAGAATGAGCTCACTGACAGACTCTCAGTAGTAATGGGTGAACCCGAATAGTAAAGTTCGGGGTCCATACACTTACTGTTTGGGCACGGACCCCAAACATGGACTTCACCAGGAAGTTTGTGTTACTGTTCGGGTTCGGCACTCCAAACATCAGATCTTTCCCACGCTGTCATCTGCATGACTGCACGAGAAACACCAGCGGCTCTGATAAGTCGTAAAATTATTACTGCCGGTCAGAGCGCCTGCAGCTGTGGTCGGGGGTAAAAAGTTTACATCCGGTTACAGAGGCGTCGGCTGATGTGAGTATTACTCCCATCAGCCTAAGCTTGCTGTTGCTAATAACAGCGAGGGCAGGCTGCCCACGTCATTTATTAAAATGTTTTATTTATTTATACCTCTGCTGGTAATAATCTTACCTTCAACCAGAGGCAGTGTTTGCCACACTGTCATACTGATGACAGCGTGGCAAACAACAGATGTTCAGGCTCACCCTTCATCTGAATGAGGTCCGGGTTTGGGTACTGTTATGGTACCTGAACCAAACCTTTTTTTTAAATGTCCGGGTGAACCTAAACATCCAGGGATTCGCCCATCATTAACCCCTTTACCCCCAAGGGTGGTTTGCACGTTAATGACCAGGCCAATTTTTACAATTCTGACCACTGTCCCTTTATGAGGTTATAACTCCGAAACGCTTCAACGGATCCTGGTGATTCTGACATTGTTTTCTCGTGACATATTGTACTTCATGATAGTGGTAAAATTTCTTTGATAGTACCTGCGTTTATTTGTGAAAAAAACGGAAATTTGGCGAAAATTTTGAAAATTTCGCAATTTTCAAACTTTGAATTTTTATGCAATTAAATCACAGAGATATGTCACACAAAATACTTAATAAGTAACATTTCCCACATGTCTCCTTTACATCAGCATAATTTTGGAACCAATTTTTTTTTTGTTAGGGAGTTATAAGGGTTAAAAGTTGACCAGCAATTTCTCATTTTTACAACACCATTTTTTTTTAGGGACCACGTCTCATTTGAAGTCATTTTGAGGGGTCTATATGATAGAAAATGCCCAAGTGTGACACCATTCTAAAAACTGCACCCCTCAAGGTGCTCAAAACCACATTCAAGAAGTTTATTAACCCTTCAGGTGTTTAATAGGAATTTTTGGAATGTTTAAATAAAAATGAACATTTAACTTTTTTTCACAAAAAATTTACTTCAGCTCCAATTTGTTTTATTTTACCAAGGGTAACAGGAGAAATTGGACCCAAAAAGTTGTTGTCCAATTTGTCCTGAGTACGCTGATACCCCATATGTGGCAGTAAACCACTGTTTGGGCGCATGGGAGAGCTCGGAAGGGAAGGAGCGCTATTTGACTTTTCAATGCAAAATTGACAGAAATTGAGATGGGACGCCATGTTGCGTTTGGAGAGCCACTGATGTGCCTAAACATTGAAACCCCCCACAAGTGACACCATTTTGGAAAGTAGACCCCCTAAGGAACTTATCTAGAGGTGTGGTGAGCACTTTGACCCACCAAGTGCTTCACAGAAGTTTATAATGCAGAACCGTAAAAATAAAAAATCATATTTTTTCACAAAAATTATATTTTTGCCCCCAATTTTTTATTTTTCCAAGGGTAAGAGAAGAAATTGGACCTCAAAAGTTGTTGTCCAATTTGTCCCGAGTACGCTGATACCCCATATGTGGCAGTAAACCACTGTTTGGGCGCATGGGAGAGCTCGGAAGGGAAGGAGCGCCGTTTGACTTTTCAATGCAAAATTGACAGGAATTGAGATGGGACGCCATGTTGCGTTTGGAGAGCCACTGATGTGCCTAAACATTGAAACCCCCCACAAGTGACACCATTTTGGAAAGTAGACCCCCTAAGGAACTTATCTGGATGTGTGGTGAGCACTTTGACCCACCAAGGGCTTCACAGAAGTTTATAATGCAGAGCCATAAAAATAAAACAAAATTTTTTTCCCACAAAAATTATTTTTTAGCCCCCAGTTTTGTATTTTCCCTAGGGTAACAGGAGAAATTGGACCCCAAAAGTTGTTGTCCAATTTGTCCTGAGTACGCTGATACCCCATATGTGGGGGGGAACCACCGTTTGGGCGCATGGGAGGGTTCGGAAGGGAAGGAGCGCCATTTGGAATGCAGACTTAGATGGAATGGTCTGCAGGCGTCACATTGCGTTTGCAGAGCCCCTAATGTACCTAAACAGTAGAAACCCCCCACAAGTGACACCATTTTGGAAAGTAGACCCCCTAAGGAACTCATCTTGATGTGTTGTGAGAGCTTTGAACCCCCAAGTATTTCACTACAGTTTATAACGCAGAGCCATGCAAATAAAAAATATTTTTTTTTCCACAAAAATTATATTTTAGCCCCCAGTTTTGTATTTTTCCAAGGTTAGCAGGAGAAATTGGACCCTAAATGTTGTTGTCCAATTTGTCCTGAGTACGCTGATACCCGATATGTGGGGGGGAACCACCGTTTGGGCGCATGGGAGGGCTCGGAAGGGAAGGAGCATCATTTGGAATGCAGACTTAGATGGATTGGTCTGCAGGCGTCACATTGCGTTTGCAGAGCCCCTAATGTACCTAAACAGTAGAAACCCCCCACAAGTGACCCCATATTGGAAACTAGACCCCTCAATGAACTTATCTAGATGTGTTGTGAGAACTTTGAACCCCCAAGTGTTTCACTACAGTTTATAACGCAGAGCCGTGAAAATAAAAAATCTTTTTGTTTTCCCACAAAAATTATTTTTTAGCCCCCAGTTTTGTATTTTCCCAAGGGTAACAGGAGAAATTGGTCCACAAAAGTTGTTGTCCAATTTGTCCTGAGTACGCTGATACCCCATATGTTGGGGTAAACCCCTGTTTGGGCACACAGGAGAGCTCGGAAGGAGCACTGTTTTACTTTTTCAACGCAGAATTGGCTGGAATTGAGATCGGACGCCATGTCATGTTTGGAGAGCCCCTGATGTGCCGAAACAGTGGAAACCCCCCAATTATAACTGAAACCCTAATCTAAACACACCCCTAACCCTAATTCCAACGGTAACCCTAACCACACCTCTAACCCTGACACACCCCTAACCCTAATCCCAACCCTATTCCCAACTGTAAATGTAATCTAAACCCTAACCCTAACTTTAGCCCCAACCCTAACTGTAGCCCCAACCCTAGCCCTAACCCTAGCCCTAACCCTAGCCCTAGCCCTAACCCTAGCCCTAACCCTAGCCCTAACCCTAGCCCTAATGGGAAAATGGAAATAAATACATTTTTTTTTATTTTTCCCTAACTAAGGGGGTGATGAAGGGGGGTTTGATTTACTTTTATAGCGAGTTTTTTAGCGGATTTTTATGATTGGCAGCCGTCACACACTGAAAGACCCTTTTTATTGCAAAAAATATTTTTTGCAATACCACATTTTGAGAGCTATAATTTTTCCATATTTTGGTCCACAGAGTCATGTGAGGTCTTGTTTTTTGCGGGACGAGTTGACGTTTTTATTGAAAACATTTTTGGGCACGTGACATTTTTTTATCGCTTTTTATTCCGATTTTTGTGAGGAAGAATGACCAAAAGCCAGCTATTCATGAATTTCTATTGGGGGAGGCGTTTATACCGTTCCGCGTTTGGTAAAATTGATAAATCAGTTTTATTCTTCGGGTCAGTACGATTACAGCGATACCTCATTTATATCATTTTTTTATGTTTTGGCGCTTTTATACGATAAAAACTATTTTACAGAAAAAATAATTATTTTTGCATCGCTTTATTCTCAGGACTATAACTTTTTTATTTTTTTGCTGATGATGCTGTATGGCGGCTCTTTTTTTGCGGGACAATATGACGCTTTCAGCGGTACCATGGTTATTTATATCTGTCCTTTTGATCGCGTGTTATTCCACTTTTTGTTCGGCGGTATGATAATAAAGCGTTGTTTTTTGCCTCGTTTTTTTTTTTTTTTCTTACGGTGTTTACTGAAGGGGTTAACTAGTGGGACAGTTTTATAGGTCGGGTCGTTACGGACGCGGCGATACTAAATATGTGTACTTTTATTGGTTTTTTTTTATTATTTAGATGAAGAAATGTATTTATGGGAATAATATTTTTTTTTTTTTTTCATTATTTTGGAATATTTTTTTTTATTTTTTTTACACATTTGGAAATTTTTTTTTTAACTTTTTTACTTTGTCCCAGGGGGGGACATCACAGATCAGTGATCTGACAGTTTGCACAGCACTCTGTCAGATCACTGATCTGACATGCAGCGCTGCAGCCTTCACAGTGGCTGCTCTGAGCAGGCTCTGTGAAGCCACCTCCCTCCCTGCAGGACCCGGATCCGCGGCCATCTTGGATCCGGGGCTCGAGCAGGGAGGGAGGTGAGGAGACCCTCGCAGCAACGCGATCACATCGCGTTGCTGCGGGGGGCTCAGGGAAGCCCGCAGGGAGCCCCCTCCCCGCGCGGTGCTTCCCTGCACCGCCGGCACATCGCGATCATCTTTGATCGCGGTGTGCCAGGGGTTAATGTGCCGGGGGCGGTCCGTGACCGCTCCTGGCACATAGTGCCGGATGTCAGCTGCGATAAGCAGCTGACACCCGGCCGCGATCGGCCGCGCTCCCCCCGTGAGCGCGGCCGATCGGCTATGACGTACTATCCCGTCCAGGGTCAGATAAGCCCAGGGCACCTCGACGGGATAGTACGTCTAAGGTCACAGAGGGGTTAATTCTGCATCCAACAATACAAGTGCTTTTCACTAAATTAGAATATCATCAAAAAGTTAATTTATTTCAGTTCTTCAACACAAAAACTAAAACTCATACGATATATAAAGTCATTGCAAACAGTAATCTATTTGAAGTGTTTATTTTTGTTAATGTTAATGATTATGGCTTACAGCCAATGAAAACACAATAGTCATAATCTCAGAAAATTAGAATACTTTATAACACCAGTTTGAAAAATTATTTTAAAATCCAAAATGTTGGCCGACTGAAATGCATGTTCAGTAAATGCGCTCAATACTTGGTCGGGGCTCCTTTGGCATCAATTACTGCATCAATGCAGCATGGCATGGAGGTGATCAGCCTGTGGCACTGCTGAGGTGTTATGGAAGCCCAGGTTGCTTTGATAGTAGCCTTCAGCTCGTCTGCTTTGTTGGTTCTGGTGTCTCTCATCTTCCTCATGATAATACCCTATAGATTCTCTATGGTGAGTTTGCTGCCAATCAAATGCAGTGATTCTGTTGTTTGTAAACCAGGTATTGGTACCGTATATACTTGAGTATAAGCCGACCTGTTGTGAATTCTGTTATCGAACTCCCTCCTGTGGTCATGAATGGTACTTCGGCGAGTTCTGTCCATGGACTCCCTCTGGTGGCTGTGAGTGGAGCTGCTGGTTCTGAGGTTCCTTCCACAGGTGACCTAGTTTATTTTTTGGCTGGCTGCTCTATTTAACTCCACTCAGATCGTTACTCCATGCCAGCTGTCAATGTTCTAGTACTGGTTCAGTTCGCTCTTGGATCTTTCTGGTGACCTGTCTAAGTCCCTGCTAGTTTATTTGTTGTTCTTTGTTTTCTTGTCCAGCTTGCTATCATGATTTTGCCTTGCTAGCTGGAAGCTCTGGGATGCAGAGTGGCACCTCCGCACCGTGAGTCGGTGCGGGGGTCTTTTTGCACACTCTGCGTGGTCTTTTTGTAGTTTTTTGTGCTGACCGCAAAGTTACCTTTTCTATCCTCAGTCTGTTTAGTAAATCTGGCCTCCCTTTGCTGAAACTTGTTTCATTCCTGTGTTTGTGACTTTCATCTTAACTCACAGTCAATATTTGTGGGGGGCTGCCTTTTTCTTTGGGGAATTTCTCTGAGGCAAGGCAGGCTTTGTTATCTTTCTCTAGGGCTAGTTAGCTCTTAGGCTGTGAAGAGGCGTCTAGGCCGAGTTAGGTACGCTCCACGGCTATTTCTAGCGTGTGTGATAGGATTAGGGGTTGCGGTCAGCAGAGCTCCCACTTCCCAGAGCTTGTCCTGTGTTAGTTTAACCATCAGGTCATTCCGGGTGCTCCTAACCACCAGATCCATAACACTGACCCGAGTATAAGCCGACCCCCCTAATTTTGCCAAAAAAACCTGGGAAAACTTATTGACTCGAGTATAAGCCTAGGGTGGAAAATGCAGCAGCTACCGGTGAATTTCAAAAATAAAAATAGATGCTCCATACCGTTCATTATGGCCCCATAGCTGTGCCATATAGTGCTCTGCACCGTTCATTATTGCCCCATAGCTGTGCCATATAGTGCTCTGCACCGTTCATTATGGCCCCATAGCTGTGCCATATAGTGCTCTGCACCGTTCATTCTTGCCCCATAGCTGTGCCATATAGTGCTCTGCACCGTTCATTATTGCCCCATAGCTGTGCCATATAGTGCTCTGCACCGTTCATTATTGCCCCATAGCTGTGCCATATAGTGCTCTGCACCGTTCATTATTGCCCTATAGCTGTGCCATATAGTGCTCTGTACCGTTTATTATTGCCCCATAGCTGTGCCATATAGTGCTCTGCACAGTTCATTATTGCCCCATAGCTGTGCCATATAGTGCTCTGCACCGTTCATTATTGTCCCACAGCTGTGCCATATAGTGCTCTGCACCGTTCATTCTTGCCCCATAGCTGTACCATATAGTGCTCTGCACCGTTCATTTTTGCCCCATAGATGCTCCATATAAATCTGTGCCATATAGTGCTCTGCAGCATTAATTTTTGCCCCATAGATGCTCCATATATATCTGTGTCATTGCTACTGCTGCTGCAATAATAAAAAAAAAATGCCATACTCACCTCTCTTGCTTGCAGCTCTCAGCGTCTCGTCCCGGCGTCTCTCCGCACTGACTGATCAGGCAGAGGGCGCCGCGCACACTATATGCGTCATCGCGCCCTCTGACCTGCACAGTCAGAGCGCAGAGACGTCGGGAAGATGGAGCGGCGCCGGGAAGACGGAGCGGCGCCCGACGTGTGGAACACGGACAGGTGAATATAAAATACTCACCTAGTCCCGGCGCTCCTGACGTTGCCCCTGCCTGTCACACTGCTCCGGGTGCCGCAGCTCTTCCTGTCAGCGGTCACTGGCACCGCTCAGAGAAATTAATATGTGGCTCCACCCCTATGGGAGTGGAGTCCATATTCATTTCTTTAATGAGCGGTCCCACGTGAGCGCTGACAGGAAGAGCTGCGGCACCCGAAGCAGTATGACAGGCAGGGGCAGCGTCAGGAGTGCCGGGACTAGGTAAGTATGCCTCAGCGCCCTCTCCCCCTTACCCGCCGACCCTGCCGCCCACCGTGACTCGAGTATAAGCTGAGAGGGGCACTTTCAGCCCAAAAATTTGGGCTGAAAATCTCAGCTTATACTCGAGTATATACGGTACTTTTGGCAGTGTGGACAGGTGCCAAGTCCTGCTGAAAAATGAAAGAAATAAACACTTGAAATAGATCACTCTGTTTGTAATGACTCTATATAATATGAGTTTCACTATTTGTATTGAAGAACTGAAATAAATTAACTTTTTGATGATATTCTAATTTAGTGAGAAGCACTTGAAGATAGTGCAACATAGAGGCTATAGATGATATATTTGCCAAAAGCCCACCCTCTACAGACAAGGATTTTACATAAGGCCAAATACCCTACATCATTCTTAAATAGTACACTCATATTTGTTTTTCTAGTTTTGGGGGTTGGACTGGCTCTCATTAAGGAGACAAGCTAAATCTGGAGTCTTATTAGCAATACATGATGGGAAAAAATACACAAATTAACTCTCACCCAAAAGGAAAGAATATTGCCACCTTCTGGAGATAGCTCCATACACAGTTGGCCAGTTTGATCCCCCAGTTTGTAGATGGTTGTCTTGCTTGGCTAATACCCTTCATCATAGGCCAGTGTCACACTTGCGAGTGTGATGCTAGAAA
Organism: Ranitomeya imitator; assembly: GCF_032444005.1. Classification (NCBI taxonomy): domain Eukaryota; kingdom Metazoa; phylum Chordata; class Amphibia; order Anura; family Dendrobatidae; genus Ranitomeya; species Ranitomeya imitator. The sequence continues at coordinate 749,642,677 of NC_091282.1, read as the reverse complement.
CTCGCATCAATACTAGTTCAGCTACATAGAAATACGTGCAGCTGCACGCTCCGGTCCGAGTGCCTGCGGCAGTGCCGAGTATTGATGCGAGAGACTTGCGCGAGTTTATCGCATCACACTTGCAAGTGTGATCCTGGCCATATAATAAGACTTGCGGCACTAGCAAAATTGTCTTTCCTTCTGGGAAGGAGTTGACTTGATTGGTCTTTTGGCCACATTTATAAACACGAGAGAAAATAAAAAGTGTAGGTGTTACCCAGAGGAACCAGACAGCTGCCATTCCACTAGTGCAGGCACCAAAGCAGCAATTTAATTTTTTTCCATTTAATGTGTCGGCAAATATAAATGAATTCAGTTCTCCGATTCTCGAATGTAAACATTGTTTAAAATACAGAAAATGGCCTAGAGGCTAATTTCCATGATTATGCAATCTTCTTAGGCCTGTGTTCAACAGAGCAGAGAAGGAAAAACTTCTATTTTTGATTTTCTGTCATCAGGGCACATTTGTCAATGTCATTTGGAGGAATAAGTGAAATTTAAAGTCTTGTGACAAAAAATGACATTAAAGTAGATATCTGACATCGAAGAGTGACAATCCATTCCAGCTGCTGGGACCAGCCATGCTAAAAATGAGCCAAACCGTTCCACTGGGACTTGCTGTAAGTGACAGGACCACTCATCTATGAAATTATACATGTGGTTTGATTATGGGGTATGGAGTCCGGCCTTTTATTTTCAGTCTGACACAACATATGAACACAATTTCCACATACTGAAGTTTCAGCAAGAAAGGCTCGGAGTCTCCAATACAGGGCCATGCAGCCATGCACTGCCACATCGGCTGGGTTGGACTTTGTATGTACAAATATTAACCCACAGAAGAAATGCTATGTGTGAAATGGGAGACAGATGGAGGTAGAGTAGAGGAAGCAATATGTTTCTAGCAATACATCCATGTGCATGAGCTCTATGCTCATAGTTTTCACTGATTCACCATGTTGCATCATAAAGCCCGTTAATGGCAAATATGTTACTCACCTCTCATGAATACAATGCCAGGCTCTCTGTTTCTTTCTTTTTTCTGGTTACCATGCTATTCTAGACTCTAGAATCTATTCTACAACCCCATCTTGGTTTTCTCCCCAGACCTGCCCACACATAGAAGAGACGTCCGACGAGTTCTCCTTCGATTACGGGAGAACCGCTTGTACGCCAAATATGAGAAATGCCTCTTTGAGCGGTCTTCCCTGCCGTTCCTTGGATACATCGCCTCTGACTCAGGGCTGGAGATGGATCCTGATAAGGTGTCGGCCATCATGAACTGGCCTCGGCCGGTCGGGATCAAAGCCATCCAACGGTTCTTGGGATTCCGCACTTCTCGGATCTGGTCAAGCCCCTCACAGCACTCACACACAAGGGAACACCTGCTAATGGGTGGACTCCAGAGGCCGAATGCTCCTTCCAAGCACTCAAACGGGCCTTTTCCTCCGCACCAGCCCTGCACAGGCCCATCGCTGAGAAGCAGTTCTTTCTGGTGGTGGACGCATCCTCCACAGGTGCCGGGGCCGTCCTTACGCAGAAGGCCGCCTCCAGACGTATGGTTTCTTGCGGCTTCTTTTCGAAGGCGTTTTCCTCCTGTGAGCGAAATTACTCCATTGGTGACCGTGAGTTGCTTGCCATCAAAATGGCCTTGGAGGAGTGGCGTTACCTCGTAGAGGGAGCGGTGCACCTGGTGGTGATTTACACCGACCACAAGAACTTGGCCTATCTCCAGTCTGCCCAGAGGCTCAATCCTCGCCAGGCCCGTTGGTCCTTATTCTTTGCTCGGTTTGACTACCGTCTTCATTTTCGCCCCGCAGTTAAAAATATCAAGGCTGACGCCCTCTCCCGGTCTTTTCTTACCATCGATCAGGAGGAGGAACCTCGTTCCATCATCGATCCTTCCAAGGTGATCGTGGTTGCACCGCTTCAACTGTTGCAGGTACCCCCAGGTAAGACGCTGGTGCCCGAACTTAATCGAGAACGCGTCCTTCGCTGGGGACATTCCTCCTTACTAGCCGGTCACGCGAGTTTGACTAAGACCTTACAGTTGATCGGTCGGCACTACTGGTGGCCTGGGATGCGTCAAGAGGTGACAGACTATGTCTCTGCCTGTTCTTCCTGTGCCTGCAATAAGACCCCCAAACGGCTTCCCACCGGACAACTCTTGCCCTTGCCTATACCATCAAAACCATGGCAACACATTGCGATGGACTTTATCACGGATCTTCCTGCATCCTCTGGGAATACTGTCATCTGGGTTGTGGTGGACAGATTTTCCAAGATGGGTCACTTCGTTTCGCTGCCAGGTCTTCCTTCGGCACCCAAGTTGGCCGAGTTGTTTGTTCAACATATCCTCCAGTTGCATGGGTTACCCTCCAACATTGTTTCCAATAGGGGTGTTCAATTCGTGTCCCGATTCTGGCGCTCTCTCTGCAGGAGACTCGATATTGCCTTGGACTTTTCTTCGGCTCATCATCCACAGTCTAATGGACAGGTGGAACGGGTAAACCAGGTGTTGGCAGGTTTTCTACGGCACTTTGTCAACGCGCACCACGACAACTGGACGTCCCTACTGCCTTGGGCGGAGTTCTCATACAATAATCATGTTGGTGAGTCTTCACGTAATACTCCATTTTGTATTGTATATGGGCAGCACCCGAGGATCCTGACACCCTTGGTCATGACGACTTCCAATCCTGCAGCAGAGGCCGTGGCTCGCGACTTCGTCAACATCTGGAACAAGACTCGTGTAGCTCTTGAGAAAGCATCCCACCGTATAAAGGACCATGCTGACAAGAGAAGACTTGATGCCCAGTTGTTTCAGCCAGGTGACAAGGTATGGTTATCAGCCAAGTACATCCGCCTTAAGGTGCCCTCCTTCAAGCTCGGACCTCGGTACATCGGACCGTTCGAAGTGTCCCAGAGACTCAACGATGTGTGCTATCGGCTGCGACTGCCTCCTTCTCTGCGAATACATAATTCTTTCCACCGTTCCCTCCTCAAGCCTGTGATCCTCAACAGCTTCTCCCAGGACCCGGGAGAGCGTCGTTCTCCGATCTCGGCCTATAACGAGTATGAGGTCAGTGCCATTCTAGACATGAAGAAGAGAGGGCGTGCCACTTGGTACCTGGTCGACTGGAAGGGGTTTGGTTCTGAGGAGAGGTCCTGGGAGCCGGAAGGCAACGTCCATGCTCCTCGTCTCCTACGTCGGTTCCTTGCCAGTCGCCTCCCGGGGGGGCCTGGAGGGGGGGTACTGTCACCACCTCGCGGTCCAGGGTGCCTACTTTCTCTTCTCCGCCTGTTCTTACCTCCTCCGGTCCTGTCCTGGGCCAGCAGCATCGTGCTCCGGTCATCCGCCGGCGCTCCGGGGTCCGTCACTTCTTTTGGGGTGCCTTCCCTAGTATTTTTTGTATACCTTTCAATAAAGCTTCTAACCAGCCTTCCTAGTCCGGCTATCCCTTCCTGGTATCGGCAACCATTGTATAGCGGTCCAGTGGGTCCACCCGATACACCCATCTATAGGGCGTGACAACTAGTGATTTGTTGGAGGTTTTTTTTTTGTTTTTGTTTTTCATGATTCCATAATTTTTCCCTCATAATTGAGTGAATCCATAATTTTTACCCTATGCTTGGTTAAAAAAAGTAACCATTACTGTCACATTTTTTGTTCTTGATTTCTTTTAGTGTTTCTTAAAGCCAGAAAGTTGCCATTTGAAATGACTTTAGTTTTGTGCCATGTCTGTGATTTGCTTTTTTTCTACAAAGTTAAACAACTGAATGAGCATCCTCCAAGGCCGGTGATTACATAATTTTTGCCAGGGGTTGTAGAATCTAGAGTCATCATGTTCCTTAGTGTCTTAGGCCTGCGTCTGGATGCTGCTTGATTTTTCAATTAGTTGGCCTCCTTGGAGCTATTGTGCACCATTGCCAATTCTGGACCATGTGACAAACTAAGCTCTGCTATTACTGAGTCAACTCTGCCATACCACTGTCAGCTCTGCATTGGACCTTGCGACAAACTTAGCTTTGCCATCACTGAGTAATTTCTGCTGTTCAGCTGATAGTTCTGCACTGAACTCTGTAACAAACTCTGTTAACTCATTGACTTAAGTACAGGTCTGGTCCTGCCTTGGAACCTCATATGTAACAGAACAAAAAACAATAATGGCCTAGATTGATGGCATTTCCATCACTATGAATTAAACCTATAAACAAAAGGAAGCCTTATGCCAAATATATGTAAAAAAATATATAAAAATCTTTATTGAAACATATACATACATATAAATACTATTAAAAATAGAGGGGGATACAAATTCATTTTTTTACTGCATCCATAGAGTATACACTGAATTCTTAAAGTGTTAAAAAACTCCCTGTGTGTTCATGATTTGCCTATTATTGCCTAACTTTAATTTTAAAGAAGTAATATACGTATAAAGGCTGTATGTGACCAATGTAAATAAATTTATATCCATCTATCATCAATGTTTTGCCCCCAGCAGTTCGCACCGACAGTTCACCCCCAGATGTTTGTACCCTTGTGGTTCATGAATTCCCGTCCGTCATCAATGTTTTGCCCCCAGCAGTTCGCCCCGGCAGTTCGCCCCCGGTTGTTTGTACCATTGTGGTTCATGAATTCCTGTCCATCATCAATGTTTTTCCCCCAGATGTTTGTACCCTGTTTTGTCCCCAGAATATTGTGTTTGGATGTTTCGCCAGTTTCTCCTTGTGGTTCATGAATTCCCATCCGTTATCAATCCACATGCCACAAAAGTACTGTACAGAGTGCTGTCCCGGATGAAGCACGTGAGGAGAGGAAGAAGGGGAACTTTCCAGAGGGCTGTGATCGAACAGCCCTGAATGCATCACAGGAAGCCTGAATCTGTCCACAATTTCTGCTACCAAGGGGGCCCGACTTCCTTAGTAACCACTGAAATCCTGCAGAACATAGAGCATGCTGCTGTAACTTGGATTGGACTTTCACATAAAACTAAATAAAATTTAGAAAATATTATATTATATTTATAAAAAAAACTAAAACTGCTGGAAGGGGTTCTCCATTGGAAAAGATCAGTGCCACAGTTACTATAACATATCAAAAATTTTTTTGTTTTTTTTAGAGTTACGCTTTAAATATATTTTTTTGCAGTGTTGGTTGGTTTGACCAATTGTTAATATTTTTCTGTCTGTTTGTAAAGTTACTTATCTAGAAAACTCAAAGTTTTGGAATTAAAAAAAAACTGTAACTTGATCACATTTATACATCTTAGACCCAAATTATGATTAGTGAGAAGGGAACCTGCCAAAGTTCAGTTCGGGCAGTTCAATCTCAAACACACAAGAAAATCCAGGTTTGGATTCAGCACCCCCAAACTATCATCTCCATTGAACTCAATGGGTATGGAGACTCAGAGGAGTGGAGGATCTGTCCACCACATCCTCATCACGGACCAGATAGTAAAAAGAAAATATATTTATTGCTACTTACTCCTTTTGCACGTGGAGGGTCCTTGTTGTGAATTCTGCTCTTGGGTTCCCTCCAGTGGTTTAGGTGGGAATGCAGTTGTCTCTGAGTCACAGTCCTGGCCAGGTGTATCTGCTGATTGCAGTTCTGACTGGGATATTTAGGTGTGCAGGATTCATTAGTCCTTGCCAGTTGTCAATGTTTCTTCTGAAGTGTTGGATCACTTTCTGGCGTCTCATGCTCAGCTGTCAATTAAGCAAAGATAAGTGTCTGGTTTTTGTTTCTGTGGCACACATGCAGTGTGCTTATATTCTGTGCTATTCATTTGTTTTTCTCTTGTCCAGCTTAGTCTGTGTCAGTGTTTTCTCGGTCTTGTTGGATTCTCTGGAGATGCAGATATACGCTCCACATCTTTAGTTAGATGGTGGAGTTTTTGTATTTTCTGCTGCGGATATTTTTGGAAGGATTTTTAATACTGTCCGCTTAGTATCCTGTCCTATTCTTTCCTATTTAGCTAGTGTGTGCCTCATTTGCTTAATCCTGTTTTCTGCCTATGTGTGTCTTTTCCTCTACTACTCACAGTCAATATTTGTGGGGGGCTGCCTATCCTTTGGGGTTCGGCTACTTCTAGTTGCGGTGATAAGATCAGGGTTTGCGGTCAGTATAGTTACCACCTACTCCAGTGAAAGTTTTCATGCTGCTCCAAGGTCACCTGATCATAACAGGTCCTCTTCAGTCCTCTTCCATGCACTTCCACATTGTGTGAATATGTCATCGTACCCGAGGGAATCCCATTCAGGATTCCTAGCTAGGGATTCCCTTCCCTTGGTCTAGAAGACTCTCCACACAGGTCTTGACCTCAGCAAGGGGGAGAGAAGTGATTTTTATTTTCTGATGAGCAAACTCCAAACATTGCCTGTTTGGGGTTGGTGTGGTTGAACCCGAGCAGGCAATGTTCGATGCGAACCCTGAACTTTCCAGATTGGGTTTGCTCATCACTAGATACAGTATGATATGTAATGGATGACAAAAAGAAGCCATTATGTGTAACACCATTAGTACATGACAGTAAAATAATGGTCACTTGTCTTAGATCAGGGGTGTCAAATTCATATTCACCAACGGCCACACCAATTTAATGGTTGACCCCAAAGGGCCATTTGTTACTGAAAGACTGAATGCACACAACCGAGTCCCGTCCAGAACATGCATTTCTCTGCACAGAGCAGTGCATGCCCCTGTATAAGGCATGTCACGGTGGATCAGCTCTTTTCCAGGCACTGTCACATCTTCCCTGGATCTCACTGAAAACATGGAGAGCTATGGCTGCAGCTTTCAGTCACTTGCCATTGTCATTGGTGCTGAAAGTTGCTGATCAACAGCTGGTTCAATGCAGAAGACAACTGGACCCTATTCTTGGCCTAATCTGAGGAATGGGCATCAACAGAAAAAGGGATCCTGAAGTGAGAATACCACTTTTATCTGCTGCTCCATTCTTTGGTATACTGGCAGAGTGTTCTGTGAGGGCAGATCCCCAAACCCCCCTTCTGAAAACCTGATAAAGAGGTTCTTTAGAAGCTGGTTAACCACCATTTTAGTTCAGCAAAGCCAATATCTCAGTTCTGCAGAGATGGTTGGTGGGATTAACCCTGTAGTCAGTCAACAATCCCCCTGCTTCCATACATAGCCTGCACTAAAGGGGTATTCTCATGCCGAACAGCAAAATCAGGCAGCATGCTTTCAGCAATCATGTTGCGGTAGGTGTTGTGAATTCCGCTCTTGGGCTCCCTCCGGTGGTTGTAAGTAGCATTTTTGTGAGTTCTGCTCTTTGGCTCCCTCCTGTGGTTTTTAGTGGTATGGCTGCTTCTTGGATTTAGCTTCAGCAGCTGTTTTCACTGATCGTCTTTCTGGCTCGGCTATATTAGTCTGGCCTTATCCCTCATTCAATGCCAGTTGTCAATTGTTCCTGCCTGGAGTCATTGCTCTTAGGACTTTCCTGACACTCTGACCAGTTCATCAAAGCTAAGTCCTTGCTTGTCCTTTTGCGGTTCTCTTGTTGTGGACTTTGTTGTTCAGCACTTTCTTTGTTTTTGTTCATTTGTCCAGCTTTTCAGTATGGATCTATTCAGTTAAGCTGGAAGCTCTGGGCAGCAGAGTTTGCCCTCCACACCTTTAGTCAGGTGTGGAGATTTTTGCATTTCTCTGCGGTGGACTTTTTCTAGTTTTTATTACTGACCGCACAGCGTTCTGTTCTGTACTATTTCTATCTAGCTAGAAGTGGCCTCCTGTGCTAAATCTTGTTTCATACTAAGTATGTCATTTCCTTCTCCTCTCACAGTCATTATTTGTGGGGGGCTAATCTATCCTTTGGGGATTTTCTCTGAGGCAAGATAGTTTTCCTGCTTCTTTCTTTAGGGGTAGTTAGCTCTTAGGCTGTGACGAGATGCCTAGGTAGAGTTAGGAGCATTCCACGGCTACTTCTAGTGTTGTGTTGAGCTTAGGGACTGCGGTCAGTATAGTTGCCACCTGCTCAGAGCTAGACGCATGTCGCTCCTTAATCACCAGATCATAACAGTACAACTGGCCAAAAATTAGCTGAATGCCTTTCATAAGAAGGAAGAGAAAAAGAGTTCTGAGCCATTTTTTTTTTCTTTAGTCTGTTTTGTCTTTTTCCTTCCTGTTGATCTCTGGGTGATTCGGGATTTGGATGCAGGCATGGATGTTCAGGGTTTGTTTTCTCGTGTGGATCAGCTTGCTGCAAGAGTACAGAGTATTCAAGATTATGTGGTTCAGACTCCGGCCTTAGAGCCTAGAATTCCTACACCGGATTTGTTTTACGGGGATAGATCTAAGTTTTTGAACTTTAAAAATAACTGCAAATTGTTTTTTGCTCTGAAACCCCGTTCCTCTGGTGACCCCATTCAGCAAGTAAAGATAGTTATTTCTCTACTGCGTGGCGACCCTCAGGACTGGGCATTCTCACTTGAGTCAGGGAATCCGGCATTGCTTAATGTAGATGCATTTTTTCAATCGCTCGGATTATTGTATGACGAACCTAACTCTGTAGAGCATGCTGAGAAAACACTGTTGGCCCTGTGTCAGGGTCAGGAAGCGGCAGAATTATACTGCCAGAAATTTAGAAAATGGTCTGTGCTCACTAAATGGAATGAGGACGCTCTGGCAGCAATTTTCAGAAAGGGTCTTTCTGAAGCCCTTAAAGATGTTATGGTGGGTTTTCCCACGCCTGTTGGTTTGAGCGAATCTATGTCTCTGGCCATTCAGATTGATCGGCGCCTGCGCGAACGCAAAGTGGTGCACCATATGGCAGTGTCCTCTGCGCGAAGTCCTGAGCCCATGCAATGTGATAGGATTTTGACTAGAGCAAACAGAGGGGATACAGACGTCAGAATGGGCTGTGTTTTTACTGTGGTGATTCTGCTCATACTATTTCTGATTGCCCTAAGCGTATTAAGAGGGTCGCTAGATCTGTTACCATTAGTACTGTGCAGCCTAAGTTTCTCCTGTCTGTGACCCTGATTTGCTCATTGTCATCTTTTTCTGTCATGGCATTTGTGGATTCAGGCGCTGCTCTGAACTTAATGGACTTAGAATTTGCTAGGCGCTGTGGTTTTTCTTTGCAGCCTTTGCAGAGTCCCATACCCTTGAGGGGTATTGATGCTACACCATTGGCCAAGAATAAACCTCAGTACTGGACGCAGATGACTATGTACACGGCTCCTGCACATCAGGAAGATTGCCGTTTTCTGGTGTTGCATAATTTACATGATGTTGTTGTACTGGGTTTTCCATGGTTACAAGTACACAATCCAGTGCTGGATTGGAAATCAATGTCTGTGACTAGTTGGGGTTGTCAAGGGGTACATAGTGACGTTCCTTTGATGTCAATTTCCTCCTCCCCCTCTTCTGATGTTCCTGAATTTTTGTTAGATTTCCAGGATGTATTCGATGAGCCCAAGTCCAGTTCCCTTCCTCCACATAGGGACTGTGATTGTGCTATTGACTTGATTCCTGGCTGTAAGTTCCCTAAGGGCCGACTTTTCAACCTGTCTGTGCCAGAGCATGCCGCCATGCGGAGCTATGTTAAGGAGTCTTTAGAGAAGGGGCATATTCGGCCGTCTTCGTCACCATTGGGAGCGGGATTCTTTTTTGTTGCCAAGAAGGATGGCTCCTTAAGACCTTGTATTGATTATCGCCTTCTTAATAAGATCACGGTCAAATTCCAATACCCTTTACCTTTGCTCTCTGATTTGTTTGCTAGGATTAAGGGGGCTAGTTGGTTTACCAAGATTGACCTTCGAGGGGCATATAATCTTGTTCGTATTAAACAGGGTGACGAATGGAAGACTGCATTTAATACGCCCGAAGGCCAGTTTGAATACCTTGTGATGCCATTTGGGCTCTCTAATGCTCCATCTGTGTTCCAGTCTTTCATGCATGATATTTTCCGCAATTATCTTGATAAATTCATGGTTGTATATTTGGATGATATTTTGATTTTTTCCGATGATTGGGAGTCTCATGTGAAGCAGGTCAGGATGGTATTCCAGATCCTTCGTGATAATGCTCTATTTGTGAAGGGGTCTAAGTGCCTATTTGGAGTTCAGAAGGTCTCTTTTTTGGGGTTTATTTTTTCTCCTTCGTCTATAGAAATGGATCCTGTTAAGGTCCAAGCCATTCATGACTGGATTCAACCCACATCTGTGAAGAGCCTTCAGAAATTTTTGGGCTTTGCTAATTTTTATCGCCGTTTCATTGCCAACTTCTCTAGTGTGGTTAAACCCCTGACCGATTTGATGAAGAAAGGCGCTGATGTGACTAATTGGTCCTCTGAGGCTGTTGATGCCTTTCAGGAGCTTAAACGCCGATTTACTTCTGCCCCTGTGTTGCGTCAACCGGATGTTTCTCTTAATTTTCAGGTTGAGGTTGACACTTCTGAGATTGGGGCAGGGGCCGTTTTGTCACAGAGGAATTCTGATGGTTCTTTGATGAAGCCATGTGCCTTCTTTTCCCGAAAGTTTTCGCCTGCGGAACGCAATTATGATGTCGGCAATCGGGAGTTGTTGGTTATGAAGTGGGCATTTGAGGAGTGGCGTCATTGGCTTGAGGGAGCCAAGCACCGCATTGTGATCTTGACCGATCATAAGAATTTGATTTACCTTGAGTCGGCCAAGCGGCTGAACCCTAGACAGGCTCGATGGTCCCTGTTTTTCTCCCGTTTTGATTTTGTGGTCTCATATCTTCCAGGATCTAAGAATGTTAAGGCGGATGCCCTCTCTAGGAGTTTTTTGCCGGATTCTCCTGGAGTCCTTGAGCCGGTTGGCATTCTTAAGGAAGGGGTGATTCTTTCTGCCATCTCCCCTGATTTGCGGCGAGTGCTTCAGGAATTTCAGGCTGATAGGCCTAACCGCTGTCCTGTGGGGAAGCTGTTTGTTCCTGATAGATGGACGAGTAAGGTGATTTCTGAGGTCCATTGTTCAGTGTTGGCTGGTCATCCTGGGATTTTTGGTACCAGAGATTTGGTTGCTAGGTCCTTTTGGTGGCCTTCCTTGTCGCGCGATGTCCGTGCTTTTGTGCAGTCCTGTGGGACTTGCGCCCGAGCCAAGCCTTGCTGTTCCCGCGCTAGTGGGTTGCTTTTGCCTTTGCCCGTCCCGGAGAGGCCTTGGACGCATATTTCCATGGATTTTATTTCAGATCTTCCTGTGACCCAGAGGATGTCTGTTATCTGGGTGGTTTGTGACCGGTTCTCTAAAATGGTCCATTTGGTACCTTTGCCTAAATTGCCTTCCTCCTCTGATTTGGTTCCATTGTTTTTTCAGCATGTGGAGAATATTGTGTCTGACAGAGGTTCCCAGTTTGTTTCCAGGTTTTGGCGGGCCTTTTGTGCTAGGATGGGTATTGATTTGTCTTTTTCTTCCATCTTCAGACCAATGGCCAAACTGAGCGAACTAATCAGACCTTGGAAACCTATTTGAGATGCTTTGTATCTGCTGATCAGGATGATTGGGTGACTTTCTTGCAGTTGGCCGAGTTTGCCCTTAATAATCGGGCCAGTTCGGCTACTTTGGTTTCGCCTTTCTTTTGTAATTTTGGTTTCCATCCTCGTTTTTCTTCAGGGCAGGTTGAGCCTTCTGATAGTCCTGGTGTTGATTCTGTGATGGACAGGTTACAGCAGATTTGGACTCATGTGGTAGACAATTTGACGTTGTCCCAGGAAAAGGCTCAGAGTTTTGCTAACCGCCGTTGGTGTGTTGGTCCTCGGCTTCGTGTGGGGGATTTGGTTTGGTTGTCCTCTCGTCATGTTCCTATGAAGGTTTCTTCCCCTAAGTTCAAGCCTCGGTTTATTGGTCCTTATAAGATTTCTGAGATTATCAATCCTGTGTCTTTTCGTTTGGCCTTTCCAGCCTCTTTTGCCATCCACAATGTTTTCCATAGATCTTTGTTGCGGAGATATGTGGTGCCCGTTGTTCCATCTGTTGATCCTCCTGCCCCGGTGTTGGTTGAGGGGGAGTTGGAATATGTGGTTGAGAAAATTTTGGATTCTCGTTTTTCGAGGCGGAAGCTTCAGTATCTTGTCAAGTGGAAGGGTTATGGCCAGGAGGATAATTCTTGGGTTGTTGCCTCCGATGTTCATGCCGCCGATTTGGTTCGTGCTTTTCATTTGGCTCATCCTGATCGGCCTGGGGGCTCTGGTGAGGGTTCGGTGACCACTCCTTAAGGGGGGGGGGGTACTGTTGTGAATTCCGCTCTTGGGCTCCCTCCGGTGGTTGTAAGTAGCATTTTTGTGAGCTCTGCTCTTTGGCTCCCTCCTGTGGTTTTTAGTGGTATGGCTGCTTCTTGGATTTAGCTTCAGCAGCTGTTTTCACTGATCGTCTTTCTGGCTCGGCTATATTAGTCTGGCCTTATCCCTCATTCAATGCCAGTTGTCAATTGTTCCTGCCTGGAGTCATTGCTCTTAGGACTTTCCTGACACTCTGACCAGTTCATCAAAGCTAAGTCCTTGCTTGTCCTTTTGCGGTTCTCTTGTTGTGGACTTTGTTGTTCAGCACTTTCTTTGTTTTTGTTCATTTGTCCAGCTTTTCAGTATGGATCTATTCAGTTAAGCTGGAAGCTCTGGGCAGCAGAGTTTGCCCTCCACACCTTTAGTCAGGTGTGGAGATTTTTGCATTTCTCTGCGGTGGACTTTTTCTAGTTTTTATTACTGACCGCACAGCGTTCTGTTCTGTACTATTTCTATCTAGCTAGATGTGGCCTCCTGTGCTAAATCTTGTTTCATACTACGTATGTCATTTCCTTCTCCTCTCACAGTCATTATTTGTGGGGGGCTAATCTATCCTTTGGGGATTTTCTCTGAGGCAAGATAGTTTTCCTGCTTCTTTCTTTAGGGGTAGTTAGCTCTTAGGCTGTGACGAGATGCCTAGGTAGAGTTAGGAGCATTCCACAGCTACTTCTAGTGTTGTGTTGAGCTTAGGGACTGCGGTCAGTATAGTTGCCACCTGCTCAGAGCTAGACGCATGTCGCTCCTTAATCACCAGATCATAACAGGTAGGCATGCTGCCGATCTTCCCATCCTCGTACTTACCTAGAGGTCTTTTGCTCATCTTTGCCTGATCTTCTCCTGGCTGTGTTGGCTGGTGATCGCCATGCTGGATCCGGAGGCCACCACGAGTCTTCTCCTTTTTCCCAGCTTCCTCTTCTGCCTGATCTCATCATGGTACTGCGCAGCAGTGTTTTGGTGACAGGAGAGGTATCCTGCCCCGTGGATTGACTGATGAATGGGGCAGGAGTGATATCATGTCAGTGAGCGGCCTGGAGACATTCGGCCTCACTGCTGCTGCATTCATCATGCTTCATGGATCAGTGATCCAGGTAAGATGAAAAGACAGCCAGAAACAGAAGAAGACATCACGAGAAACCGCTAGACTGCACTCTGTGACCCAAGGAGCTGCAACTGTGACGGGTAAGTATGCCAGTTTTTTTTTGTTCTAGGGTGATAATATTCCTTTAAGGCCAGCCAGAAGAGACACTGGGTGAGCTGCTGAAAAGGCAGCCACAGGAATACCCAGCAATTAGGGTCCTGTATATTTTACCCCCAGGCATGTTCAGTCCTAGATGTTTTGATCCTTGCATGTTGACCCCAAAAGTTGAGGGTGAAACATCTGGGGTCGAAATGTTAGGCGCGAAACATCAGATGGCGACACATCCAGGGACAAAATACTGTAGGAGAAACATTTGGGGCAAAACATCCGGGGGTGAACTGCTGGGGGCGAAACATTGATGATGGTTGGGAATTCATGAACCACAAGGGTACAAACATTCGGGGGTGAACTGTCGGGGGCGAACTGCCGGGTGCAAAACATCCGGGGGCAAACTGCCGGGCAAAACATCCGGGGGTGAAATGGGTGAACTGCTGGGGGTGAAATGTGCGGGGGTGAAATGTGCGGGGGCCAAATGCTGGGGACGAAATGTGCGGGGGGCGAAATGTACCCAGGAGCGAACTGTTGGGGGCGAAATGTGTGGGGGCTAAACATCCTGGGGGCCAAATGCTGGGGACGAAATGTGCGGGGGCGAAATGTACCCAGGGGCGAACTGCTTGAGGCGAACTGTTGGGGGCGAACTGCGGGGGGCAAACTGCTGGGGGCGAAACATCCTATAACTGTCTCCTAACCTGAATTCAACAGGATCATATGTGACTATCATGCCTTAATATTCTGTTGAGTTTGTGTCACAAGGTTAGCTGCCAATTCAGGGTCCCAGGACCGTACTCAAACTATGAATGTTGCACATGTGAAAATTTCCTATTCACATTGGACTAATGTGGGCTGAACCTGTCAATATCAATAGGTTCGGCCGACTAATGTGTATGGGGGTGTCGGCGTCGGCGGCTTTCTCATAGAGAAAACAGGAAGGCTCGCAAGAACAAGCACTCCTGTCTATGGGAAAGTCGGCTGACATGGCGATCAGCTGAACAATCGGCCAATGCATTGTTTGGCAGACAGCCATCTAACATGTATTTAGGGGCCTTAGAGAATAACTAGTGCCTCTATAATCTTGACAGATGGTGCAATTGACATTATACCAAATATCACAGGCCATAAAAGATTTCTCTGGTGGAGATTGTGAGCTCTATTAACTATTGTTGACCTGAAGAATGGGGTAGCATTATAAATAAGTGCAAGAGAAGGTCTGTCAATTTTATTGCTCCCTTGTTTAGAATGGAGGTTACTAGCAATGCTTCCATATTGGTGCTATAAGGGTTTGGGCAGGCATCTCACATCTAACTGGATTACTCTTGTAGACTGGAAAAATACCACTGCAACTTTTGGGGCAAAGTCAAGGTGGATCCAATAGGAAAAATAAGTAGAAGTTTTTTCTTTATATTTTCACGCTTTCTAAATTCACTTCAGGCTGCATGTGTGATTCCAGCAGCCTAAAGCAGTTTGTCAACCAGTTTAGGCCGAGGAGCTGGCTGGGATGTACTGTAGCAGCATATTAAAAGCCACATGTTGTGTAAGCCTGATTTGCTATATTGTTCTGTGCCTTCATTGTTCGGCTTCACAATAACATATAAATACACGCCGGCCGTAGCTGGGATAATCTGCCGGTGAATGGGAAGTAGTGCACTGATGGATTTAATCTGTTAATAACGTAAGACAATTCATGGACTGTTCTCTAAATACAACTAAACTATCGAAGACACTGATAGCGTTGGCGCCTGGCGTAGGCTTGTAATAAATGGGAAATTATTTAGAACTGTGCAGCATTATGCATTTATACATAACAGTGTATTTTATTTTATGTTTCTACCCTTCCAAGAAGTTCAAGATCTGTGACCCTAGTCACTTCTCACGGTCAAGCAATGAGTCAGAGTGGTCAAGGAGTCCAAGGTCAGAAGCCAGGAGGGTACGTCATAAACGCAAGAAAGAGACAAAAGCGCAGTAGTCGGGTAACGTTCCGAGGTCAGAGTAGCAGGAGGATAACGGATCAGAGATGAAGGAGTTAAACAGGCGGGTAGTCAGAACAAAGTCCAAGGTCAGGCAACAGATCAAACATATAGAACTCAAGGCTCAGAGAGCGCAGCACAAACCTCACAAAATGAATGTACGTCTGGCAGTGTTCTGGGAAACTCGGCTCAGTTAAGAAGCAAGGCCATTAAGTGGAGTAATGAACACATGAGACAGCCGATGCCTCACAGTCTCAGATTGGATAGTTGAGCTGTCAATCAACACACTGACAGCTCAGCACGCCCCTGTACAAGATTGGATGGCCAAACTGTCAATTCCAGTACTGACGGCTTTAGCACACCCCTATACCAGATTGGACAGCCAAGCTGTCAGTATCTGCATCCCAGACACATTGAGGGGTGGTACCGTGTCAATTCTCAATATTTGGAATATCTACAGAGCAGGCACAGGAGAAACCATTCGCATTCATGGGTCCAAGATCTCTGGTTTTCACAGGAACTACAGCTCACAATCTTTTTCCCATTAGCATACAGTGGGTACAGAAAGTATTCAGACCCCTTTAAATTTTTCACTCTTTGTTTCATTGCAGCCATTTGATAAATTCAAAAATGTAATTTTTTCTCATTAATGTATACTCTTGACTGAAAAAACAGTAAATTTTTGCAAATTTATTAAAAAGAAAAAATGAAATATCAAATGGTCATAAGTATTCAGACCCTTTGCTCAGACACTCATATTTAAGTAACATGCTTTCTATTTCCTTGTGATCCTCCTTGAGATGGTTCTACTTCTTCATTGGAGTCCAACTGTGTTTAACTAAACTGATAGGACTTGATTTGGAAAGGCACACACCTGTCCATATAAGACCTCACAGCTCACAGTGCATGCCAGACCAAATGAGAATCATGAGGTCAAAAAGGAACTGGCCAAGGAGCTCAGAGACAGAATTGTGGCAAGACCCAGATCTGGCCAAGGTTACAACAGAATTTCTGCAGTACTCAAGGTTCCAAAGAGCACAGTGGCCTCCATAATCCTTAAATGGAAGAAGTTTGGGACCACCAGTAGTCTTCCTAGACCTGGCCGTCCAGCCAAACTGAGCAATAGTAGGAGAAGAGCATTGGTGAGGGAGGTAAAGAAGAACCCCAAGATCACTGTGGCTGAGCTCCAGAGATGCAGTAGGGAGATGGGAGAAAGTTCCACAAAGTCAACTATCACTGTAGCCCTCCACCAGTCGGGCCTTTATGGCAGAGCGGCCTGACGAAAACCTTTCCTCAGTGCAAGATGTATGAAAGTCCGCATATAGTTTGCTAAAAAAACACATGAAGGACTCCCAGACTATGAGAAATAAGATTCTCTGGTCTAATGAGACGAAGATAGACCTTTCTGGTGCTAATTCTAAGCGGTATGTGTGGAGCAAACCAGGCACTGCTATCACCTGCCCAATACAATCCCAACAGTGAAGCATGGTGGTGGCAGCATCATGCTATGGGGGTATTTTTCAGCTGCAGGGACAGGATGACAGGTTGCCATTGAAGGAAACATGAATGCGGCTAAGTACAGAGATATCTTGGATGAAAACCTCTTCCAGAGTGCTCTGGACCTCAGACTTGGTCAAAGGTTCACCTTCCAACAAGACAATGACCCCAAGCACTCAGCTAAAATAACAAAGGAGTGGCTTCAGAACAACTCTGTGACCATTCTTGACAGGCCCAGCCAGAGCCCTGACCTAAACCCAATTGAGCATCTCTGGAGAGACCTGAAAATGGCTGTCCACCAATGTTCACCATCCAGCCTGAAGGAACTGGAGAGGAATCTGCAAGGAAGAATGGCAGAGGATCCCCAAATCCATGTGTGAAAACTTGTTCCATCATTTCCAAGAAGACTCATGGCTGTACTAGCTCAAAAGTTTGCTTCTACTCAATACTGAGCAAAGGGTCTGAATACTTATGGCCATGTGTTATTTAAATTTTTGTTTGTTAATAAATTTGCAAAAAAAATTGTACATTTCTGTTTTTTTTCCGGTGAAGATGGGGTGGAGAGTGAACAGAACACTAGTGAGAAAAAATGACCTTTTTTGAATATACCAAATGGCTGCAATGAAACAAAGAGTGAAAAATTTAAAGGGGTCTGAATACTTTCCGTACCCACTGTATATTACCTGAAGGCAGGATGTGTGATGAATGTATGATCCCTTTTTATTTGACCACTGCAACCCTTATCAAACCCAACAAAAGAGGGTTCAAAGTCTCCTGTGTGAATGGAAGGGTAGTGAGCATGTACGACCACTCCACCACCATTCCCTCTGTAAATTGTGAATGACGCAATGTTCATACATGCTCACTACTGTTCCTTTCTTCCACGAGAATTAAGGACAACCATTTCTATGATCACTGGGGGCCCAGAGGCCCACCCCCCGTGTTCGTACATTTATCACCTATCTTGTGAACAGGTAATATATACTGTTTATGGCACAAGCCATTTAGGCATAGGTTCCAGATTAGTGAGGACAGACAGGGCTGGTGTGAGCACCCGGACACAGTGTGGGCACAAGGGATGACAATCTGGATATACATGCACTTTTCAATCTGGGGGTAGTGTAAACCAGTAGTCCCCTGAGACTCTGATGCCTAAGGATCCAGAAACACTTGGAACACATAATAAATAATTGCAGAGCCCTGATATTTCATCAGACATCACCTCTCTGATGTCAGACTCCAAGAGTGTCTATGAGCCATATCCTTTTCTTTCTCATCGCGCTTCCTAAAGCTCAATGGACAAAACTGAACTCAACTTTCTTCCATCTCACCTAACCCGCCTACCTACCTGATGGAGCTATCACAATAAATTACATCACGATTTCCCCTGTACCTAAAGTCCACTGCCTCAGAGTGATCCTTGACTCTGCCCTGTCTTCCAAACTGCACATCCCACCTTTTAACACCTCCTTCTGCCTCCTATAAGGGGGTGCCAGAAGCCGTCATATGCCTCCTCCTCTTTGAACCATGTTTATATTAAAGGACGAGCAGTCCCATAGAGTTTATGAATATTAGTATAATCGTTTGTTATTTCTATGTACATGTGTTATGCATAGCTTTAGAATAAAAAGGCTAGACAATCTTAGCAATAGATTAGTAGGGCACATTTGAAATATGGAATGAGAGTGTGAGAATAGGCTAAAGGTACCGTCACATTTAGCGACGCTGCAGTGATATAGACAATGATGCCGATCGCTGCAGCGTCGCTGTTTAGGTCGTTGTGTGGTCGCTGGAGAGCTGTCACACAGACAGCTCTCCAGCGACCAACGATGCCGAAGTCCCCGGGTAACCAGGGTAAACATCGGGTTACTAAGCGCAGGGCCGCGCTTAGTAACCCGATGTTTACCCTGGTTACCATTGTAAAAGTTAAAAAAAACAAACAGTACATACTTACATTCCGGTGTCTGTCCCGCACCGTCAGCTTCCCTGCACTGTGTCAGCGCCGGCCGGCTGTAAAGCAGAGCACAGCGGTGACGTCACCGCTGTGCTCTGCTTTACGGCCAGCCGGCGCTGACACAGTCAGTGCGGGAAGCTGACGCCGGGGGACAGACACCGGAATGTAAGTATATACTGTTTGTTTTTTTTAACTTTTACAATGGTAACCAGGGTAAACATCGGGTTACTAAGCGCGGCCCTGCACTTAGTAACCCGATGTTTACCCTGGTTACCAGTGAACACATCGCTGGATCGGCGTCACACACGCCGATTCAGCGATGACAGCGGGTGATCAGCGGCCAAAAAAAAAGGTCCTGATCATTCCCCAGCGACCAACGATCTCCCAGCAGGGGCCTGATCATTGGTCGCTGTCACGCATAACGATTTTGTTAACGATATCGTTGCTACGTCACAAAAAGCAATGATATCGTTAACTAAATCGTTATGTGTGAAGGTACCTTTAGTTATTATAAAGGGTTTTCCAGGCTGAGAGTAGTTACGGATGGGTGTAATACAGAACTTTGGGATATAGTGGAGCTACTTCCTGGTTTGTGATGCAGTAGTAAAAGAAGGCAGATAGATAGCCGTGGGGGTGAAGTTGCTGAGGCAAGAAGGGACCCCAGATTGAGTGGCGTGCAGGCGGTCACCATCTTAAACGGTAACCATTACATTGAGGATCCGGGGCCTACAGCTGGGATTATATATGCTTGGCACACTCAAGTGGATGTGATTAAAATAATTTTAATGTATTGTGATATACATACAGTAGTCACAACAAACTTTTCGGTCTTGGAAGACCTTCATCAGTGTACTATTAGAGGTAAGGAATAGGTATGCAATTTTGACCCATAGGTGAACGCTGGAATCAATTTATTGGATATGCCAGATGTACTGGTGGTCAGGGGCCAGTTATTGGCATATCAATATGAGCAGGGATGTGTCCAAAAACACGGTATAACTCTCCAAACATGGGGTGGATACCGCATCTCTGAACACAGTACAGAACAGTTTGGCATTCATACCGAACACCTACTGTCCATGTTACTATTCGGGTTCGGCCCCCTGAACACCGAGAGTTTGTCGCGCATTCATTAACATGACAGCGTGGCAAACACTGCTTCTGATCAGCAGTAAAATCATTACTGCCGGCCAGACAGCCGCGGTTCCCACCCTGTCAAAAGTCAGCATGAGCCCACAGCTGTGATCGGAGGTATAAAGTTAACCTCTGGTCACTGGTGTTGGCTGATGGGACTACTGCTCCCATCAGATGATGCCTGCTACCGCTAAAAACAGCGAGTGAATTTAAACTGCGGTGAACTTACCTCTGCACTGTGGGATTTTTTGTCACTGTGCTAGTGGTGAACTTACCAGAGGGAGGTCACAGCAGTTCAGCTCGACTGGGAACGCAGCCTCAGTGATATGCGGTAACCTTGATGAGATCACCACTGGTCACTGGTGCTGCGCTCGCAGCAGCTCATTCTCCCAGTGGATCTCAGCCTTGATGGTTGCATCTTGGCACCGCCCAGGTTGAAAATACTTTATCTCCCGGACATAGATTAGGGCAAGTGACACAACGATGGACAGGTGAGGATATTGTTGTTTTTTATTTTTGTTTTATTACAGGAGACGAGGGATTCAATGGAATGGGCGTTAATGGAGTATAAAGGTACCGTCACATTAAGCGACGCTGCAGCGATATAGACAACGATGCCGATCGCTGCAGCGTCGCTGTTTCGTCGTTGTGTGGTCGCTGGAGAGCTGTCACACAGACAGCTCTCCAGCGACCAACGATGCCGAAGTCCCCTGGTAACCAGGGTAAACATCGGGTTATTAAGCGCAGGGCCGCGCTTAGTAAACCGATGTTTACCCTGGTTACCATTGTAAATGTAAAAAAAAAAAAAAAACACTACATACTTACATTCCGGTGTCTGTCGCGTCCCCCGCCTTCAGCTTCCCTGCAATGTGTAAGCGCCGGCCGTAAAGCAGAGCGGTGACGTCACCGCTGTGGTCTGCTTTACGGCCGGCCGGCGCTGACACAGTGCAGGGAAGCTGACGCCGAGGGACGCGACAGACACCGGAATGTAAGTATGTAGTGTTTTGGTTTTTTTACATTTACAATGGTAACCAGGGTAAATATCGGGTTACTAAGCGCGGCCCTGCGCTTAGTAACCCAATGTTTACCCTGGTTACAAGTGAAAACATCGCTGAATCGGCGTCACACACGCCGATTCAGCGATGTCAGCGGGTGATCCAGCGACGAAATAAAGTTCTGGCCTTCTAGCTCCGACCAGCGATCTCACAGCAGGATCATGATCGCTGCTGCGTGTCAAACACAACGATATCGCTATCCAGGACGCTGCAACGTCACGGATCGCTATCGTTATCGTTCTAAAGTCGCTCAGTGTGAAGGTACCTTTAATTTGTTTGTTATTTTTAAATAAAAATGGAAAAGTGCGTTCTGTTTTATTTCAAATAAAATACTTTATTCTGGCTGTGTCTTTATTTACCATACAACTATAGGATTAGTAATGATAGCTGTCTTATAGATGCCTATCCATTACTACTCCGTGGGATTGATGTCATTTAACAATACAAAGGTGTCATCAACCCAACAAATATGAACTCCACTTGCCACCGCTACAGGGCAAGTGGGAAGGGTCTGGCAAAGCGCCAGAATTGTCGCATCTAATTGATGTGCCTTTTCTGGGTGTCTGTTGGCTGCTATTATTAGGCTGGGGGGCAATATCTATGGCCCCTTACCAGCCTGAGTATACAAGCTCCCAGCTGTCTGCTTTAGTTTGGCTGGCTGTCAAAAAGGGGGAGACCCCATGCCATTTTTTTAAATTATTTATTTAAATAATTAAAAAACAGCGCAGCATGGGGATCCCTCTTTTCTTGATAATCAGCTTTGAATAAGCAAACAGCAGAGGGTTTCAGACCCCAGCTGTGAGTTTTGCCTGGCTGGTTATCAAAAATACAGAGGAACCCACAGCATTTTTTTTCATTATCTATTTAGAGCGCAGGCAGATGAATACTCCCATCAGTTGCCGCCTACTCTCACTGTTATTAGCGTCAGCTGATGGAAGCAGTTCTAGCAGCCGACACCAGTGACCGAAGCTAAACTTTATACCTTCGATCACAGATGCGTGCTCACGCTGTCATCAGCATGGAAAACGCTTGATGTTCGGGCCACCCATTCAAGTGAATAGGATACAGGTCCGGGTACTGTTCTGGTAACCGAACACAAACTTTTTTTAACTGTTCAGCCGAACCCACCAGACCCGAACATCCAGGGTCGGCCCATCTCTAATCACCACTACCGGAACTGCCGCAACCCCCAACCTACCTTCCCCATCACCCTGTAGACTGTAAGCCCACAAGAACAGGGCC
Organism: Ranitomeya imitator; assembly: GCF_032444005.1. Taxonomy (NCBI): domain Eukaryota; kingdom Metazoa; phylum Chordata; class Amphibia; order Anura; family Dendrobatidae; genus Ranitomeya; species Ranitomeya imitator. The sequence continues at coordinate 749,620,325 of NC_091282.1, read as the reverse complement.
CTTTCTTCACTGTACCAGTCTGTCATTGTTAATTTGCTTACTGTAATTTATATTTGTATTTTGTACGTAACCCCCTCTTCTCATGTACAACACCATGGAATCAATGATGCCCTAAAAATAAATGATCATTTCTAAATGTTGACCATTCAACGCACCATGTCCTCTTGACGGTACGCCCTATTAGGATGCCTTGCTATCAGATTTAGTTACACCGCTATTACATTGTCAGCAGAGAAGTATATGTCGCTATAACATAACCAGATGGAGATGTAGATTATTAATGTACCTACACTGCATTAAGGGAGATACGTTGCACACAAAGCATTTTGGATACCGTCAATTCCAACTCCCATAATGCGCTTTACATGTCAAAAATATTTTCCTACTCTTTTCAATTATTTACGCTATCCTTATTGTACAATATTTGCAATAAATGCAATGTTAGTTTCTTGCCGCTACAATAAACTCTCATTCTAATGGAAACCGGCCACCTCAAGTCTATTACCAAATAAGCAGAGTCAGATTGTTAGCCCTGCATATGTCCCTGTGTTTATAGAGTGGCACCATAAAAGTGTTGAGCAGAGAATATGGGGTTTCTTTGGGACTGTTTCATTAGTAGTCCCATCATTCGGAAAGCCTCTCTCATTAACATTTAAATAAGTCCTGTGCTGCTATGTCCACACCAGTACATTTTATTCTTCGATGGAAGGCTGAATCTTGCTCATTGTTCACGGCGGAGAATTTGTTTGCAGATGTAATTCCCTCTAATGGTTCAGCTAGAGAACACGTGTCGGTCTTGAAAAGATTGGCTCCTATGTGACAATCCTACATTCGCTTCTGCACCATTTCATGGTTCAGATTCATTACCATAAACTAGAATTGTTAAAATAGATCATAAAATTTACGCTGACTAGATGAAGTTAATGTGTCAAGCAGATACCATAGGACTGTGTGAGTAATGCTTCATGTAATACTCATATTTATTGAGATTTTCCAAATGCTTTTGTAAAAATCTAAATATTGAATAGAAAAAAAAATAAAATGATAATGTAAAATATAATAAAAAGGTTTATCCAGCTAAAGAGAATTCTTTGCGACATGCGCCGTACTAATACTGCTCTGTTGGAACTGCATTTGTGCCAGCAGCAGTACTAGTACGGCGCCGCGAGCTAGCACCGATCGTGGGCATTTAACCCCTCTGATGCCGTTGTCAGTAGTAACAGCACTATAGAGGGGCATTGCGCAGGGACGAGGGCTCCCTGCGCACTTCCGTCAGAATAACGCGATGTGATCACGCTATTTTCATGGTCTCCATGGAGACCCCCCTATCCAAGATGGACGCGGGGTCCTTCCGGGTCCTGCAGTGAGGTGGCTTGAGAGCACCTACTGAGAACAGGAGGCGGCAAGCCTCCTTCACTGCCTGTCAGATCGCTGATCTGACACAGTGCTGTGCAAAGTGTCAGATCAGCGATCTGATGTAATATAGTGATTTCCCAACCTGGGACAATGTTAAAAAGTTTAAAAAAAATTAGAATGTGTAAAAATATTTTTTTTTAAATCCCCACATAAAGAAAAAATATATAAATATTTTTCCAATAAATCCATTTATTTATGTAAATAAAAAATAAAATAATAAAAGTACACATATTTGGTATTGTTGCCTCGCTCTATAAAACTGTCCCACTAGTTAACCCCTTGAGTGAACACCATAAAAAATAAATAAAAAACGAGGCAAAAAACAATGCATACCGCCGAACAAAAGTGCAATAAAATGTGATCAAAAAGATGGATGTAAATAAAAATGGTACCGCTGAAAACGTCATCTTGTTCTGCAAAAAACAAGCCACAACACAGCTCCATGAGCAGAAAAATAAAAAAGTTGTAGCTCTCAGAGTAAAGCGATGCAAAAATAATTATTTTTTCTATAAAATAGTTTTTATTGTGTAAAAGCGCCAAAACATAAAAAAATGATATAAATGAGGTATCGCTGAGGTACTGACCCGAAGAATAAAACTGCTTTATCAATTTTACTATACGCAGATCGGTATAAATGCCCCGCCTAAAAGAGATTCAGGAATTGCTGGTTTTGGTCATTCTCCCTCCCAGAAATCAGAATATAAAGCGATCAAAAAATGTCATGTGCCCGAAAAGGGTACCAATAAAAACGTCAACTTGTCCCACCAAAAACTAGACCTGATATGACTCTATGGGCCAAAATATGGAAACATTATAGCTTTCAAAATGTGGTGATGTTGTCAAGGTAAAAATATACGTCTTTATACTCTTTTGTACTTTTATATACTCTTATGCTGTGAAACAATAAGTTTTTCCCCTTTGCTTGCCAAATGCAAATTTAACTGTATTTAAGATGGCTGCCAGTATTCACCTTTGCCCCACTTTCAGGCTGAAGGAACAAGTTGCACATTCCAGAAGGACAAGTAACATTTCTCTGGAATTCGAAACTGGACAAGATGTAGACAAAGGAAGATTCATCAGAAGATGCCAGAGCCAATCAGAAGGACTGAATACTAGATACATTGCTTAACCCCTGCCTATCCCCGCCCTCTGCAAACCTTCCCCCAATAGATCATGTAATATTGTGTTTTAGGAAATAAAGTTCAGTAGTTGCTGTGACGTTCCCACTACGTGTGGACACACGAGCATGCTATGAGTTTGAACCAGCATTGTGTCTGACTCATTCTTATCCGGTACCAACATGCTCCTAATCTGATTTGGAATGACTGGTGGATGAAGGGTATTGTCGTGACGACCCCGACAATTTGGCGCAACCAACGTGGGGCGTGGCCCGCGATCCGAGACCCCCTGGACCCATGCCTGGACGTCCGTGGACGACACCCGTAGTGGCTGACCTCGAGGACTGATCACCCTCCAAACACGGTAAGTGGAGATCGCATACTATGTATGTGTCACACTTGCTAGTGTTTCAGCCGTTATTGGTTAGTCTGTGGTCTCCTTGGGTCTGGGGAGTGACCGGTCGAGTGGTGAGACCGAGCGCGATCCCGTGCCACGCTTCGAACCAGCAACTGAGAGACGTTGCACTCTGCGCGTCCTCGTGTACACCACACCTCCTCCACTGGTCATTGAACTCCATTCAACCACCCTACCCGTGACTGTTGCCTAGTAGTGATAGAGTGAAAGATTGAGAAGTTTGTGGATTGGGGGCGGCTTTGAGGAAGGGATAGGAGACGTAGCCTCTGTGATATTGCACGCACATACATCGGTAATTAAGACGTCCCAAGAGGGGGACCACCAGAAACACGTGCACACACACTTGCACATATCGGTAATTAAGACGTCCCAAGAGGGGGACCACCAGAAACACTTGCACACACTTGCACATATCGGTAATTAAGACGTCCCAAGAGGGGGACCACCAGAAACACTTGCACACACTTGCACATATCGGTAATTAAGACGTCCCAAGAGGGGGACCACCAGAAACACGTGCACACACACTTGCACATATCGGTAATTAAGACGTCCCAAGAGGGGGACCACCAGAAACACTTGCACACACTTGCACATATCGGTAATTAAGACGTCCCAAGAGGGGGACCACCAGAAACACAGTGGAGGGGTCTCACTAGGAGACAGCCTCCCAACGTTTAGAATATCGTGACAGGACAGACTGTAATCACTGGTGTTCAGGTTAGGGAAAAATATTGAGCGTGAGGCTCTTTATTCATAACACGTGGAGCGCGAGGCTCCGTGTTAGGACACAAGTGTTGCTGTCGCTGTCAGCGGCCTACTGCAGAAGGGCGTAGTATTCTGTGAGTCATGTTGCGTCTCTTATGGCAGAAGAAGTCCGTGCCCCACGAGTTAGATGAGGATGCTGTGGAAGTCAAGACAATAGAAGAGTCACGGGAGGGCAAGAAGGCAGTCAAGAATGTTGAAAGATAAAGGACTGTTAGAACAAGTGCAAGCTCATCTGCGAGTTGCGCGAGGATAAAGAATGAGGGATGGAAAAAAGGTTGATGGAGAGGAAAGATGAAAGGATGCAGAGCCCGTGTTTGGTTATAAAATATCTCAATCATTGGTTTTTCTAAGGTGTTCTGGCATAGGAATTGTGTGAAGGTTTTGTAGAAATTAATTGAGTCTGAGAACTGCTGTATTTCGTCACTCTGTGTGGTTTTCCGAGACACCCAATGGGAGGGGGGAGTCAGATAGCTGCGTTGTTGTTTTTCTTCTTTTGTGTTGAGGAATGCTGTAAATTCTTATCTGTGTGTTCGTAGCTGATGGGAGGGGTGAACCCCTGCGCGAATTGTTTTTTGACTTCTCCTCTTTGTGCTGCCGGCCAGGGAAAGGGGGGCCAGAGTTTCCAGAAGAACTTAACCCAGTCTGTATCAGCAGCTGCAGCGATCCTCACTCGCTCTCTAGTCCCCCTCCCCTCGCAGCTTCAAGGACACAACTCGCAGCTCGCTTCCTTATCAGTGGCCCAAGAAGCAGAAGACTTCAGCTCCAGCTCCCCCTCCCTTACACAAATCTAGTCTTACGCTCCAATATTCATTTTAACCCTGTGTCTGGAAATCTCTCTCGCCATGTTGGTTTTCAGACCAAGACAAGACAGATGGATTTGTAAATATTGCGGTCAGACAAACCCAGACTGGAGAAATGCTTGTATAAACTGTGCTGCAACTCGACCTAAGTGAATTACACTGATTCCTGTCCAGATAAGATCACATGTAGTGATGTAGTGATATAAGAAGCTGACACAGGATAGTGGGTAGTGGGGACATTAACTTTGGGAGTAGGCTGACAGTAATCCTTTTGGGAAGGAGCTGTAGACCAGCATGTCATGTCAACCCCAACCGGTCATCTAGTCACCCCCACCACTAGAGAACCAACCACATCAGGTAGTGTAAGACAGATACAGGAGTATTATCCCTGGAAGCCCTCTGACTAGCTAGCTACGCTAAAATAATTGGCTGACCCTGAGAACAAACCTTTCCCATTTTACAGACAAAGATAATATGATGGACGTATAAGTGCACCTAAGCAGACCTAGAGAGTTGGTGAGCCAAGATGATGGTCAGATGTATTTATGTTATATAACCCCTATGTAGATGAGTATAATGAGATGTGTATCTCACATGTCCTTTCCCAATCAGTTTAAAAAAAAAAAAAAAATAGGGGGATAGTGTGTTTAACCCTGTCAGTTAGAATATCCCTATGTTATGCTGCTTCAGTATGTGGGTAATTTTTTGTTTTTTTTTGTTGTGTGCACAGACAGAGCAGGAAGCCATTGTTGCCACTGTTAGTTTTCTCAAGTATCCGGCAGATCTGAACTGTCGGGTTTCGGCCTTGAAAATTCGGTTCTGCCTTGGTCAAGTGATATTTTTGGGTCACTGTCTCCTTCAGGGTGCCAGACACCTCACAGAAGAAAGAAGAGAAATAGCCGTCAGCTCCCTTCCATTCCCAAAAGATGAGACTGAACTCCAGCGTTTCCTTGGATTATGTACTTATTGTTGTCAGTGGATACCGGACGCATCCCGCATAATGTTACCTCTCTACAAGGCCCTGAAAGACTGTTCAAGATATGGTGATGATTTTGGCAGACTCCACACAGGATACGCTGTTACTACGGAAGACACTGTAGTGCACGGAGCTGCACTCCCTCCCTCCCTGTCAGCACAAGCCAAAGACAGACGGGCTAATATATACACGGACTCACAGTATGCATTTGGTATTGTTCATGATTTCGGAGCCTATGAGCCAATCGAGGATTTGTTACTACCGCCGGGACTCAGTGAAGAATGCTGAAGCTGTTAAAACCCTCATGGACTCAATCGAATTACCTACTCAGGTGGCCATTATCAAAGTTAAGGAGCACGGTACCATGGAACAGACCACATACTATTGGTAACGCCTTTGCGGATATGCAAGCAAAAGCCGCTGCTCTTCTACCCGTTGAACAGACCATACCAGCTATGGTGACCACACGCTCTCAGCGTAAACAGTTACAAGAAACACTGACTCTACAGGAACCTGATGATCTATGCCAGACTGAGGTTTTCTGCCGGACCCCGCAAGACCGCTTAATGACGATGCAGAGAATGTCTCCAAAGAAAGAAGTGAAGCAGTGGAAAGCTGATGGAGCACGTATGGACAATGGTCGCTGGAAAAAGGGCCAACTTGTGTGTCTCTCTAAGCGGATTTACCCTGCTATTGTCACGTGGGCGCATGGGCCCACACATCGAGGTATCTGTCAGACCTGCAAACCCGGTCAACTTCAACGTGTAACCCCGAAGCATCTTGCTAAGCCTGATTATCCTTTCCAAAAGCTCCAGGTGGACGACAGGACCTCATCACGTTGCCTAAGTCTGGAAGGTATGAATATTGTCTGGTGGTTGTCGACATGTTCTCCAGTTGGCCAGAAGCATTCTCCGTTACCAACGTGACTGCAAAGACCACAGAGAAGAAACTGGTGATGGAAGTCGAATACAGATATGGTGTTCCAGAAGTTGCTGAAAGTGACCAAGACCCGGCCTTTCCTTCTCATGTGTATCAGGAGGTTCTGACAATGCTTGGATCCACTGTAGCCCTCCATACTCTCCACAATCCAGTGGGAAAGTTAAGAGGCTGAACGGTGCACTGAAGGGACAATTGACCAAAATGATGCAGGAGACTACGGCTCCATGGTCAGGGCTCTTACACGTTCGTACTACCCATAAGGCAAAACATGGCCTGTCCCCATATGAGATATTGTTTGGTGCTAGGTTCTCAGTTGCAAATTTCCAGTCTCATTAGTTGTCAGAAGAAACTGACCGTGCTGTTCAATATGTTATTCAGCTTAGTAAAAATGTTGCTAACACCTATGTTTTAGTTTTTTTCTTTCCTTCCAGATTCAGCAGAAACCGATATTGGTCACAATTTGAAGCCTGGTGGTCTTATGGTCGTGAAAAGCTATGTCAGTAAAACCTGAAGGAAAGAGCACCTGGATCTACGCTGCACACTGCAAAAGAGACCGAACCAGCGCTTAGTCACAGTGGTGATCGAAGGAAAATGTTGCTGTTGTTTTTGGTCCTAGGGCCAGGGGTCATCCTTGCCCCTACCTTTCCGGCCCCTATTGTAAATAAGAATTCCGTTGTCACTATTCTCTGGGTAAAACCTAACGGCCCCGGTAAATATCTGGAGATTTGATTTCTGCGATGTAGTCAAGTGCCCCGAGACTCAGCGGGTGGTAGAGGGAATTATCCAGTATTATATATGTGTTACCAGAGATAACAATTGTGCTGGGAAGATATTTTCATAATGTGTTTAATAGTGGATACTATGGGAATTTAGGCCATATACAGCTCCAGGATATTAGCTTCAGACCAACCAAGGCCCCCGTTACCAGTACAGCTAAACCAGGCCTAGGTGAACGTTTGCAAAATATAGTTAACGAAGTAATCCCCATTCCAGGTCTTAGTTGGCAAGAAGTCTTCCCTATAGAAACACAAACAGTCCCAAGGACAAATTTATGGTTAGAATGGGTAAGGTACAATGTAAGAGTCCAGAGTATCTCTGTAGGATGTATTGCTTGTGCTGCAGCGAATATATATCTACACACACATGCATTGTTTTTTCCTGATGACAATACCACTACCTGTGTTATGAATCTGTTGAAGGGTCTAAAGCCCACTGATTGCTCAGATTATGTCCCACTAATTCATGAAGCACCTAAACTAAAGGTCCCAGGAGGGATAACTGTGTTAGCTGATAATTATACCTGCTATAATTCCCATGACACTACAGGTACACCAGTAGGGGTCTTCGAGATAGGTTTCTGCAAAGAGAACAGTTCCCTGGATACTGATTTGCTAGCTAATCATACACAGTATATGTACGACATTTATTGGTTATGTGGAGATGGTAAGCTCCATCCTAGGTTGCCTAATGCCTGGACAGGTCAATGTACCCTTGTTAAACTAGCTATGCAGTTCAAGATTTTACCTTGGGATCCAGAGACACCTGATGAATATACCAGAAAGAAGAGAAGTCTCGATCAGCTCCACATGAGTTATGAAGAAGATCCATTGGTATATGTCGATGGCATTGGAGTGCCAAGGGGGGTGCCTGACCAGTTTAAAGCCGAGAACCAGATCTATGCTAGCTTTGTTTCTTTAATCCCACAGGTGCAGATTAATAAAAATGTTGATGGGATCAATTACATATATTACAGTGAACAAAGGTTTGTCAATTTTACCTGTGATGCTTTCCAGGGTATAGTTGAGGAGTTGGGCCCTAACACTAGAATGACCCTCCAAAACCGACTAGCCCTCGATATGATCTTAGCTGAGAAAGGAGGAGTTTGTGGGATGGTGGGAGAGGAATGTTGTACCTATATCCCTCAGAACTCTGATAGCTCTTAAAAAGATAAATGGGTTAGCAGCAGAATTAAAAACTAATGCAGGAGCAGACACATACACATCTTTCTTTTCCGGTTGGTTGGGTGGGCTCAAAGGATTCCTTCAACAAGCTTGTCTGGTACTGATTGCCCTTCTTGTAGTTGGATCGATAGTCCTCTGTTGTGTTATTCCCCTGTATAAAAAGATAATCACTGAGGCAACTCCGACTGGCACCTTCCTCAACCAAGAAGTAGACCCACCAGAGTACGATAGTACTGATCCAGGGGAGATCCCTAAGTACGTCCCCCTCAAGAAGATAGACAAAACCCCTTACTCTCAGATGATGCTAAGAGATTTAGTTTAGGGACAGCGGGAGAACTCCATGTGAAGCTAGTGAAGGGTTCAGCTGCCTGGAGGCCTCTCACAAGGGGAGAGCTTCTGAGGTGTCTGGATGAAGAAATCCACCTCCCCTTTCCCCATCATATGGACAGTCTCGAAGGATCTTTCTTTTTAGGGAAAAACTTAGTGTTTAGGGGGGATTGTCAAGGTAAAAATATACGTCTTAATACTCTTTTGTACTTTTATATACTCTTATGCTGTGAAACAATAAGTTTTTCCCCTTTGCTTGCCAAATGCAAATTTAACTGTATTTAAGATGGCTGCCAGTATTCACCTTTGCCCCACTTTCAGGCTGAAGGAACAAGTTGCACATTCCAGAAGGACAAGTAACATTTCTCTGGAATTCGAAACTGGACAAGATGTAGACAAAGGAAGATTCATCTGAAGATGCCAGAGCCAATCAGAAGGACTGAATACTAGATACATTGCTTAACCCCTGCCTATCCCCGCCCTCTGCACACCTTCCCCCAATAGATCATGTAATATTGTGTTTTAGGAAATAAAGTTCAGTAGTTGCTGTGACGTTCCCACTACGTGTGGACACACGAGCATGCTATGAGTTTGAACCAGCATTGTGTCTGACTCATTCTTATCCGGTACCAACATGCTCCTAATCTGATTTGGAATGACTGGTGGATGAAGGGTATTGTCGTGACGACCCCGACAATGTAAAATCTATTTTTTGCAATAAAAAGCGTCTTTTAGTGTGTGACAGCTGCCAAACATAAAAACCCGCTAAAAAACCCCGCTATAAATAGTAAATCAGACCCCCTTTATCACCCCCTTAGTTAGGGAAAAATAATAAAATAAAAAAATGTACTTATTTCCATTTTCCCATTATGGTTAGGGCTAAAGATAGGGTTAGGGTTGGGGCTAAAGATAGGGTTAGGGTTGGGGCTAAAGTTAGGGTTAGGGTTTGGATTATGTTTATGGTTGGGTTTAGGGTTGGGATTAGGGTTAGGGGTGTGGTTAGGGTTATGGTTAGGGTTGGGATTAGGGTTAGAGGTGTGTTGGGGTTAGGGTTGGGATTAGGGTTAGGGGCACGTTCGATTTAGGGTTGTGGTTAGCGTTATGGTTAGGGTTGGGATTAGGGTTAGGGGTGTGTTCAGGTTAGGGTTGGAGTTAGAATTGGGGGGTTTCCACTGTTTAGGCACATCAGGGGCTCTCCAAATGCAACATCGCGTCTGATCTCGATTCCAACCAATTTTGCATTGAAAAGTCAAAAGGGCGCTCCTTCCCTTCCGAGCTCTGCTGTGCGCCCAAACAGTGGTTTACCTGCATATATGTTGCATCAGCGCACTCAGGACAAATTTTACAACAACTTTTGGAGTCCAATTTCTCCTGTTACCCTTAGTAAAATAAAATAAATTGGATCTGAAGTAATTTTTTGGTGAAAAAAGTTAGATGTTCATTTTTTTAAACATTCCAAAAATTCCTGTGAAGCACCCGAAGGGTTAATAAACTTCTTGAATGTGGTTTTGAGTACCTTGAGGGGTGCAGTTTTTGGAATGGTGTCCCTTATAGTCATTTTCTGTCATATAGTCCCCTCAAAGTCACTTCAAGTGTGAGGTGGTCCCTAAAAAAAGGTTTTGCAAAATGTTATTGTAAAAATGAGAAATCGCTGGTCATTTTTTAACCCTTATAACGTCCTAACAAAGAAATCTGTGTTTCCAAAATTGTGCTGATGTAAAGCAGACATTTGGGCAATTACAGGCATAAAAACTAAAAGTTTGAAAATTGCAAAATTTTCACCAAACTTTCATTTTTTTGACAAATAAACACAAGTCATATTGAAGAAATCTTACCATTATCATAAAGTGCAATATGTCACAAGAAAACAGTGTCAGAATCACTAGGATCCGTTGAAGCTTTCCAGAGTTATAACCTTATAAAGTGACAGTAGTCAGAATTGTAAAAATTGGCCCTGTCATTTAGGTGAAAACAGGCTTAGTTTCAAAGGGGTTAATAAACCTACATTATTAAGTCATGACACTTACTAGTACTCTTGAGATCTAAAAGGTGTTCTGATCTAAAGTTCTTGTCCTTGGACTTTGAAGGTCTTCCTCGAATATCTGCCCTATACTGGACAGCCTTTTTTTTAACTAGAGCAATGTGTGAAGGGGGCTGGCTGAGTTTCCAAACAGCTCTGCTCTAATTACAGGCCGACACAGGAAGCATTGTCCTGTTTGGGACACTAACTGGGAGAAGACCTGCCATGACCTGGGAATGGGACTTGCACATGAACATGGGGGCACCTTTCAGTCTTGAAGTATATTTGTAAATTGCTTGTTTTTTTCTGTAGAACTCATTTAATTCTAATCCTAAAACATAATTAAAAGGGTGACCAAGCAATTAATTTGCAAATGCACATACAGCATTTCTAGACAAGCTCCTTCATTACACAAAGCTAACTTGAAGAAGGATATAAGTGTGACGCCCAGGAGACCGGGATACCCAGCACCGGACCAATGGAGTCTGTCTCTTGAGGGGGATGTCACGGGTGGCTTGACCCGGTGCTGTGGCCTCAGGCAATGCACAGTGTGAGGGGTATCATGAGGGGACAGGCACTTACTTGATCAGCAGCAGGTTCTCCCAGCGGTGACGATCCTGATCCTGGATAGATGGCTATTGTCCAAATGAAAGACTGAGGCACTGAAACGTTTAACCAGTTTACTTTAACATAAAAGGATTTACAACCAGTCCTGTCACCGGAGTCTGTATGGGAACTCTGAGTTACTTTGACCCTGCCGGGGTCTTCGCCTCTTATTGTGCGCAATTTCTGTGTGGCCCTGCTGCTGTATGTGAACTGGCTGCCGGCCCAATCTGTCCCCTCCGGGTCCTGGTTCGACGGGCAACCCGAGTCCTTTTATCGGTTTACCCCCTCCGGGAGTACCGCTGAACTCTGTGTCTGTTGCTGCATCCGACCCTAGTGAAGCTGATATCACCTCACGTTTTTCCGGTTGCTGTATTATATATAATGAATACAGCCACGGATCCGGTATCCGTCTTTGCGCCTGTTCTGGGTAGTGATTAATGCTACCCGGTTCTCACAATGTCCTTTTTCTCTATCCCTCTTCTCCTCAGGCCGGTGATTTAGGCCTGGTAACAGTCACAGGGCTGTTAGAGATTCAACTGTATGACCTCTCACTATCAGCTCCTTGGCCCAACTGCCATTTCTTCTCTCAGACCAGAATGGATCAAGGGGAGTCTCTGGAGCTCCCCCTTCTGGCCGGAGGTGGTAGTGCAGTCTTGCTATTTTAGTATTTGTACTTACTGTCAGTAACTATTTTTGTGGCAAATACCCCTAGGGGTGCCACATTCCCCCTTAGTTAAGAACAGTACTCCGGGACTGTGGGACAATAACATTTTGAAATAACAATTAATATGTACAGAGTCTTAAAAATGAAAAGTTACAAAAACCACTCAAGGAAACAAAAATAGAGTTCTGTAAAAAGTCACTTCAAATAGCGTCCATTAATACAGTTCTATCCTTGAAGGTATTAGGAACGGCACTGTACTTAGTGTCCAGGAATTTAGTTCCATTTTTCCAACGGAGTTATCAATATAAAGTCTAAAGAAAGTTCAAAAAGAGCAAAAAGCAAAGTTCAAAAAGCAGTCTTTCCGGAGCTTTGATTTAGTGCCTCCGGGCTGATAAAAAGTTCAAGAATATGCAATAAGTTCATACAGACAAGTCTCTGTAGGCACTGGGCTTAAACGTTGCAGACTGATAGCAATGACTATACTACATTTTCTGTTTAACTATATACGGCATAACATATATAGAATTCACATTATGAGCTTTATAGTTGGTAATCTGCATACCTGGCCGGTAATTGACCCTGGGTACTACGCTGTGATCTACGTAATAGCGGTGTCTCTTCATGTGGTGTACTACTGTCTACTGCGGATGTAGTATCTGCCCGCTCTGCTAAAGATAATTCCACGACTATGGAGTTGGCAAGTCCACCGTGAATGGGATTACTCTGACCAGGAATCTGTTCTTCCTGGCCTGGAACCTCCTGTAGTACGGGGTCAGCCTCTTCCTGTCTTGGGACTTCTGGTATTGGGTTCGGTGTTGGGTAAAAGGCCACCATGGGAACCACTACTGCACCATGGTATGTTAGTAGGGTTTTGGGAAAGTCTCCTATACAGGTGTGATACACTTCCTCTTCTTTTTCCTTTACTGGTTGAACCTGTATGGGTTGAATAACTTCTGGTTCTGGCTGGACAACGTCTGGCTCTTTCAATGCTTCCGGACATAATTTAAGATTGTCTCTTGACACTAGTACAGATGTTAAGCCTCCGTTTTTGCTAATGAGACACATTTTAGGATTATCCACTCTTGTTGGTAAAACTGTGTAGGGTACGGCTTCCCACTGATTGTCCAGTTTATTGGTTCGACGATTTCTCTTGAGCACTTGGTCACCTGGTCTTAATGGGGTCGCTAGAGCATTCTGGTTGAAAGTTCGCTCTTGTCTTTCTCTAGTTTGCTGAAGGCTTCTTTCCACACTCTCTTGCACTTGGCGATACTGCTTTTGCCGTATGATATCCCAATTGGAGTCTTGAACTTCTGCGTCTGGTTTCAGAATTCCCATTTCTAGATCGATTGGTAATTGGCCGGGTCTTGCACGCATAAGGTAAGCTGGGGTGCAGTTGGTGGAGCTCACCGGGACATGATTATACAGATCCACCAAGTCAGGCAATTTCTCTGGCCATTGATTCCTTTCTGTCTCAGGTAAAGTCTTTAGTAGGTCTATTACAATATGGTTCATCTTCTCGCATAAGCCGTTTGTTTGTGGATGATAGGCCGTCGTCCGGATCTTTTTGCAACCATACATATTACAGAATTCTCTGAAGATCTCTGATTCAAAGGCTGTACCTTGGTCGGTGAGAACCTGTTCCGGATATCCATGGGGTCTACAAAAGTACGTTTGGAACGCTTTGGCTGCTGTTTTTGCTGTCAGATCTTTTACGGGTACTACTACCAAGAAACGTGAATAATGGTCCACGATGGTCAAGGCATAGACATAGCCGGACCGGCTTGGTGTCAACTTCACGTGGTCCATGGCTACAAGTTCAAGTGGTTGTTTGGTGATTATGGGCTGCAGTGGTGCTCTTTGGTTCTTTTGATCGTTTCTTCTGAGGTTACACGGGCCACAATTTCTGCACCACTGTTCGATTGATTTTCTCATCCCGACCCAATAAAATCTTTCTCTTAGAAGTACTTCTAACTTTTTCCAACCGAAGTGACCAGCACCATTATGGTAAGCTTCGAGGACCATCTTCACATCTTGTTTAGGCACAATAATCTGCCAAACCAATTCATGTGTTTTCGGATTGGTGTTTCTTCTACAGAGCTTCCCTTGATACAGGAACATTTTGCCTCTCTCTTTCCAGAGTTGATGCGTCTCTTCTGGGGCATCCTCATAGGGATATGCACTTTGCTCAGTCAACAGTTCCTTCACCAACTTCACAGCCGGATTGCTGTCTTGGGTGTCAGCCCATCTATGGTGTGCTAACGGATTAAAATTCACCTCTTGTTGTTTCTGATAGGTACTTGACTGATGATGTTTTGCCTTGGGACGATGGAAGGCTGGTATTTCAATTTCTTCAAGCTCTCCCGTTTCCTCTTCTACATCTCTCAAGTGTGGCATCCGGGATAGGGCATCGGCATTTCCATTCTTGCGACCTGCTCGATACTTGATTATGAAGTTGTAATTAGATAACCGGGCTATCCATCGCTGTTCTAACGCACCTAATTTGGCTGTATCCAGGTGGGTCAACGGATTGTTGTCAGTATAGACAATAAATTCTGCAGCGGCCAGATAGTGTTTGAAACGCTCCGTCACAGCCCAAACTACTGCCAGTAGTTCCAATTTGAAGGAGCTGTAATTTTCTGAATTTCTTTCAGTAGGCCGGAGCTTTCTACTTGCAAAGGCGATGACTTTCTCCCGACCTTCTTGCTTTTGTGACAGCACCGCTCCTAGTCCCACATTACTGGCATCGGTGTAGAGGATGAAAGGTTTATGGTAATCTGGGTATGCCAGAACCTCTTCTCCGGTTAGTGCCTTCTTTAGTTGTTCAAAGGAGTCTTCCCTTTCGTCGTTCCACTGAAAAGGAGGGTTTCGGTTTGAAGGTTTCTTCGTCTGCCCTACCAAGGTGTCTTGCAAGGGTGCTGCCAACTTGGTAAATCCTTTTATAAATCTGCGATAGTAACCCACCAATCCCAGGAATTGTCTCACTTCTTTTGCGCTGGTAGGTCTTGGCCAATCCCTTATGGCGCTTATTTTCTCGGGATCTGGTGCTACTCCCTCTGAACTCACGATGTGTCCCAGGTACTGTACCTTTGGCTTGAGAAGGTGACATTTGGATGGCTTGACTTTCATGCCATACCTGGATAAGGCTTCGAACACTTCTGCCAGGTCTATTAAGTGTTGTTCGTAAGTCTTTGAGTAGACGATCACATCATCTAGGTACAGGAGGACGGTCTCGAAGTTCTTGTGTCCGAGGCAGCATTCCATCAGCCGCTGGAAGGTACCGGATGCGTTGCAGAGTCCGAACGGCATGCGATTAAATTCACATAGACCCATTGGTGTGGTGAATGCCGTCTTTTCCTTATCTCTCTCAGCCACAGGGACTTGCCAATACCCGCTTGTTAAGTCTAAGGTGGAAAAATAATTAGCAGATTTCAAAGCAGTTAAGGACTCTTCTATCCTAGGCAAGGGGTAGGCGTCTTTATGGGTGATGTTATTAATCTTCCGGTAGTCTACGCACATTCTCATGGTTCCGTCCTTTTTTTTGACAATCACTAGAGGGGCCGCCCAGGGGCTACAGCTGTCTCTTATTACCCCGGCCTGTTTCATTTCCCTCAGCATATCTTTTGCACATTGATAGTGAGCGGGCGGTATGGGTCTATATCTTTCTTTTATTGGGGGATGGTCACCTGTGGGGATTGTGTGTTCTACCCCTTCTATCCGTCCGAAGTCCAATGGGTGTTTACTGAAGACTTGTTCATATTCCGTCACTAGCCTATACACCCCTTGTTTTTGATGGGTAGGTGTTGAATTTATGCCCACGTGTAGCTGTTGGCACCAATCCTCCATTTCTCCATCTGAGCCATTGCCTTCCACCTGACAGGTTGGTTCTAAGGGCTCAATGGTTGTGATGGCATTGTTGTCAACAGTATATAGCTTTGCCATTGTAGCATACCTTGGCAAAGTGACCTCTTCCTCTCCACAGTTCAAAAGTCGTACCGGCACTCGTCCCCGGTGTACCTCGACTATCCCTCGTGCTGTGAGTATAGTGGGCCTGCTGTTGGTGTACACTGGTTCTATTAAGGCTTGATAATCTCGTCCCTTAGTACCAATGGCTGCTCTACACCATACCAGCATTTCTGTTTTTGGTGGGATTACAATAGACGTTGGATCACTTACCCTCACACTGCCGATTTCTCCACCTGCAACTTCTACCTGTTGCCTTAACATCAATACTTTTATTTCCCTCCGGAGAACTCTCTGCTGGCAGGATTGGGCAGTTTCAGCAATTTGCTGTAAGACAGAAATGACTTCGGAAAAGCAGTTCTCTAACACATTCATTCCTATCAATACAGTTGGTTCACAGTTCCGCCGGTCAACATCAACAACAATTATACCCTGTTTCTTCAGTTCTACTTTACCAATCTTTATGGTCATCTCCCTGAATCCTAGTTTCGGTACCAACTTACCATTACTGGCCCATATATCTAGTTCAACATCAGAGGGCCCTTTATCAATATCTGCATCAGCCCAGTACCTCTTATAAAGGATATACGGTATAGATGAAATCTGGGAACCTGTGTCCAGCAAAGCGTTGAGGGGAATTCCGTCCAGCACGATAGGGATAATGGGTCGTCCTCCGATGTACCTGTCGTGCCAGGGTGTTGGGCCTTGAAAGTTCATTCCTGCGAAGCGGCCCGCATTCCCAGGGGATTCCCGTTTAAATCACAATCTCGTGCAAAGTGGCCCGGCTGCTGGCAACGGCGGCAAATGGGCTGTCCATCCGGTTGGTAGCGGTCGCGGGGTCGTCCTCTCCATGTCGGGTATCTCCGGGGTCTCATCCATGGAACATCCTCTCTACAGTTTGCCAACTCCATCTTGTGTCCTCTCATCTCCTGCATGGTTTTAGCCATTGAAGCAACAACATCAGCTAAAGAGTCAAGCTTTTGTTGAAGAGCCTCATTAGTACTGGGCCCCAGGGGCTTAGCAATGGCCCCGGACATAGCTGATGTCACTGGCACTCCCTGTTGTTGAGGTGCCTCTGCCATGGGTTGCGCAGGATCCTGATCCCGAGGTGCCTCTGCCAGCTGGAGACGTATAGCGCTCTCCTTTAATTGGGCAAATGTCAATTCAGGGTTCTTAAAAACAAGCATGCTCACATGCCCCCGGTGAGAAGGGGTGTAGAGTCCCTCAATAAATTGATCTCTTAGCAGTTTATCCGCTCCGGTGTTAAAAATGGGTTCAGCCAGTGTAAGTGATTTAAGGGCTTCCTGCAGGTTTAAGGCAAAGTCTCTCACGCCCTCATTAGCTTTTTGTTTGCAACTAAAGAATCGTATTTTAGCTTTGCTGCTGGCCGTGGTTTCAAATGTAGCTTTTAATCCAGCAAATATGCGTTCAACAGTGCCTTTTAGATCAGCTGCCCATGCTGTGAGTTCTCGCTTAGCATGGCCACTTAACTGCATCATCAGGAGACTAACACGCTGAACTTCACCCACAGGGAACATGTCAAAATGGGCCAGCATCTTTTTTCTGAAATCGTCAAGGGTATTAGGCTCACCTTCATACATTGGAAGCCATGGGCCACCCGGGGTATATGGCATCAGCACCGGCATGATGGGCGCCACTCCTTGCACCGCTGCGCTGCCGGACTCTCTATTGACACTCTGTCTTTCAGCTGCATTAGCGTTGCCGAGTGCTGCGGCGTCTCCGTGCTGCGACATACTGTGCCCCCTTAGTTAATCCGGACCCTTCCGGTCCTCCACTTCCGTCGGGATAGTGTAGATTCGTTCCGCTGTGCAGCAGGATCGATTTTCCCCTTGCTCTGATGTCAGAGCGCTCAGCTTGGTGCCGCCCACAATGACACGCCCCCTGCTGCTCCCACCCACCGCGCTCTGTAATGGCGGATTCTGAAGTTTTTCAGTTAGACTGGGGCTCAGGTGATGGCGTAGCTCAATTAACAGTCTCGTGCCTAACGGTTATGAAGTGATTACCTCAGGGGATGGCGGCCATCTTTACTCCATTATAACCAATGGGGAAAAGTCACTTTCAATAGTTTTCAATGGGGAATGGATTTTTCTTTAATAAAGTCAATTTTCAAGATTTTTCATCCCAGTTTTCACAGTTTTGGGCTCCAATCACGGCACACAATACCCGGTATACGGGCTGGCTAGATCCTGTTCGTGACGCCAATTGTGACGCCCAGGAGACCGGGATACCCAGCACCGGACCAATGGAGTCTGTCTCTTGAGGGGGATGTCACGGGTGGCTTGACCCGGTGCTGTGGCCTCAGGCAATGCACAGTGTAAGGGGTATCATGAGGGGACAGGCACTTACTTGATCAGCAGCAGGTTCTCCCAGCGGTGACGATCCTGATCCTGGATAGATGGCTATTGTCCAAATGAAAGACTGAGGCACTGAAACGTTTAACCAGTTTACTTTAACATAAAAGGATTTACAACCAGTCCTGTCACCGGAGTCTGTATGGGAACTCTGAGTTACTTTGACCCTGCCGGGGTCTTCGCCTCTTATTGTGCGCAATTTCTGTGTGGCCCTGCTGCTGTATGTGAACTGGCTGCCGGCCCAATCTGTCCCCTCCGGGTCCTGGTTCGACGGGCAACCCGAGTCCTTTTATCGGTTTACCCCCTCCGGGAGTACCGCTGAACTCTGTGTCTGTTGCTGCATCCGACCCTAGTGAAGCTGATATCACCTCACGTTTTTCCGGTTGCTGTATTATATATAATGAATACAGCCACGGATCCGGTATCCGTCTTTGCGCCTGTTCTGGGTAGTGATTAATGCTACCCGGTTCTCACAATGTCCTTTTTCTCTATCCCTCTTCTCCTCAGGCCGGTGATTTAGGCCTGGTAACAGTCACAGGGCTGTTAGAGATTCAACTGTATGACCTCTCACTATCAGCTCCTTGGCCCAACTGCCATTTCTTCTCTCAGACCAGAATGGATCAAGGGGAGTCTCTGGAGCTCCCCCTTCTGGCCGGAGGTGGTAGTGCAGTCTTGCTATTTTAGTATTTGTACTTACTGTCAGTAACTATTTTTGTGGCAAATACCCCTAGGGGTGCCACATTAGCATAGTGAGACAAAGGCTTTCTTTAGCTTTTTATCCACCATCTTGGCTTAATTTACAGGCTCCTTCCTATTGCCATATAGGATGAGGCCTGTCAATCAAACTAAGCTGGGCATGGGAGGGAGGAGTCTGCTGGGTGGCTTCTTCAAGCTTCTCATTGCCCAGCTTAGTTTGAATTACAGGTCCCTTTCTATTTGCATTTAGAGAGACTTCTCAGTTTATCCAGGCTGCACATGGAAAGATGTCGTCCACAGAATGTCTAGTACTCACTTGTCACAGCTCCAATGTTGGGTTACACTTCCTAGCCCTATGGTCAACTCCCTCTGTGCTAGTCTGCACCAGATTATTGTGGTAGACTGACAAGCCCCTTTGACACCATCATTCTAGGTGTTTGAAGGCATGTTCAGGGGTTCAACCACCACCTGAGTATTCAGGAAGTGTAACACCCTGTTACCATATTCTTTTCCTGGAGTCAGCCTCATCATCCTCTAAAATTTACTCCAGCCAGGTGTTAAATAATGTTCTCAACTACTCCTGCCTGCAAAAGGCAACTAGCTATTATGACCAAGCAATTCTAGGTGCTATTCCACTCTCTACTGTGGCAAGTGATGCTAACAAGGTCATCTCTGCTATCATGGTGCTCCCCACATTTGCTACTTTTTTATTCCGATCAGTAGCAATCTCCAAGCAAGTTACCAGTTTGACTATACAACTCTGCAATTTATAACTGCACTCCTGCAGCTTGATACTAGTTGCCTACACTTTCTGATGTTCTTGTACTATCTGCACATTTGGCTCAACTGTTACGGAAATTTGGTTTGGATAAATCTATCCCTGTGTATGCTGCGGCCGTTCCCAATAAGACTGAGTATTTTGATCGCTCAAGAATAACACTGTGCACCATTGTGACAATAACATTCCACCAATACTGACAGTTTATTGTACATACATGGTTTTATACTTGCATATAGAGAGGAGGTGGTTAGGGGTGGTTAGTTAATTACTATATTGTCGAGATCCTCTGTTATTGGTTATCTAAATATATGGAATATTGTGATTAATGCACTTATGAATGCTGATTAAGCAACTAAAATGTAGCTGTCTGCATCTAGGACAAAGTTGAGACATCTGATCATCACTTAGTACATCTGGTGCTGTTCTGCTTTTGGCTGGAAATCCCCAAACAGTCTGTCTGGCTTAGGCTAGTTTCACACTAGCGTTTTGAGGAGCTGCGGAGGGCTGCGGACTTCCTCTGTGAAGCCCCGCCCTCGGCCGCACCTCTGCCTCTAGCTCTGCCTACTTCTGCATGCGGCCTGCATGCGGCCTGCATACCTATCTTTAACATTAGGTATGCAGGTTGTGCCGCTGTATGCGGATGCCTCCGCATGCGTCGTTTTAGCGATGCGGAGAAAAAAAATTGCTACACGCTGCGTCCAACGCTGGTCACCACATCGTCATAACGACGCATGCGGAAGCATCCGCATACAGCGGCACAACCTGCATACCTAATGTTAAAGATAGGTACGCAGGCCACATGCAGAAGTAGGTGGAGCTAGAGGCGGAGGTGCAGCCAAGGACGGGGCTTCACAGAGGAAGTCCGCAGCCCTCCGCAGGTCCTCAGAACGCTAATGTGAAACCGGCCTTACATCAGTTTATGTCAGCCATTTTAAGCAATTGATTATAATGTATATATTTGCTGTGAGTATATATTTGCATTTATATGAGTATACATGAGTATATATGATTATATAGGAGTATATATGCAAGTGAGATCTATATGATATATATTTCCATCACACAACTACATCTAGGACTTAAGGTACCGTCACACTAAGCGACGCTGCAGCGATACCGACAACGATGTCGATCGCTGCAGCGTCACTGTTTGGTCGCTGGAGAGCTGTCACACAGACAGCTCTCCAGCGACCAACGATCCCGAGGTCCCTGGGTAACCAGGGTAAACATCGGGTTACTAAGCGCAGGGCCGCGCTTAGTAACCCGATGTTTACCCTGGTTACCGTTGTAAATGTAAAAAAACAAACACTACATACTTACATTCCCGGTGTTTGGTCAGGTCCCTCGCCTTCAGCTTCCAGCACTGACTGAGCGCCGGCCGTAAAGTACAGTGGTGATGTCACAGCTGTGCTGTGCTTTACGGCTGGCCGGCGCTCACCAGTGAGTGCGGGATGCTGAAGGCGAGGGACATGACCAGACACCGGGAATGTAAGTATGTAGCGTTTGTTTTTTTACATTTACAAAACTGCATCCCGCTATTATTGGAAGAGCTACCTTGCTACCAGGGATGATCGGCCTCTTCACCCAGGGCTTAGGGAATATGTCTCACTTTTGGGCACCCAAATCTTACCACACCCTCCTACTTTATCATGTTGTCTTAGCTAATTTTGAAGTGGTCCACCAGTGGCCCCTGTTTTGATGTGACTTTGGAGCCAATCATTCGGCACCAGGGGGTTTTATTTATGGGATGATTTACAAGTTAAATATTTGACATCAAAAGAGATTTTCTGGCATCTCTTGAACTGGAGCTGATATTTTGTTGAAGAAGCCGGTCATGTCAGGCTGCCGCTGGAGCTAATCATAGTTGATTGGTGGAGGTGAGAGATGTTGGATGCCCTCCGATCTATGGGTCGTCAATGTTATAAGTCTATATAACCACTTTAATGATTGATGATATGTCCTATGCATGCAATGAAAAAAAAAATGTAATTAAAAGTGGACTTGCATAATTCCATATATATTGAGGGATGATGGAGGAAACCGACCAGTCAGTCATTCTCCTCCATCTACCTATATGGTAAGTATTATTTTTGAATGGCTTATGACAGCACAAAAAGGGTTACAATTAGATAGCGATCAGGTAATGATACTGTGGGTGATGTGAGGTTGTCACCATGTATTACGTAAATGTATGCTTATTCTGATTCTAACTCTTCCCGTTGGTTAAGCACTGACATTGCATGCCGCAATGTAATATAACAGGAATCATTTACCCCCTATGGTATAACATATGTAGACATTAGAACTTCGACTGGAGCTCCGTGAAGCTGAATGCTTTCACTTGAGTCAATGAAGCCTGAATTGCCTTCACAAAGGATTTCATTTTCCTATATGAGTAAATTGTTCCTGGACTTTCCAACATTTCATTTTTCCGACCAAGCCACCTGCTTATATGAACAGATTCTTATACCTATGTGTGGTGTCTGCCAGTAATGCCAGAGTTGTAAATGTTTAATATGAGCCATAAAATAGATTTTCCACAAGGAAGCTTGGTCTATGGACTAATGCTTGTGTCAGGATGAGATCATATCTGGTCCTGTCATTGCCACTTGTATTACCATTGGCTTCGAACTTGAGGAGCTTGTCCAGGATTTTCATATAGATGGTCTATCCTTAGGATGGGTGACCAATATCAAACATGTGGGGTGCAACATCCAGCATCTCTACTGACTAATTGGTACCAAGTCCTGAGAAAGCTAGAAACATACAGCGTATGAAGGTGGCACAGCTCAGGTCTGTTCATTGTGCCCCGGCGTCAGCACCAAAGAATCCTGACAGCATTTAATGTGTGCGATGTGAGGATTCACAAGTTTGCAGTCACAGTGTGACTGCAGACTTGATTCCTAAGCCAGGACAACCCATTTAACTCCCACATTCTCAGGTACTGCAGATCATTAACTTCAATAGAAGCTGATTTGCAGAACCCAAGAATGACCACTACACAGTGTATGGAGCTGCGGTGCTCTGTTCTCTGCAGTGTGCACATCTGTGTAAGCAGGTGACCGGATGCAACGCACAGAAGAGAACAAGGCGGAAAAGACAACAAAACTATTTATTGCTTTCCGTATGGCAGGAATATGTGGAACTGGGGAAGTAATTTAACCATAGAAAACAGCACAAACACAAGTGGGTTATACAAGACAAAATGCAGAATAAGTCTTATAGTTCAACAAGAATAATCGGAGAAGTCTCCTGCTCCGGGGAAAGCTGCTATGCAAGCTTCTCTTGACACAATGGCCCTAGCAAGGATCACCGGGTGTTCCCAATAGGATGCAAATCCTCCTAATGAAGTCTATCAAGGAATACTGAGCTTCCTTTACCCTAGCCGACTCACACCCAACATGTTGTCCTTGCCCAGATTAACTCCTGTACCATACATTGGTTTAGTAAGTAACGACCCATCTCATTTGTGTCTCCTTCTTATCACCACAAGCATCCTCCGCTGGTCGAAGTCTCCTCTTGGATCTTCGGTGTTTGACCGACAGCAGGTGGCTCCAGAGCCAAAAGGAAAGAGGGCTAGGCTTTGGGTCCCGGTCATTGTCGTCTGGCCTCTGGACCTTGACTGGGGCAGATTGGACCTTGAGCTCTGCCTCTTGACTGGCATAAATCTGGTTCTTGACCGACGTAGTCAGGTCTTCGGATCTCACTAGGAGTCATCCGGGCTCTAACAGTGGCCAGCATCCTGCCATTGCACGCGCTCTACTGATGCCTGTAACACTGACTTGAGCATCGTCTCTGGCCCACGTCCGCACTGCTCATCTCCTTGCCAACAAATCACACTGTGGTTTGGTGCTCAGGACCTTTATATCCAGGAACTTCATCATCCAAGGCACCTGACCGGGTCCCGCACATGAACTCGTTCACCCCACAACTCTTCCAGTGCCGATTGGTTCCGCATGGTTCTGTCTAGTCAGATGATGACAGCCTTTCTGACACATCACACAGGGGCTCTACAGGTACATATCAACCCTGAAAGATGGTGGCCGTAACTCGTATCGGCCAAACCTTTTGACAGGTTCCCTTTAACCCCTTAACCCCCGAGGGTGTTTTGCAGGTTAATGACCGGGATAATTTTTGCAATTTTGACCACTGTCCCTTTATGAGGTAATAACTCTGGAACGCTTTCATGGATCCAGGTGATTCTGACATTGTATTCTTGTGACGTATTGTACTTCATGAAAGTGGTAGGCTATGTGCACACGATGCAGATTTAGTGCAGAACTGCAGCAGATTTTTCTGCAGCAGAAATGCTGCAGAACTGCACTGTGATTTACAGTACAATGTAAATCAATGTGAAAAAAAAAGCTGTGCACATGGTGCAGAAAAATCTGCGCAGAAACGCTGCAGATTTCAAAGAATGAATACACAACAAATGACATCCTAAACATGTGGGGAGAGGATAACTAAATATAGGGTCCAACAATGGAACGAAATAATAGTCCCCACCACTAATATGGACGTAGGCAGGACAAGCTGCAACCTTACACTGAGACCAAACCAAAAAGCACCAACAACAGCTTTTATGTCCAAAATAGCAAGTAGTACTTTATTAAAGATAATAAGATAAAAACACGTAAAGGGGGAACATGGGGGAACATGCAACAGTGCAGCACAAAACGTGCCCACTAAGAGCCGTGGACGGCATATCTCAATAATATAAATGGACAATGCATAGGTGAAATAAACATGTCACAGCGTAGCCAAATATATAGCCATAATCGACTTATTCAGATGACATAAGGATATAGGGCATATTGCAATATAGCATGTAAACTGACGTAAAAACATACCCAGGTATATGTGCCCGTCACCACGCCGTACACCGCTGACCCCGACGCGCGTTTCGGTTATATAAACCCTCCTCAGGGGGCGTGCCGAGAGTCCACATGTGCCGTCTTATATAGTGGGAATGTAACCGCACCAACCGGAAGTAAAAAACCACGTTGCAATAGCAACAGGCCCAGAGCCCACAGCGATGTAGCGCCGGAAATAGGGGGGCGTCGCCAGCACGTCGTTATAGCAACGACCATACCAGCACATCATGACGCTGCCGTGTCCACTAAGAACTTAAGGGACGCGCACACCCCGGAAGTAAGGAAACGTTACCATGACAGCAACCGCGGCGTGCAGGTACGTCACCACCCGGTCAGCTGACGCCGGAGCACATGGGGCCCCATGTGACCAAGTTACAGACCGACCTCAGGGGGCGGAGCACCTGCACCACAGTGCGTCCATGGCAAAAGACGCAAGGATGGGCAAAATGGCACTAGCGGTATAAGTAATTACAGGACGAACAGTGGAAAGAACTAATATATACAAATACCGAATGTAGGACAACATGTAACGATGATAGATAGACCATTACAGATAACGATATTAATACAATGGATAACGAACGGACGGAAGCTGGGATCTAAGCTCAATATACATGAGTAACAGAACAGCAAAGAAGATCCATATATACTCCAGACAGTAGCACATAGTATATCAAACAACAGTGTTACATATATATGGGACATTAAATCGGAGATAACAGTATGAAGAATGTCACCACATATTGCGCATATAAACAAATATAGTGTCCAGACGTAGGAATGGTCCCTCAAGGAAATGACAATAGTTGATCCAAGCGAAATCCGCCGTCGTGTCCAATGTCATCATCAACTCAAAGATAAAACTTCAGGCATGAGCCCACAAACGGTATAGCAATACTAAAAAAGAAACACACTTGTTAAAAACAAAAATAAAAGAAAAATGGCAACGTAGCACAACACTATAAACATGGCAGGTGCGCAGAGGCAGGGCGACTACAAAAAGGGGGCAAAGGAAAGGTTCTCGTTGAGTCCATGGGGATGGACTGTCTTTAAAGTCCATATCCAACGCGACTCCATCATACCCAGCCGTTTAGATAATTGGTATCAATACCACGAACCCGCAGTAATGAGCCATCACAATCATGAAATGATTTAAAATGTCGTGGCAATGTCTTGAGGGTGGAAGTGTCCGCCTGCACAGCCGCCGCCTGGATGCCCAGGACGTGCTCCCTAACACAGACTTTCAGCTGGCGGGTTGTCAGACCAACGTAAATTAAGCCGCAAGGGCAAGTAGCATAATAGATAACATATCTTGTAATACAAGTTATACGCTGTCTGATATCAAAAGTTCTCATGCCGCTGGAGTCCGTGAAGGTAGCACTCCGATCAATATTAGGGCAGGCGACACATCTGCCGCAGGGACACAACCACCCCCAGCAGAGCCACCATCCAAAAATGTGGATACATGTGGTCCCACATAATGGCTCCTAGTCAGATGGTCTCGAAGATTTTTAGAGCGACGAAAGGTGATTGATGGTTTATCAGGGAGAAATCTACTAATTATGGGGTCTACCCTGAGAATCGGCCATGCTTTCTCAAGAGCAGACCTCACCCTACCAGCTTGAGAGCTAAAGGTGGTAATAAACCTCACCTGATCGCCACGACGTCCAGTATCTGATTTATTCCCATACAACAATTGATGGCGCGAGGTGTGTTTGGCCCTGTGGTACGCTTTTTTTGATTATTCTACTACTGTACCCACGGGCCAAAAAACGTTCCCTTAGATCCGAAGCTCTTTTCTCAAAATCTACCTCTGTAGAACAAATACGGCGTAATCTCAGGAACTGTCCAATAGGGACAGACCTGATCATATGGGATGGATGTCCCGAGGACGCATGGAGGAGCGTATTAGTGGCTGTTGCCTTCCTAAAAATGTCCGTCCGAGCCATATCTGCGGTGTCTCTGGAGATCGTAACATCCAAGAAATCAATCGTATCCGGACTCCATGTAAATGTAAGATGAATGTTACGGTCATTGCTGTTAAGCACGGAAACAAATTGCGCAAGGTCTTCTTTGCTGTTCTGTTACTCATGTATATTGAGCTTAGATCCCAGCTTCCGTCCGTTCGTTATCCATTGTATTAATATCGTTATCTGTAATGGTCTATCTATCATCGTTACATGTTGTCCTACATTCGGTATTTGTATATATTAGTTCTTTCCACTGTTCGTCCTGTAATTACTTATACCGCTAGTGCCATTTTGCCCATCCTAGCGTCTTTTGCCATGGACGCACTGTGGTGCAGGTGCTCCGCCCCCTGAGGTCAGTCTGTAGCTTGGTCACATGGTGCCCCATGTGCTCCGGCGTCAGCTGACCGGGTGGTGACGTACCTGCACGCCGCGGTTGCTGTCATGGTAACGTTTCCTTACTTCCGGGGTGTGCGCGTCCCTTAAGTTCTTAGTGGACGCGGCAGCGTCATGATGTGCTGGTATGGTCGTTGCTATAACGACGTGCTGGCGACGCCCCCCTATTTCCGGCGCTACATCGCTGTGGGCTCTGGGCCTGTTGCTATTGCAACGTGGTTTTTCACTTCCGGTTGGTGCGGTTACATTCCCACTATATAAGACGGCACATGTGGACTCTCGGCACGCCCCCTGACGAAGGTTTATATAACTGAAACGCGCGTCGGGGTCAGCAGTGTATGGCGTGGTGACGGGCACATATACCTGGGTATGTTTTTACGTCAGTTTACATGCTATATTGCAATATGCCCTATATCCTTATGTCATCTGAATAAGTCGATTATGGCTATATATTTGGCTACGCTGTGACATGTTTATTTCACCTATGCATTGTCCATTTATATTATTGAGATATGCCGTCCACGGCTCTTACTGGGCACGTTTTGTGCTGCACTGTTGCATGTTCCCCCATGTTCCCCCTTTACGTGTTTTTATCTTATTATCTTTAATAAAGTACTACTTGCTATTTTGGACATAAAAGCTGTTGTTGGTGCTTTTTGGTTTAGATTTCAAAGAAGTGCATGTCACTTCTTTTGTGCAGTTATGCAGTGTTTCTGCACCCCTCCATAATAGAAATCCATTGGTAAAATCTGCACAAAAAACGCATAAAAAAACGCATAAAAAACGCACCTGTGGATTCTGCCAGGAGATGCAGATTTAGTGCAGATTTTATGCAGAAAATTCTGCACCAAATCTGCATCGTGTGCACACAGCCATAACATTTCTTTGATATGACTTGCGTTTATTTGTGAAAAAAACAGAATTTATTTTTTAGGGACCACATCACATTTGAAGTCACTTTGAGGGGTCTATATGATAGAAAATACCCAAAAGTGACACCATTCTTAAAACTGCACCCCTCAAGGTGCCCAAAACCACATTCAAGATGTTTATTAACCGAGGTATTAACCTCAGGTGCTTCACATGAATTTTTGGAATGTTTAAAAAAAAAAACGAAAAAAAAAAAAGAACATTTAACTTTTTTTCACAAAAAATTTAATTCAGAACAATTTTTTTTTATTTTACCAAGGGTAACAGGAGAAATTGGATACCAACAGTTGTTGTGCAATTTGTTCTGAGTATGCGGATGCCCAATATATGCAGGTAAACGACTATTTGGGAAGATGGCAGAGCTTGGAAAGAAAGGAGCACCGTTTGACTTTTAAATGCAAAATTGGCTGGAATTGAGATTGGATACCATGTCGCGTTTGCAGAGCCCCTGATGTGCCTAAACAGTGGAAATTCCCCACAATTGGCACCATTTTGGAAACTAGACCCAAGGAACTTATCTAGATGTGTGGTGAGCACTATGAATCCCCAAGTGCTTCACAGAAGTGTATAACGTAGAGCCGTAAAAATAAAAAATCACATTTTTTTTCACAAACATGATTTTTCACCTCCATTTTTTTATTTTCCCAAGGGTAACAGGAGAAATTTGACTACAAAAGTTGTTGTGCAATTTTTCCTGAGTATGCTGATACCCCATATGTGGGGATAAACTACTGTTTGGGCGCATGGCAGAGCTCGGAAGGAAAGGAGCGCTGTTTTACTATTTCAACGCAAAATTGGCTGGAATTAAGATCGGACGCCATGCCGCGTTTGGAGAGCCCCTGATGTGCCTAAACAGTGGAAATGCCCCAAAAGTGACACCATTTTGGAAACTAGACCCCCTAAGTAACTTATATAGATGTGTGGTGAGCACGTTGAACCCCCAAGTGCTTCACAGAAGTTTATAAAGTAGAGCTGTAAAAATAAAAAATCATATTTTTTCCCAAAAATGATCTTTTCGCTCCCAATTTCTTTTCCCAAGGGTAACAGCAGAAATTGGACCCCAAAAGTTATTGATCAATTTGTCCTGAGTATGCTGAAGCCCCATATGTAGGGGTAAACCACTGTTTGGGGGCATGACAGAGTTCGGAAGGGAAGGATCGCTGTTTTACTTTTTCAACGCAAAATTGGCTGGAATTAAGATCAGACTCCATACCGTGTTTGGAGAGCCCCTGATGTGCCTAAACAGTGGAAACCCCCCACTAGTGACACCATTTTGGAAACCCCCCTAAGTATCTTATCTAGATATGTGGTGAGCAGTTTGAACCCCCATTTGCTTCACAGAAGTTTATAACGTAGAGCTGTAAAAATAAAAAATCATATTTTTTTCCCAAAAATGATCTTTTCATTCCCATTTTTTCCACATGGGTAACAGAAGAAATTGGAAACCAAAAGTTATTGTGCAATTTGTCTTGAGTACACTGATACCCCATATGTGGGGATAAAGCACTGTTTGGGTGCATGGCAGAGCTCAGAAGGGAAGGAGCGCCAGATTTTACTGTCATGTTTTGCAGGTGCCATGACCCACTGGGAGGGCACATGAGGTGCTAAAACAGCAGAACCCCCCATAAATGACTCCATTTTATGAACTACACCTCTCAATGAATTCATCTAGGGGTGCAGTGTTCATATACACACCATGGGTGTGTCACAGAATCTTATACCATTAGGCATTGAGGAAAAAATAACTATATTTTTACCACCAAAATTTTGTTTTAGCCAAATATTTTACATTTTCACACAAAAAGTGGGTAAAAATGGCAACAAAATTTGTCCCACAATTTCTACTGAACGTGGCAATACCCCATATGTGGCTGTACAGTGCTACTTAGCCATGTGGAGAGACTCGGGAGGAACAGAGCGCCATTTGCCTATTCAAGTGAATGGGTCTGTGCTCATGTCAGTGTATTTCCACGGACTGCGTGTCCATGGGTAAAACACGTTGACATGTCCATTTTTTAATGTCAGCACGGGCCATAAAACGTCCCGCACACGTACATACATATAACACATATGGATGTCATCCATGTGACACGCATCGGTGCCGGGTGCTAAACACAGCTCTTTTCATTCTTCCCTGCTCTGCCGGCGATCGGCGTGAGCAGGGGAGAATGATGAGAGTTATATTTATGTAATAAAAGAGACAACAGGCGACAGCTGATGGGACTATTACTCCCATCAGGCTACCCCTGCTGCAAGTCTGAGTAATTTTTTTTTTAAATAAAGGACTATATTCTGACTGTGTCTTTATTTACCATACAACTACAGGGTTAGCAATGGATAAGTGTCTTATAGACGTTTCTCCATTACTAAGCCGTGTGCTTGATGTCACCGGTGACATCAACCCCACAAATATGAACCCCACTTGCCACCGCTACAGGGCAAGTGGGAAGAGCCGGGCAAAGTGCCAGAATTGGCGCATCTAATATATGTGCCTTTTCTGGGCAACTGCGGGCTGCTCTTTTTAGGCTGGGGGGTCAATATCCATGGCCCCTTACCAGCCTGAGAATACTAGTCTCCAACTGTGAGCTTTAGCAAGGCTGGCTGTCAAAAATGGGGGGATACCCACACCATTTTTTTTAAATTATTTATTTAAATAATTAAAAAATGTGGCTTGGCGACCCCTCTATTCTTGATTTCCAACCTTGCTAAAACTGAAAGCTGAGGGTTTTGTCTGGCTGGTTATCAAAAATAGGAGGGAACCCACACCGTTAAATTTTTTAATTACCATATTTATTTACAGCGCAGGAGCCGCACATGAATTCTCCCATCCACCGCTCCTGCTGTCACTGTTATTAGCAGCAGCAGGGATAGGCTGATGGGAGTAATAGTCACATCAGCCGCATCTTGCTCTTTTATTACTTAAATGTAATTCTCATCATTCTCCCTTGCTCGCACCGATCGCCGGCAGAGAAGGGGAGAGTGATGAGAGCCGTGTTCAGCACCCGACGCCGGCGAACAGCGCTGCCGCTTACTGTAACACTTCTTCCCTGGCGCCCGTCCTTGCTTTGTTTTTTGTGGGATAAGTTGACGTTTTTATTGGTAACATTTTCAGGCACATGACATTTTTTGATCGCTTTCTATTTCGATTTTTGGTAGGCAGAATGAACAAAAAACAGCAATTCATGAATTTCTTTTGGGGGGCATTTATACCGTTCCATGTGTGGTAAAATTGATAAAGCAGTTTTATTCTTCAGGTTAGTACAATTACAGCAATACCTAATTTATATCATTTTTTATGTTTTGGTGCTTTTATACAACAAAAACTATTTTATATAAAAAATAATTATTTTTGCATCCCTTTATTCTGAGAGCTATAACTTTTTTATTTTTCTGCTGATGGAGCTGTATGGGGGCTTCTTTCTTGCGGAAGAAGATGACGTTTTCAGCGGTACCAAGTTTGGTTATATCCGTCTTTTTGATCGCGTGTTATTCCACTTTTTGTTCGGCGGTATGATGATAAAGCGTTGTTTTTTGCCTTTTTTTATGGTGCTCACTAAAGGGGTTAATTAGTGAGACAGTTTTGTAGGTTGGGTCATTGTGGTCGCGGTGATACCAAATATGTGTACTTTTATTGTTTAGATTTTTTTTCACTCATATTTTTTTTCAATTATTGAAAACATTTTTTTTTACTTTTTTCTAACTTTTTTTTACTTTGTCCCACTATGGTACAATCATATTTTGCAGGCTGATCGCTTCTATAGCATGCAGATAAAGCAGCATCACCATGCCATAGAAGTTGTCAGCGCTGCACTGACAGGGAGACTTGCTGATCATGCACTGCTCATGATCGGCAAGTTTGCTAGGTCTGGTGACCCGGAAGTTGCCATGATGACATCGGGTCACCATAGCAGCGATTGGGTCTCCGATCCACAGGCAGATGGGCTGTCAGCCCTGTGCCAGCTCCCAGAATGCTGCAATCTTGTTGGATCGCAGTATTTCGGGGGTTAAAATACCAGAAGCAGTCTGTGACCCCTCCTGACACCCAGTGCCGGGTGTCAGCTGTGAGAGTCAGCTGACACCCGGCGCCGATCGCTCAGACGTAATATTCTATCCGTGGTCAAATTGGCCCGGGTCACATGGAAGGAATATTAAGTCTGATGTCAGAAAGGGGTTAAAAAAAAGCTCAGTTTCAATAAAGCATTTGTCTATTGTTACATTTCTCATTAAATGATTGGATCCTCTAAGCAGCAATCAGTTTAGAATCATTTTTTGTGTAGAATTGGGTGCAACATATAAGGACTCTCTCTATTCTTTTCCCTTTATGGAGTTTCCCAGCTTGAGGCTCAAGTTTGCAGTTACTCTATGTGCAGAGTGCACACTGTCAAGATTCTTCGGTGCTGGGTGATCATGTGATTTGCATACTTTTGGCCATATTCCAACTAGATGTGCCTGGCCTTGCTCAATTCATTTGTATTGAGGGAAGCCACGCATATCCAGTTATCATGTGACCGCATGTATGCAAATTGCGTACTTGCGGTCACACACCCGCTGCTCCTGGCGCTGGAGAATCCTGACAACATGCACTGTGCGCGCTGTGAGGATTCACAAGTCTACACCTTGGGGTTCACTCAACTCCCGCAACCAGGTTTGAATATTTCCTGTTGGATTCACAGGTCGTGGTCTCCAGAAGTGCTACCAATTGTGGTCGGATGCTTTCTAGCGAAAAACTTGTAGAAAATTCAGGAATATAATGAAGGGTCATCAGTGATATAGAGGATAGGATTCAATAAGCGAGAACATGCATCAGAATTGTCAGAAGACAGCTCAGAAATTAAAGCCAAAAAGTGGAAATTGAGCAAGGAGGTGACAAATGCAAAGGACGAGACAGAAGCGTAATCTTGTAACCAGTCCAAAGTCAGGATAAGGAGTCAGGAACAGAGTCAAAATGCAGAGGAACAATGATCAAGTGACAGAATCACTTTTTTTCTTCAGGCAAGACCCAATCTGTGACGTTACGATTAAGTGCCTATTGCCCTGGCAGATCAACAGCGCCGAAAAACAGATGCAATTGCCAGCATGAAGGAAACATTCGGTTGCCTAGTTGGAGTAAAGAAGAAATACAGAGGTGGGACGAGTACCAGGTATTTAGTTTTTACTATATCTGATTACCGAATATCAAGCAAGTAAATTCTGTATAGACATTGAAGAATAATGGGGAGATTTCAGCTCTGAAGACTGCAGAATAGTTAATGCAGCTCTGGCCTATAAACCAGACTAGAGATTTTTGAAAGCCCAATAACCACATTAACCAGCGTGTTTATAGGTAAACTAGGTAATATGAGACCTGCAATTTGTGTCATTTGTAAACCTAAATGCTAGGTAAGGCCACAGTCACACTATCAGTATTTGGTCAGTATTTTACATCAGCATTTCTCAGCCAAAACCAGGAGTGGAACAATCAGAAGAAAAGTTTAATAGAAACACGTCATCGCTTCTGTATTTATCACCCACTCCTGGTTTTGGCTTACAAATACTGATGTAAAATACTGACCAAATACTGAACGTGACCTAATAAAAAGGTTGTCCACCTATTTTTTTTTTTTTTCATAAAAGCATGTATTTTTGGCTAAAAATCATTTTTACAATTGGATTCAGTTAAAACTTTTGCACCATTTGCCTTCTATAGCCTCCTTGTAGCAGTGTCTATTACTGGCTGCAGAATGCGCTAACTGATATTGCGTCAGTGAGCTTTGTAGCTCTTTTATCTGTCTTTTTTCAGAGTTCCTCACAGATTTATGACCACAGGCTACAACAAAGTTGAATGTGCAGAGAAACAAAGAGCCTGTAAAGCCAAACGGTGAGAAGTTTTTAAGAAGTTTCAATTGTAAAAATTATTTTTTTTACCCCAAATACATGTATTTAAGTGAAACAAAAAGCCCCAAAGGTGGAAAACCTCTTTATGTCCTTAATTTAATGTCTCAGTGTTCTTGTTATTAGGGGGTGGCAGCGGTAGCAGTCACACTGAGACCCTGCTGTGGGTGAGAAACCCTATAATACACTGCATTATTATTTTATATTAGCACCTCTGGTTGAGGCTTTTTTTAAGGACTTTCATGATTGCATCTAGAGGCACAAATATTATTTTAAGCAAATATTTTACCTCAACCTCCAGGAAATTCTGTAATTAATAAAAGCACTAAAAATCCCACAAGGACACTTACTCTTCTTCACCCTTGGGGCTAATTTGGACAAATGCTCACTCAGAGTTTTATGACACACGGTAATTCTGTAAGGCCCAATAATGTGTCAGCTGGAGATATATGAACGGTGTAAATGTAACGTGTCAGATTTTAGCACATAAATGTTGGGTAAATTGCACCATCAGATGCTTTGGCTTAATAACATGACCCTGAGCGAGGGTCTTTTCTGTCAGGTGGTCCGGGCCATGTACTGAACCAGAGGTTTATTATAATTATCTGAGGACAATGCAGTACGACATATTCCTATTCACACACGGGACTTACAGGACACCCAGAAGTGCGCACATCGGGGAGATGTCTTCTTCACAAAAAGTGTGTGTAGACCTGGAGTCTCTTCTTCATCATGGCTTATCGACATTGATTAGCGCACTCAATATACCACGTTTTAAAGTCACAGCGCAGTATACCTATTTGTCATGTTTGTATATACAGTACAGTTGTGGACAAAAGTTTATGTAAAGCATCAATATTTCCATTGCTGACCCTTATTTCTGCAGACTTCTGCCCTGCGCCCCAGTAGCTTCTCAAATCCTGATTAATGATCACCCGTTCTTGCCTAATCGGTGCTTGGACTTTATCACAATTTCTTTGTTTTTGTTTGTCCTCCCATTTTTTGAGGATTGACCACAGGTTCTCAATGGGATAGAGATCTGGGAAGATTCCTAGCCATGGACCCAAAATGACGATGTTTTGTTCACCAAGCCACTTAGTTATCACTTTTGTCTTTTGACCTGGTCTCCATCATGCTGGAAAAAGGATCATCACCACATTGCTCCTGAATGACTGGATCACATTCTTCATTCATAGTGGTGTTCTTCAGCAAAATCGTGGTGAGCCTCCTCCATAGATGAGAAGCTCCCACACATGAATGGTCTCAGGAGGCTTTACTTTTGGTAGACACAGGACAGTCTTAAAAAGGCTTCATCTTCAGCAGAGAAAATAACTCTACAGGGATAAGAATGGGGTAAAACTCCATAAAACTGCATTGAAATATCCCAAATTTGTTGAGGGGACTTGCAGTTGTGCAAAAAACATTGTGACTTTTGACACTTTTTGAAATGTGGTTTAACCTTGCCAGGAGGAGCGAGGCTAATCACACCCGACAAAGTTATCATGCACATCACAAATGGACTCCAGTCCTTTCTTGCAGTGATGAACAGCAGCTGACAGATGTGCCAAATTCACTAAGAAAAACCCTCTTGAATTTGACGCATCTTAATCCAGTGCACTGTTCATCGAGACTGGCGTACAAAATGCTAGTCTTATGGAATCATTGTCCAGGTGCCAACACATGGTGCCTCATAGAGAACAGCTATATAACAGAGCACGCATGAAATTTAGGGCACAGTAGGTACTGTATGGAGAATCACCGCTTACGGCCTCCTAAAAAAAAAAAAAGCAGCATATGTGAACCCAGTCCTTACCACTAGTCAAGTGCCATAAACCTCAATATTGCAGACCTAAGCCAGGCGATCTATATATCCCCCAACAGTAGTCATAAAACTGTGAGCAATCAACTTCAATCCAATAGGGTCTAATTTAGTGAATTAGCAAGTTGGCATTCCTGTCGGTTTATTGGAGGGCTGATTCAAAAGAGTGCAATATACAATGGCAGCAATTTGGGCTGATTATTGGAATGGCCCAATTTGTCCCTATCCTCTAGTCAGGAAATCCAAAATTAAATTAGACTCTGAGACTGACATGTGGTCTCCTACAGGGAATAATATATTAATACAGAAAGAAAAGTAAATACATGTGTCAAAACAAATAATTGAAGAGATTGTCTCATCTTGTCAAATGGGTAAAATAAAGAGTAAAAGCCATCAATTTTGCAATTTTGATTCATGAAAAATCATCTCTGTTCTTAGGACTGTAAAGATTTTTAATTTCATTGTTTAGTGCGAGTTGCCTAGGTTACCGGCCATTTATGTAGTCTATTAGTGGTAGACTCAAGGATTGCAAGCTCTTTGCTATAGAACTTGTAAGTGCTGCGCTGGAGAGTGCACAGTTCAGACCATTAACTTAGCCATACCATATGTCCAAACTGTTAAACATCTGGAGTGTACCGTCCCCCAAAAATAGGAAACGGAAAGCCAGGTAAGCACTGAACTCCTGAAGATATAAGATGAGACAACCCCTTTAATCATATTTACTTTTTGGAAAATCTGATTAATATAGCTGTAATTGAAAATGTTGGGCTTACCAAAAGCAATGGGAGGCACGTAGTTAGCAAAAAGGGGAACACAGTTAGCAGTTACACATGGCCCTGGTGCCTTACGGAGCCCAAAGATATTAGAATACACCAGTGTTAGAAATTATGCATAGTAGGAGAGGAGTTCTTCGGAGACTTTTACATAAAGACCTACTGTAGGCGTTACTTGATTTTTCCTTGGGTACCTTTTATGTATTATTGCAGTATTTGCCAATCCAGATGAGTTGGGTGTCAAACTGTGTGAGATATATAATGGCAGTCCACCCACTTTACCAAAACAGATATAATACAACATGCAGTACTAGTATAGTACAGATCCTTATCCATCACACAATTTCATCAGGGAGGCGCCTGACTGGCTCCAAATATATTATGCATCAGGAAAACTACTCCAAACATCCAATGTCATTAATTACTATAATGAAGAACAAGGAGTCCTAGAAGTGATAATCCGGTCACCACAGAGCTGTCATCTCAGCATCATCTAGTCTGTGTGTGATCACACGAAGATACAGAAGGATTTGCACAAGCCTCGTACACAAAAGATCCTTGGTTAGTTCTACAAGATGTTTGGAACAACTGTAACACCCCAGGTAATCGGTTGTTACAGTGATGTTGCCTTCCTTTCGGGGATGGTAATATCATGCTTGGAGGCAAGGGAAGTTTCCTTTACCAGGTATGGCACCCACACACAACACATTCCAAATCCAGGCCAGAAGGGGATCTCTGAACCAGGATTCAGGGGAGCTTCGCTCAGATAGATATATCCTGGTCTGGAGGAGGAGTTAGTCAATTAGTGAGAGACACTGAGGAGTGAAGAGCAGATGGCGGAGCCATGCAGCCAGGCTTTGAGCTGCAGCTCTGGGATAGAAGGAGAACCCGAGGGGTTGAAAGTGGTGGAGCCAAAGCGGGAAGGGGCACAGTGGAGAAAGTAAGGGGCTCAGAGGGGAACTGTGACCGGGTACCCTCAGAGCCGAAGCGCAGAAACCAGGCACCGGGAGCCCAAGGCTTTGTTG
Source organism: Ranitomeya imitator (assembly GCF_032444005.1). Classification (NCBI taxonomy): domain Eukaryota; kingdom Metazoa; phylum Chordata; class Amphibia; order Anura; family Dendrobatidae; genus Ranitomeya; species Ranitomeya imitator. Next base: position 749,582,851 of record NC_091282.1, on the reverse strand, counting down.
TACTCTAGGACACATAGCAGAAACAGAGGGCATTAGACTGTACGTTACTTGCCCACACCAAGTCTGAGGTGAAGCAGTATCTTAAGAGCCCGGGTCATGATAGAGACCCTGTAAAACGGCTCACACTGCCCACCGTGCAGGCACCGTTCCCAGGACAGGAGAGGAAAGGAGTACCTTGCCAGCAAGCTTCAGGCAGCAGGGACTTCGCACATCCGTGCAAGTAGGAAAGGCTTACGGACCTCACCTGGAAAAGGGGATTTGCCTATTGCCTCCAAGCCGGCCAGACCACATCACCACCTGTGCCTGGTACCCTGGACTGTGGACTGCTACCACCAGTAAACCAGGTAAAGACTTTACAACTCTGTGTCCTCCACTTATTTGTTGACATACACCATCCTTGCCCACACACCTTGGGAGCCCTGGGGACCCCGCTTCACCTGTGGGAAGCGTCACCATCTTGCTGCAACAACATCACCCCAGAGGACCCCTTTAAGCAGCGTCAGTTCCACTGACCGAAAACCACAGGTGGCGTCACGAATAGACTTTATTACCAAATTCCCTTTAAAGACTTTCCCCCTTTTATTGAGTTCCCAGGGCCACGGTCCGGGTCGTAACCACTATGACATCCCCTTTAAGGGCGATCGGACCCGGTACCGAGTACCCCCAATGCCCTGGCAGGCGACTCACAACCTTCTGTTGAGTTCCTTCAAAAACTGTGTGCAAGCAATAGTGTATCTAGAAGAACCGACTATGGCAAAGGATGGTCACCAAATATTCATGAGATTTAGGCTTCTCTTTAGTTTATTCACTTTGCAGTTTGTTAATTGATAAAAAAAAACGATTAAAAGGGGTTGTCCAAGACTATTTTTTTACTATGGGCCTACGAATTAACAGTTAGGTAGTTGCTAACAGAGACAATTCTAGTGCTGCTCACCATTATTGTCACCCCTTCATATTTTCATAAACTGTACAATATCTTCAGAAATAAATGGAAATGTACCAAAGTTATATCCTCGGGATTTTTTAATTAGTCTTCCAAATTAATACAACTAAAAAAACAATGTTTTTTAACTTACATGTTACAATTTCAAAAAAGAAACAGAATAAACAGCATGTACAGCAATAAAGGCACCCCTAATTAATACATGGTTGCACACCCTTTGGCATTGATGGCAGCCTCCAAACGTATCTTCTAGCCATCTTTAGGCTATGTGCACACGTTGCAGATTCCTGCAGATCTGCAGCTTTTTTTTCCGCTCAGAAACGCTGCAGATCCGCAAGTGATTTACAGTACAATGTAAATCAATGGCAAACAAAAAAATGCTGTGCTAATAGTGCAGAAAAATCTGCACGGAAAACGCAGCAGATTCAAAAAAGGACCATGTCACTTCTTTTTGCAGATCTGGTGCGTTTCTGCACCCATTCCATAATAAAAATCCGCAGGGGTAAAAAAAGGAAGAAATCCGCACAAAAATCTGCAACGTGTGCACAGACCAAAAAAAAGGCGCCGATTCTGACCTGCGTTTTCTGCCAAGAAATGCAGAATCTGCACAGAAATTTCCACAGTAAAATCTGCAACGTGTGCACATAGCCTAAGGCCATGTTCACACTTTGCGGCGTCCCTCTGCGGGTTCTCCCGCAGCGGATTTGATAAATCTGCAGGGCAAAACCGCTGCGGTTCTCCCTGCAGATTTATCGCAGTTTGTTCCGCAGTTTCCGCTGCGGGTTTCCGCCTATACTATTGATGCTGCATATGCAGCAATATGCAGCATCAATAGTAATGTTAAAAATTATAAAAATTGGTTATACTCACCCTCTGATGTCCGGATCTCCTCGGCGCTGCACCCGGCGGTCCGGTTCCAATGATGCTATGCGAGAAGGACCCTTCGTGACGTCACGGTCATGTGACTGCGACGTCACCGCAGGTCCTGTTCGTACAGCAACTCTGACCGGACGGCCGCGTGCAGCGCTGAGAGGTGAGTATAACATGATTTTTTATTTTTATTCTTTTTTTACCCCAAATATGGTTCCCAGGGCCTGTAGGAGGGTCTCCTCTCCTTCACCCCGGGTAGGAACCGCACATTAGCCGCTTACTTCCCGCAACGTGGGCACAGCCCCATGCGGGAAGTAAGCGGTTCAATACATTCCTATGGGTGCAGAATCGCAGCGATTCTGCACAAAGAAGTGACATGCTGCAGGTTTTAAACCGCTGCGTTTCTGCGTGTGCACAGTGGTTTGCGGTTTCCATAGGTTTTACACGTAAATGGAAGCGCTATGGAAACTGCTGCGGACCCTCAGCATCAAAATCGCCGCGGTTCCGCGGTAAAAACCGCAAAGTGTGAACCCAGCCTAAAGCTTCCTGCACTTCTCAGCTGGTATTTTCTCCCACTCCTCTTTTGCAGTTTGTTCAAGCTCTTGAATGTTTGCAAGGTGTAGCGCTCGGGAATGGAAAGTCCAGCAGACGGTACAACACACACAAACAACGGGATGGAAAAAGGGAGAGGAAGGCACCTCCTAACACCGATCTGTGCCTATTCCTAAGCTCCCCTAATGCCTTTACGGATCCATCCCCCTGTCGCCGTCATGTGCCTAGTCCCTAGCTGTCACCTCACTGTACCCTGGCTAGTGCACTGGCCAGCAAGGACGCGAGCCTTGCCACCGCAGATGGTAACAACACAGGGGGTAGTGACAAGAATGAGACAGACAAGGAAACAAGGAAAGGAACAACGAAACTTAGCTCCAGCCTCTGCTGCAAAGCTACACACAGCAGAGGATACGGAACCAGGACCCTGAACTCCACCGGACCAGAAGAGACACCGCTCTAAATTCCTAGACTGATCTTCAGAGACAAAGTATTACAAACAATCAGCTGATGAGTCATGTGACTAAAGGATTTTGGGAGTGTTCACCACCCACATCAGGTGATCAGCAACAAAGCAGCTGCCAGCAAGCAAACTGACATTAACCCTTGATGGCCACAAAGTAAAAACAACGTTTAAATTGGAGCAGAGCCAGAGCTGTCACGACTCCAAAAACAAAATGTGACAATGGATTCTTTTTCCCAATGGCAAATTTCAGCTCATTCCAAAGATTTTCAATGGGATTGAGGTCAGGACTCATTGGTGGCCATTTTAAAATGGTCCATTTTTTCTTTTCAACTATTCCTGTGTACTTTTGGATATGTGTTTTGTGTCATTGTCTTGCTGGAAGACCCATTTTTTTTTACTCAAACCAAGTTTTCTTTTTTCTTATACTGATTAGGACATTTCCCTCTAAAATCTCTTGATACTTTTATGATTTCATGATTCCTGTAACAAGGTCAAAGCCTCCAGAACCAGATGCAGCAAAGAAACCCCACAGCATTATGGATCCTCCACCATGCTTAACTGCCGATAGGGGGTTCTTTTCCTTATAAGCTTCATTGCACCATCTGTAAACAAACTGTTGCTTTGCATTGCCAAAAAGCTCTATTTTTGCTTCATCTGTCCACAGAACATTTTCCCAGAAGGATTGTGGTTTGTCAAGGAAATCTTTGGCAAAGATTTGGCACCCATAAAGCTCTGCTTGCTTCAGTCTGCGGCAAATGGTACTTGTTGAATCATAAATCTGGGTTCACACTGCGTTAGAGGCGTCCGTTAGACAGACTACGTTACACCGCGGCATAACGCGGTGTAACACAGTCCGTTAACGCCGCCATTAAGTACTATGTCAGACGCATCGTTAGCGATGTGCCGTCATTGAGTGACGGACCCTGGGATGCGTGCTGCAGTGTTTCCGTGTCCATCACTGCTAGCGCAGATAGAGCATCTGCTAGCTCTATCTGCACTACCGCAACGACATATCGGCATTTGCGTTTTATACCATTTGCACCTACCTTCGAAGATGTCTCTTGTCAATTTTCTTCTTTCCCCCACGTCCAGGGAGGTTCTTGATAGTTTCATGCTTGGCAAACTTCTTATTAACACTGTACACTGTTGAAATTGGAATACCAAGGTCTTTGGAGATGGCCTTATACCCTTTGGAAGTCTTGTGCTTGTTAATAATAGCAGTTCTGATGTCCTCAGAGAGCTCCTTTGTCTTCACCATTGTGCCAAAGGAACAGGGCAACCATGTGGCTTTTTTAAACACTGAAGTCATCATTCATTGGTTAATTCGTCATCATTCATTGGTTAATTCATGTCACATGGGTACCGACTATTAATCACAGGTGATTCTCATTTGTGATTTACCACAAGCGAGTCAAAATACTAATTTAATGTAAAGGGTGCCAATACCAGTTTATTTATTGTTTATTTATTACACCCATTGTGTTTTTGTTTTAAATAATTGTTTATAATTTGCTCTTTTGTATTTAACACGAGTGCTCTATAAAAAAACTGTTTCACTTGATTCATTTTTTTCACGAGATATTCCACATTATGTGCTTAAACTTCATGGATGCCAATAACAACGAGCAGGACTGTACCAGCCTGCGACGACTCACTGACGGATCCTGCCTACAATTCAGCTGCTCCACGTGAACAGATCAACTCTTCTTATTGTGCACTGTTCTATCAACGGGGTGTGACTGCCGACATCATGCCAATTGAGTAAAGGTACCTTCACACTGAACAACTTAACAACGATATCGCTAGCGATCCGTGACGTTGCAGCGTCCTGGCTAGCGATATCGTTGTGTTTGACACGCAGCAGCGATCTGGAACCTGCTGTGACATCGTTGGTCAGAGCAGAAAGGCCAGAACTTTATTTTGTCGCTGGATCTCCCGCAGACATCGCTGAATCGGCGTGTGTGACGCCGATTCAGCGATGTCGTCACTGTTAACCAGGGTAAACATGGGGTTACTAAGCGCAGGGCCGCGCTTAGTAACCCGATATTTACCCTGGTTACCAGTGTAAATGTAAAAAAACCCAAACACTATATACTTACATTCCGGTGTCTGTCGCGTCCCCCGGCGTTCTGCTTCCCTGCACTGTGCCAGCGCCGGCCGGCCGTAAAGCAGAGCACAGCGGTGCCGTCACCGCTGTGCTTTACGGCCGGCGCTTACACAGTGCAGGGAAGCAGAACGCCGGGGGACGCGACAGACACCGGAATGTAAGTATATAGTGTTTGTTTTTTTTTACATTTACACTGGTAACCAGGGTAAACATCGGGTTACTAAGCATGGCCCTGCGCTTAGTAACCCGATGTTTACCCTGGTTACCCGGGGACTTTGGCACCGTTGGTCGCTGGAGAGTTGTCTGTGTGACAGCTCTCCAGTGACCACACAGCGACGCTGCAGCGATCGGCATCGTTGTCTAGATTGCTGCAGCGTCGCTAAATGTGACGGTACCTTTAGGCTGCTGTGAATCAGAATGATGTCGCAGTCCAACCCTGTCAACAGAGCAGAGTGGAAGAAAAGCCGCTGATCTGTTGACTTGATGTCAGTGGAAACTGCTGAATCGTCTGTGACAAGAGGGGTCTTGTTTCTGGGAAAAATACCTTTAGTACTGTCAGTGACCTGAGAAAAGATGGCCTTGGGATAGAAGCCTGGTGGCCAGTGGTGATCGTCTGTGTGCATTGTGAATGTGTGTGCGCCCTTCTCCCAATTGATAAAATCCTACCATATGAGCGCAAGGAAGAAAAAATAAATAATTTTTGCTAAAGCAAATATTCTGATCTTATCCTATTACCCACTTTCTATCCATAAAAAGATAAAGGCGCAGTCAAACATGGACCTAGGACATAAATATAAATCTCTTTTACTAATTTATTGTATTGTGGTCAACATGATGAACGATAACAGGAGCGAGGAGCTGTAATCTAAGATTACATATCCCACTTACCCAGATTTTCTTTATCTAATGAGTAATGGAAAGGCCTATAGAGTTTCCCTTAATAAAGTAATGATGGACCACTGGAACCTGGGCCGAGCAAACATGAGTGCACTTTAGACAAGCGCGGGCCTAGATAACTGGATTATACCCATATCTAAAGTATATTGCAATATAAAGGAATTTCATCTCGGCCGTAGAACATGGAAATTCCTCCTTTGTCACCGGCTTCATTCCAGATTCTACTTTAGATAGTAATAATAAAAGAGGGAAAGTGTTGAACAGCACAAAGGCAATTCTGCACCAAGAGCACCGGTAATAACTGTATTTCAGAGCGACATAAACTCTTTCAATAAGCAATAACGCTGCATAGTTCTTACCGGAGAATATCAAACTTCAAGGCATGTGCTGAGATGAAATTGCTACAAAATACCACCAATCAAAAGGAGCCGCTGTGATTACTGATGAGCCCGACACAGAATGCACGGAAGAGGGAGAAAAGAAAAAAAAAAGAATATTTTTCTTTCCTTATTTTCTTTTGTTTTTTTGTTATTGCACTTGGTGGCAAGTGTCATCTTATGTGTTTTTAGTTGAAGAGAAGGGAAAAAAATGAGTTGTAAATTTGAGCTTTTACCGAAATAGTGATGATATCTGTTCTTAGCATCTGTAGTTACAGTCCTGGTAAGATGATTCTGTGTTCCGGGTATCGACTTTAATAACACATCAAACCTATCTCAGCCTGACACTGAGACGACGGCAAGTGAATACTTATCAATTCTCGTCCAACGGATTTTATTTTTTCCGTAGTATTAGGAAGCAGAGATATTTTTGGAAGAGGAAGATTTGACATGGTGTAGTATGTAGTATGTTGATTTCATTGAAGTTTGTTGTGACTAATAAGGATATTAAAGGGGTTGTCCACTTTTGGGACTTTTTTTAACTCCCATGCATGTATTTGAGGCTAAAAATCATTTTTGCAATCGTTTACTGTGTTGTGTTACACTTTCAATAAAATCAGTGTTTTATCAGCAGGCCATTATTACTACAGGACTAGGTGTCTTGTGTCTCCTAGTCCAACCACATCTCCATCACGGATTAGCAGATTTCTGTCAATATACACTGTACTACGCAGAAAGCGGCCATCAGTGTTGTGGGCCGGGTTATACACAGAAAGCTGCCAATCAGTAGTATGGGCGGGGAAGGACAGGGCTCAATATTTCGAGAAAACTGTGACTACCACAACTGCTGGACCCAGTAAACTAAGTGGAATCAGGGTCTTTGCCCCTATATTATGCTGCTCTCAGATTACATAGCAAAACCTGCTGACAGATTCTCTTTAAGTAAAAAAAAACAAGAGGTGGACAAGTGGCTAAGCACCTTAGCTATCTAAAGTCTATATTTCTTGGATGGCTATGTCCCTGGACTCCCTAATACATAGCAAGGCTTAGCTTGGCTGAGTGCTTCTGTATTCGCTCAGAGACCTGCTGTCAGACTTCTCTGGTAACAGCTTATCTCCCAGAGAGCAACAGCATCGGCCAAAGGAAATCCAACAAACCAGACTCATCTTTTCCCCAACATCATCTTTCTGGGTATAGAAGCATACATATTAGGCCGGCGTCACACTCGGCGTAAGACAATACGGTCCGTATTTTACGGCCGTAATACGGCCGTAATATGCAGAAATGTTCCCAAAATAGTGATCCGTATGTCATCCGTAGGCAGGGTGTGGCAGCGTATTTTGCGCATGGCATCCTCCATATGTAATCCGTATGGCATCCGTACTGCGATTTTTTTCTCGCAGGCTTGCAAAACCGACATCTAATGGATTTATGGGCTCAAATATATATGTCATTGAGATACATATATATATATATATATATATATATATACACTGTATTTATATTTCATTCAGCGCGAGATATGTGAAAAGCCGGTGATTCAATTGCCGGCTTTTTCTTTCTCCTTCACAAACCCGACATGATATGAGACATGGTTTACATATAGTAAACCATCTCATATCCCCATTTTTTTTTGCATATTCCACACTACTAATGTTAGTAGTGTGTATGTGCAAAATTGGTGCGCTCTAGCTATTAAATTTAAGGGTTAAATGGTGGAAAAAATTGGCGTGGGCTCCCGCGCAATTTTCTCCGCCAGAGTAGTAAAGCCAGTGACTGAGGGCAGATATTAATAGCCTGGAGAGGGTCCACGGTTATTGGCCCCCCCTGGCTAAAAACATCTGCCCCCAGCCACCCCAGAAAAGGCACATCTGGAAGATGCGCCTATTCTGGCACTTGGCCACTCTCCTCCCATTCCCGTGTAGCGGTGGGATATGGGGTAATGAAGGGTTAATGTCACCTTGCTATTGTAAGGTGACATTAAGCCAGATTAATAATGGAGAGGCGTCAATTATGACACCTATCCATTATTAATCCAATAGTCTGAAATGGTTAAAAAAACACAAACACATTATTACAAAGTCTTTTAATGAAATAAAAACACAGGTTATTGGAATATTTTATTATCCTGGTAATCCACCTGAAGACCCTCGCTCTGTAACAAAGGAAAAATAAAAAAACAACAATATCTCATACCTTCCGATGATCTGTCACATCCCACGAGGTAAATCCATCTGAAGGGGTTAAAAATTTTTACAGGCAGGAGTTCTGCTAATGCAGCTGTGCTCCTGGCTGTAAACCCCAGCGAATGAATGTAAAGTAGGTCAATTACCTGTAGTCACCTTCATTCGCGGTGATGCGTCCTCTGCTGGTTGTCCTCATATGAACTCGAGCCTGGGAACTTCTCTGAATTTTTTCCCACGCTCGAAGGACATCCAGCAGAGGGCGCATCACCGCAAATCCAACGCTTTGTTATCATACCACCGAACAAAAAGTGGAATAACACGTGATCAAAAAGACAGATATAAATAACCATGGTACCGCTGAAAACGTCATCTTGTCCCACAAAAAACGAGCCATGAAACAGCATCATCATTGAAAAAATAAAAAGTTATAGTCCTCAGAATAAAGCAATGCAAAAATAATAATTTTTTTATAAAATAGTTTTTATCGTATAAAAGCGCCAAAACATAAAAAAAAGATATAAATGAGGTATCACTGTAATCGTACTGACCTGAAGAATAAAACTGCTTTATCCATTTTACCAAACGCGGAACAGTATAAACACCCCCCAAAAGAAATTCATAAATAGCTGTATTTTGGTCATACTGCCTCACAAAAATCGGAATAAAAAGCGATCAAAAAATGTCACGTGCCCGAAAATGTTACCAATAAAAACGTCAACTCGTCCCACAAAAAACAAGACCTCACATGACTCCGTGGACCAAAATATGGAAAAATTATAGCTCTCAAAATGTGGTAACGCAAAAAAATATTTTTTTGCAATAAAAAGCGTCTTTCAGTGTGTGACGGCTGCCAGTCATAAAAAACCCGTTATAAAAGTAAATCAAATCCCCCTTCATCACCCCCTTAGTTAGGGAAAAATTAAAAAATGTATTCATTTCCATTTTCCCATCATGGTTAGGTGTAGGTTTAGGGTTAGGGTTAGGGCTAGGGCTAGGGTTAGGGCTAGGGTTGGGGCTAGGGTTAGGGTTAGGTTTTCGATTACATTTACGGTTGGGATTAGGGTTAGGGGTGTGTCAGGGTTAAGAGTGTGGTTAGGGGTGTGGTTGGGATTAGGGTTAGGGGTGTGTTTGGATTAGGGTTTCAGTTAGAATTGGGGGTTTCCACTGTTTAGGCACATCAGGGCTCTCCAAATGCGACATGGCGTATGATCTCAATTCCAGCAAATTCTGTGTTGAAAAAGTAAAACAGTGCTCCTTCCCTTCCAAGCTCTCCCGTGCGACCAAACAGGGGTCTACTCCAACATATGGGGTATCAGCGAACCCAGGACAAATTGGGACAACAACGTCTGGGGTCCAATTTCTCTTGTTACCCTTGGGAAAATGAAAATTTGGGGGGCTAAAAAAACATTTTTGTAGGAAAAAAAATGATTTTTTATTTTCACGGCTCTGCTTTATAAACTGTAGTGAAATAGTTGGGGTTTCAAAGTTCTCACAACACATCTAAATAAGTTCCTTGGGGGGTCTAGGTTCTAATATGGGGTCACTTGTGGGGTTTCTACTGTTTAGGTACATCAGGGGCTCTGCAAACGCAACATGACACCTGCAGACCATTCCATCTAAGTCTGCATTCCAAATGGCGCTCCTTCCCTTCCGAGATCTGCCATGCGCCCAAACGGTGGTTCCCCCCACATATGGGGTGTCAGCGTACTCAGGACAAATTGCACAACAACTTTTGGGTCCAATTTCTCCTGTTACCCTTGGGAAAATACAAAATTGGGGGCTGAAAAATAATTTTTGTGGAAAAAAAAAATATTTTCACAGGTCATACGTCATAAACTGTAGTGAAACACTTGGGGGTTCAAAGCTCTCACAACACATCTAGATAAGATCCTTAGGGGGTCTACTTTCCAAAATGGTGTCACTTGTGGGGGGTTTCAATGTTTAGGCACATCAGGGGCTTTCCAAATGCAACATGCGTCCCATCTTAATTCCAGCCAATTTTGCATTGAAAAGTCAAATGGCGCTCCTTCCCCTCCGAGCTCTGCCATGCACCCAAACAGTGGTTTATCCCCACATATGGGGTATCAGCGTACTCAGGACAAATTGCACAACAATGTTTGGGGTACAATTTCTTCTGGTAACCTTGGGAAAATAAGAAATTGGGCACGAAAAGTTCATTTTTGTGAAAAAATATTCTTTTTTATTTTTACGGCTCTACATTATAAACTTCTCTGAAGCACTTGGTGGGTAAAAGTGCTCACCACGCATCTAGATCAGTTCCTTAGGGAGTCTACTTTCCAAAATGGTGTCACTTGTGGGGGGTTTTAGTGTTTAAGCACATCAGGGGTTCCCCAACGCAACATGGCGTCCCATCTCAATTCCAGTCAATTTTGCATTGAAAAGTCAAATGGCGCTCCTTCCCTTCCGAGCTCTCCCATGCACCCAAACAGTGGTTTACCCCACATATGGGGTATCAGCGTACTCAGCACAAATTGCACAACAATGTTTGGGGTGCCATTTCTTCTGGTAACCTTGGGAAAATAAAAAATTGGGGGCGAAAAGTTCATTTTTGTGAAAAAATATTATTTTTTATTTTTACGTCTCTACATTATAAACTTATGTGAAGCACTTGGTGGGTCAAATTGCTCACCATCTAGATAAGTTCCTTAGGGGATTATTTGATTCAATTGTATGCATTCTGTTTTATAACAGTTTATATCCCCAATATGGATCTTAAGGCCAGAGAAAAAGCCTGGCAAGATAAAGCTACAAATCTCTTCAAACAGAGTGGCACTACTGATTTTAATTCTAACCCTACCCATAGTGACTCCAAAGAACTAAAATCTAAATATAAAAATTTATTAAATAAAAAAAACAGAATTTGGTGGACTAAAGCATCCTTAGATAATTACATATCATTAAATATTGTCCCACGTGGCTTGAGGATTCAATTGTATCCCACTTTTGGACTAGATGACTCTGAACTGACTACCAGATGGATGAATACTGCCTCTTAATGTTCCAAAACATTCATGGAAATTATAAATGCTAAAAATACATCCTTACTTGAAGAGATCGATACTGAAATAAATTCAATACAAAAACACCTTGCATCTGGACTAACCACTGATGATTTAAATAAATTCTATCAAGAAGTAAATGTAGAACTTGAAAAATGGGAACAACAAATCAGCTCTGCTAAAATGAAAAAATATCAAAGAGATAAACAAGATTATGAGCAAAAAAAGATCTATCGATGGCAAGTTTGATCACAAGAAAATAGCAACCCCATTAACAACATAAGGAGTCCTTCGATTTCTTCCACTGCTTCTGTGTCAAGCAGTGCGCCATCAACACATGAGGCTGAATATCGATATCCCAGGCGGGTTAAAACAAGATTTGGAGGAAGAAACCAATATCAAGAGAGGCAAAGCAAGAAACGTAACGATCATCCAAATTGTACAACAATTTTTGGGGTCCATTTTCTCCTGTTACCCTTGGTAAAGTAAAACAAACTGGAGCTGAAGTAAATTTTTTGTGAAAAAAAATTAAATGTTTATTTTTTTTAAATATTCCAAAAATTCCTGTGAAGCACCAGGAGGGTTTAAAAAACTTCTTGAATGTGGTTTTGAGCACCTTGAGGGGTGCAGTTTTTAGAATGGTGTCACACTTGGTTATTTTCCATCATATAGACCCCTAAAAATGACTTAAAATGAGATGTGGTCCCTAAAAAAAAATGGTGTTGTAAAAATGAGAAATTGCTGGTCAACTTTTAACCCTTATAACTCCCTAACAAAGAAAAATTTTGTTTCCAAAATTGTGCTGATGTAAAGTAGACATGTGGGAAATGTTACTTATTAAGTATTTTGTGTGACATATCTCTGTGATTTAAGGGCATAAAAATTCAAAGTTGGAAAATTGCGAAATTTTCAAAATTTTTGCCAAATTTCTGTTTTTTTCACAAATAAACGCAGGTACTATCAAATAAATTTTACCACTATCATGAAGTACAATATGTCTCGAGAAAACAGTGTCAGAATCACCGGGATCCGTTGAAGCGTTCCAGAGTTATAACCTCATAAAGGGACAGTGGTCAGAATTGTAAAAATTGGCCCTGTCATTAACATGCAAACAACCCTCGGGGCTTAAGGGGTTAAAAATAGGGGGACCCCACATCTTTTTTTTCCCATTGATTTGACAAGTACAGTAAACTACACAAGCAAGGCACTGCTCCACTTCTCCACTTGGACCTCCGCCTCCTGGTTCAAGATTTTTTTTTATTCTATGCTATTTTAAGTCACTTTGTTATCCACCTTTGTTTGCAGGGCAATTGTCCTGCTATTACGCACATTTTGCTTCCTTTTACAGCCCCCTAGCCCTTACTACGACTATTTTACAACACCAAAGTTCGGGTCCCCATTGATTTACTGTATATGGGGTTCGGGTCCGAGGTCAAGCTTTGGTACCCAAAATTAACTTTAGACTAAAGTTTGGCCAAATACGCAGAACTTGAACTTTCACGGGTCCCCTCATCCCTACTCAGTAACCTTGTCGCTATACACCCATGACACCTTGGCCATGACTGTCATCTCTACAAAGTATATGCAACAACATTCACTCTTATTCAAGTGTAGTTTAGGAATGGATGAGAAAAATAAAAGCTGTTAAAACATATTAATCTTCTTCAAAGCAAACGTTGGACTATTTGCTTCATTGGATAGGGTCCCCATTAGGAACCTGTAACCTCCATTCCAGCTCTAGTACCCAACCTAGTCTCTATGAACACAGCTCTTGGTCTTGCTTTATGGAACGAACTTCCATTTGTCTTCCCTGACTATTACTGAATTTCAGTCTCCAATTTTTATTCTACAATTTATTTTTCTATGTTTTAATAAAATGGTTTTTTTTTTAATCGATAAGAGGTAAATAAACTTCCTAAGTGCTGCCATTCGCATGGAAGGAGATGGTAGGCAAGAGGTTTGGAGTCGGTATCCAAATCCACTATATAGAAAACTGAAATTAATTTCAAAGGGACTTTTCTTGCATTTGTTCTCCGATAAAGCTGCTCTAACCGCTGAGTAATATATATATGTACTCGTAAACTTTAATGCTGTGATTATTCAATTTCCAGTTATTCGCTATCTGCACAGCACTTGCAATTATTGTGGCGCCGTGTTAACAAATAGGTTTCTTACTTTTGTTCTAGAATATTAAGTTCAATTGATTAAATATTTCGGTCTCTTGTGCTTTTAATAGCCACAAAGAAATGAAATGAAGAAGAAGGAAGCCAATTACTAAAGTCATTGGTGAAAGTTATTTCAGCAAGAATAAATATTGAACAAATTTATGCCCCTCCGCAGACCCATGAAATTTATTGCCTCTGGATCATATAAACACAGGCACTGGTGCTCCGTGTGGCATCTGGTGCTTCTGAAAGACTCAGCATAAAAAGCCTGAACTGTGGCTCCTACTCCATCACAGTATTTGTGTATGCAGGGAAGATGGATCGTGCATATGGGTGTGAGCTTGTGTAGGTGGGTAGGGCGGAAGATTTGTAGAATGTGAGTTCTGTTTGTGTGCGAGTGGTACCAAAATTACAAAGGGTATTTTTAAAGCAACCTATCAGCAGCATCGGGGGGCAGATGAAGGGAAATTAGAACATCTTATTTTAATTTTCAGACAGTTCTGAAAAATCACTGCACACACAATTTGGATCTTATATTCGGATCACACTCGGTCATGCAAGTCAACGATCTTATGGAGAAAATTGGACCACACTTGGGTAACATTGAAAATTTTCATGGACTGACAGAGCGGAGATGGAGATTTTTTTCCATCTTCTCCTCATCCGAGAAAATCAGATCAGACTGTGATTAGCATTGTTGGACCAATGTTATTGGTTGAGAAAAAATGTAGTCGTATGAACCTAGCCTTAAAATAGCCCATCAATATTACACTGGTGAGGTCCAACTCTTGGAACTCCCTCCAATCAGCTGTTTGAAGAGGCTGCGGTGCTCGTATGAGTGCTGCCATCTCTTCAATGGTTACATTGGCTGCGGGTGGCTTCATACTGCCTACTATACTATTTTTTTATTGGCCTCTTAGAATATTACAGCATTTGCTTTAAAGGGGTTGTCCAGTACTTTTATATTGCTGGTTATCTTTAGGATAGTTCATCAATTTCAGATCGGTGGGGGTGCGACACTTGGCAACCCCGGGATCAACTGCTCCAGCAGCTGGATGTGAGCAGTACAGTAAAGCCCCACCAACTGTGTAATGGCCACAGTGGGGTTTTGGAGATCCGTCCCTATTCATTGGAATAGGGGCAGATGTGTAATACTAGGCCACAGCCATCTTACAGTTTGATGGAGCTGTACTATGCAGCACTGCAACTGCTCACATCTGGCTGCTGCCAGCACCAGGAGCAGCTGATTGTCGGGGGGTGCCTAATGTCACACCCCCGCCAATCTGTAATATCCTAAAGATAGGCCATCAACATAAAAGTACTGGACAAAACCTCTTTAATGGAACATTAATTATGAACTATCCTACAGCCGATGTAGCCAGTGAGCGCTGCAGTGTTTGCAAAAGAGCTGTTGTGCCTCTGTAAGGGGTTGCAGGATGCCTTTAATATGTCCTGATTTTGTCTGTATGTAATGTTATTTACCTAGGCTGCTATGTATATATATATATATATATACATATATATATATATATATATATATATATATATATATATATATATATATGGATATAGCTGTATTATAGGCTAAGTGCAGTATTAAAGTTAGTCCACTAGACGGGGCATGTTAGGACCAAATAGTGATAGTACTGTAAATAGTTAACTTAGGAGGGGCCTACTGTGAGTAAGACAGAAGTATTTCCTGATAGTGGTCAGTAGGGCCAGGGAGCCCAGGCAGTCCTGTTGGGCCCTAGAGCCCAGGGCAGCACAGTGGACCCGGTAACGTTTGCAAGATAGAAGCCCAATCGTCCAGAGCTTGGGAACTGACAAATTGCAGCAGCACAGGAATGCAGGTGGTTCTATCATGTGGCAGCTTACTATATGGACAGGGGAATTCCTAAGAGTAGGAAAGCTGGACAGGGAGGATGCTGCGGTATCGGTCAAGACGGTTCGATCATGGAACGTGCTGAAGGACATGAGGGAGAGCACAGGGAAAGTGAAGGATATAAGCTGTGTGGAACCTTACAGTATGTCGATGCTGTTATTGATTTGGATGTGCTGAGGAAGGAAACCAGTAAAGTTAATCGTTTAAAGTTGGAACTGAATTCTGTCTCTATTTGTGTGCAATCATCGGGAGTGAGCCTGCAACAGACCAGAAGTGACCCTGATGGCTCAGAGAATATGGAGACAGGTACGCTGACAAAGGGACACTGTTTTCATGTGGTGGGAGACCAAGGCCATGACTACGGCCCTGGCTCCCCTCACATCTCCAGCAACTGATCAAAGAGGGGGCTAATAGTCCGGCCCCCACTGATCTAATATCGTTGGTTATCTGAAGATTGGATGCAATGAGGACGATCCATATGGGACCTGATTTTTCTTTGCACTCAGACTTGAATAGGCAAGTCTCATCCAAACTACAGAAGAGAATAGCACATGCTACGATCTTTTTTGGTTCATGTAAATGGGCATTCAAAACCAATATTATAACATATGAGCATACAGTGGGGGAAATAAGAATTTCATTTCTTCCTGATTTTGTAAGTTTGCCCACTGACAAAGACATGAACAGTCTATAATTTTAAGTGTAGGTTAATTTTAACATTGAGGGTATGTGCCTACGTGAGGATTTCTTGCAGAAATTTTCCTGACAAAAACCGGACATTTCTGCCAGAAATCCGCATGCGTTTTTACCGTGATTTACCGTGTTTTTCACACATTTTTGACGCGTTTTTGGTGCGTTCTTTATGCGTTTTTATGCTTTTTTTCCCAAATGCATAGAATAGCGGGAAAAACGCAGAAAATCCGCAAAATTAATGAACATGCTGCTTTTTTTACCGCGATGCATTTTTTTTTGCAGAAAAAAATGCATCATGTGCACAAAACATGCAGAATGCATTCTAAATGATAGGATGCATAATGTATGCGTTTTAATGAGTTTTTATAGCGTTTTTACTGCGAAAAAAACGCAAAAAAACCTGAACGTGTGCACATAGCCTGTAAGAGATAGAGTATCAGAAATAAAATCCAGAAAATCACATTGTATAAAGTATATAAATTTATTTGCATTTTGCAGTGAGAAATAAGTATTTGATCCCCTACCAACCATTAAGATTTCTGGCTCTTACAGACCAGTTAGACGCTCCTAATCAACTCGTTACCTGCATTAAAGACAGCTGTCTTACATAGTCACCTTTATAAAAGACTCCTGTCCACAAACTCAATTAATCAGTCAGACTCTAACCTCTACAACATGGGCAAGACCAAAGAGCTTTCTAAGGACATCAAGGACAAGATCATGGACCTGTACAAAGCTGGAATGGGCTACCAAACTATACATAAGACGCTGGGTGAGAAGGAAAAAACTGTTGTTGCAATAGTTAGAAAATGGATGAAATACAAAATGACTGTCAATCGACATCGATCTGGGGCACGATGCAAAATCTCACCTCGTGGGGTATCCTTGATCATGAGGAAGGTGAGAGATCAGCCTAAAACTACATAGGGGGAACTTGTTAATGATCTCAAGGCAGCTGGGACCACAGTCACCAAGAAAACCATTGGTAACACATTACACCGTAAAGGTATAAAATCCTGCAGTGCCCGCAAGGTCCCCCTGCTCAAGAAGGCACATGTGCAGGCCCGTCTGAAGTTTGCCAATGAACACCTGGATGATTCTGTGAGTGATTGGGAGAGGGTGCTGTGGTCAGGTGAGACAAAAATTGAGCTTTTTGGCATTAGCTCAACTCGCCGTGTTTGGAGGAAGAGAAATGCTGCCTCTGACACAAAGGACACCAACCCCACTGTCAAGCATGGAGGTGGAAACATGTTCTGGGGGTGTTTCTCTGCTATGGGCACAGGACTACTTCACTGCATCAATAGGAGAATGGATGGAGCCATGTACCGTAAAATCCTGAGTGACAACCTCCTTCCCTCAGCAAGACAATGACCCAAGACATACAGCCAAAGCAACAAAGGAGTGGCTACAAAAGAAGCACATTAAGGTCTTAATCCCATAGAAAACTTATGGAGGGAGTTGAAGCTCCGAGTTGCCAAGTGACAGCCTCAAAATCTTAATGATTTAGAGATGATCTGCAAAGAGGAGTGGACCAAAATTCCCCCTAACATGTGCGCAAACCTCATCATCAACTACAAAAAACGTCTGACTGCTGTGCTTGCCAACAAGGGGTTTGCCAGAGAGATCAAATAGTTATTTCTCACTGCAAAATGCAAATAAAGACTGGTTACCCTTCTATTCTGTAAATAGTAGAAAAGGGTAGGGGGCAAATAAGGACTGTGCACAAATTTTAAATTCTCTTTTGGAGCCCCTCTAATCTTATGTGAATTAACGGTATGATCTTTGGTCCTGATTGGGTACAAAATCTATTCACGTAAATACATGGCGGTCTCTTAAAGGAGTCTGTCACTGGGTTTATGATTCTCAATCTGAGAGCAGCACCAAATAGTGTCAGAAACCCTGATACCAGCACTGTGGCACTTACTGGGCTTCTGGCTGTAGGTTTTATAATATCACCAACCTATATGCTGCAGCTCTGCTCGTCTAATTCCACCCATGCCACTGACTGAACACTTTCTGCCTACCCTGTGCGTAAATCTGAAATCTGTCAATCAATGGTGGAGGTGGGATTTTGAATATGACTGATTAAACAGCAGGAGCTCATCACTGAGAGGAGTATCAGAGCTTCTGCAGATATAACAGTAAAAACTACAGCCTAAAGCCCAGTAAGTAATCCAGATTTGGAATCAGGCTGTGTGCTTTTTACTTTATGTTGCTCTCAGACGGTGACCGATTCTGTTTAAAAACTGAAGTTCCGCCGTAGAATACTTACCTAACATAATGTATACAACAGATTCTACAAAGGTAGCAAGAATCAAACAGCAAAGGTTAAATCTGAGCGTGATTTATTCATAAATACACTTCCGTAATGGATGCGGAATACAGAAACCACAGTAACAAACTTCAATGCTGTATCTTAGCAGCAGCGAGTGACAACATTCCGTGTCATTCGGACACCTTTTCATCCGAGAATCACATGAAAACAGAAATGCGGACATTTTTCCCTCTCTGATTTTACCTGCTCTACATACCGAGCACACTTCCATTTTTTTCTTCCATAAATGGATATTTCGGCGCCTGGACAGTATACACAAATCTGGGCAATTAACCCTTCACTGGCAGCACAGACTCAACAGGTTAGGGAAAATATATTGGGAATGTCGAATCCAAATATCTCGAAGGGAACCAGGTCTGAGTATAAGGAAGACTTACGACTCTAAACAGCCTGTCATTGTGGGGTATCTGGGGGATTGCATTGCTTTATGATGGCACAGCTGATATTTGGCGACCTGACAAATGCATCATCTCAGATACTGATTAGCCAGCAGATGTCGGGAGGATTTGTGTAAAATATAGCTGCCATCTGGGTGACCTCCAACATAACCAAGATTATATGGAAGGTCTGCAAGAACATGGATATTGACTGCACTATTCTATATGATACAGCTAAACATATGACAGAATCTCAGAAACATTTTCCATTACCACCCCCACCTTATTGGGATCATTTTTGTATAGTAATTACCTTTTGATTCATTGTTTCACTGGCAGTCTATCATTATTGTAGTTGAAATCCTTCTTGGCTGCTTTGCTATCTTGTTGGGTTCGTACTGATACAGTCAGATCAAGAAGAACTGCAGTGTAAAGTATAGGGAGCAAGACAAGAGGTAGCTTGCTTTCTATTTGCAGTGATGGCAATGAAAATAACTGAAAAGTATAGTATAAAATAGGCATAGTATGTGCGTAAGCGAGGGTGGGCCTTTATGTATAACCGGGGGTGGCACCTTGATGTGTAAGCACGGGTGAGGCCTTCAACCACCATGGGAGTCTCACTTGAGTCAAGTATGTATGTCACGTGGTTTGTACTTCGGTGGGCTACATGAGGACTCTCTGCTACCTCAAAAAGACTGCAAGCAGAAAGATTTACTGGGTCACAGTGGAGGAAAGTTGATTCCTTTTGCAAAATACCATCACTTAAAGTGAACCTAGCACTTGCAATAAACATGCAAATTTTTGTTTCCGATGTTCAACCCAAGTGAAAACCTCTTATAGCTATATTTTATTCACAACAAGACATAGATCACAGATTACAAAGTAAAAGTCAAATATATTTTTTCCCATTCCATTTTATACTGTATATTAGCTCATTTAGAAATTCATGGCTCCAGCAAGCATATCTAAAAAAGTTGAGCCCTGATTAACAAAAGGCTGGAAAAGTAAGTCGTACTAAAGAAAAACAGCTGGAGGGTCCATTTTCAGCTAAGTCACATGAATGTGTATAAAAGAGCATGATAGAGAGGCAGAGACTCTCCTAAGCAAAGATGGTCAGTGGCTCACCAATCAAAAAATTGTGAAACAATTTCAGGAACTAGTTCCGCAAAGTAAAATTGCAAAGACTTTGAGTGTCCCACCATCCACAGCACATACACTACTGTTCCAAAGTTTAGGGTCACGTAGAAATGTCCTTATTTTTGATAGAAAAGCACAGTTCTTTCCAATGAAGCTAACATTAAATGATTCAGAAATACACTCTATACATTGTTAATGTGGTAAATTCTAGCTGCAAACGTTTGGTTTGTAATGCAATATCTTCATAGGTGTATAGAGGCCCATTTCCAACAACCATCACTCGAGTGTTCTTATGGTACTTTGGGTTTGCTACCTGTGTAAGAAGGCTAATGGATGATTAGAATACCCTTGAAAACCCTTGTGCAAGTATGTTAGCACAGCTGAAAACAGATTGTCTGATTAGAGAACCTATAAACCTTCCTTTGAGCTATTTGATAATCTGGAGCATTACATTTGTATTCTCCATTAAACTTTCAAAATGGCCAGAAAAAAATTACTTTCAAGTGAAACTCGACAGTCTATTCTTGTTCTTAGAAATGAAGGCTATTTCATGCAAGAAATTGTCAAGAAACGGAAGATTTACTACAATGGTGTCTACTACTTCCTTCAGGGGAGAGCACAAACAGACTCTAATCAGAGTAGAAAGAGATGTGGGAGGCCCCGCTGCAAAGCTGAGCAACAAGACAAGTACACTAGAGTCTTTAGTTTGAGAAATTGATGCCTCACAGGTCCTCAACTGGCAGCATCATTAACCCCTGAACCCTGGAGCTTTTTTGTTTTTTCGTTTTTCGCTCTCCTTCTTTCCAGAGCCATAACTTTTTTATTTTTCTGTCAATATGGCCATGTAAGGGCTTAGTTTTTGTGGGATGAGTTGTACTTTTGAACAATACCACTTTTGTGCAGATACATTTTTTGATCGCCCGTTATTGCAAATTAATGCAATGTTACGGCGACCCAAAAAACGTAATTTAGGCGTTTTGATTTTTTTCTTGCTACGCTGTTCAGCGATCAGGTTAATACTTTTTTTATTGATAGATCAGGCGATTCTGAACACGGCGATACCAAATATGTGTAGGTTTGATTTTTTTATTGTTTTATTTTGATTGGGGCGAAAGGGGTTGATTTGAACTTTTATATTTTTGAATTTTTTTTTATATTTTTAAACACATTTTTTTTTGCATGCTTCAATAGCCTCCATAGGAGGCTAGAAGCATGCACTACACGATCGCCTCTGCTACATAGAGGTGAAGCACAGATCACCTCTATGCTGAAGAAATGCAGCATTGCTTTGAGCGCCGACCACAGGGTGGTGCTCACAGCAATCTGTCATAAACAACCATAGAGGTCTCAAGGAGACCTCAGGTTGTTATGGCAATGCACAACTGACCCCCAATCATGTGACAGGTGTCAGCGGTGCAAGCGCTTCCAGCCGGCGGCACTTGTTAAATGCCACTGTCAGAGTTTGACAGTGGCATTTAACTAGTTAATGGGCTATTCTGTCAGCTGGCAGAAAAGAGTTAAATAGTACATGCAAAATGCCAGTGTCAACATCTACAGTGAAGAGGCGACTCTGGGATGCTGTCCTTCAGGGCAGAGTGGTAGAGAAAAAGCCATATCTGAGACTGGCTAATAAAAGGAAAAGATTAATATGGGCAAAAGGACACAGACATTGGACAGAGAAAGATTGGAAAAAGTGTTATGGGCAGACGAATCCAAGTTTGAGGTGTTTGGATCACACAAAAGAACATTTGTGAGACGCAGAACAACTGAAAAGATGCTGGAAGAGTGTCTGACGCCATCTATAAAGCATGGTGGTGGTAATGTGATGGTCTGGGGTTGCTTTGGTGCTGGTAAAGTGGGAGATTTGTACAAGGTAAAAGGGATTTTGAATAAGGAAGGCTATCGCACCATTTTGCAACTCCATGCCATACCCTGTGGACAGCGCTTGATTGGAGCCAATTTCATCCTACAACAGGACAATGACCCAAAGCACACCTCCAAATTATGCAAGAACTATTTAGAGAAGAAACAGGCAGCTGGTATTCTATCTATAATGGAGTGTCCAGCGAAGTCACCAGATCTCAAACCCATTGAGCTGTTGTGGGAGCAGCTCGACCATATGTAACGCAAAAAGTGCCCATCAAGCCAAACCAACTTGTGTGAGGGGCTTCTGGAAACATGGGGCGAAATTTCTCCAGATTACCTCAGCAAATTAACTCTTAGAATGCCAAATGTCTGCAATGCTTTAATTGCTACAAAGGGAGCATTCTTTGACGAAAGCAAAGTTTGAAGGAGAAAATTATTATTTCAAATAAAAATCTTTTTTTCGAACCTTGTCAATGTCTGGATTAGATTTTCACTTCATTTGGCAACTCATTTGATTAATAAAAGTATGAGTTTTCATGGCAAACACAAAATTGTCTGGGTGACCCTAAACTTGGAACCGTTGTGTAATATTATCAAAAATTTCAGAGATTCTAGAGAAATTAATATGTGCAAGTGTAACAAGGTGGCACGGGGTGGTAGTCGTGGGCGAGTCTATAAAGCAAACAGTCAGTAAACACCCCGTCACCTTGCACATGGAGAAATGGGTCCTCACAGTGTCTGCTGGAATTCTGGTCCCATGAAGCACCATGGAGTCACAGTTCTTACCCAACGGAACTTTAATAACGGTGAAAAGAGAGAAGATAACTGTTCCTGAGCTGTCTCTATCCAGATACTCTGCTTCTGCAGCTCTGGTCCGATTCCAGGGAGCAACCAGTCCTTTATGGGGCACTCGGACAGTCCTAATGCCCATTTCAGCTTCACAGTAGTCCATTTGGCAGCATTTTCTCCCCTCCAGGGGAATGTCATGCTCCCGTAGCTAAAGCACGTCCTGCCATGGGCAAGCCTGCCTGGGATCTGCTCCAGGAGACCGAATTTGTAGCTCCTTCCAGGTTAACCCAGCCCCTTTTTGCTAACCATTACTGTCCCTGAACTAGTCATGTTCAGTATATTGCAATATAATACAAAGGTATGAAATCATACAAACATCACACAGTACACATACAGCAATAAAACAGTAGTTCATAACAGTGATACGTTGATACATAGCCAAACTATCAGAGCACCGCATGGGGGACAGTGCCCAACATTAAGGAGAGAGGGAGCAACTGAGGGTCTCTTTACACCCCTCCCTCCTAAAATATGGATGTTCCTGACTTTAATGGAAACAAAAAGGTAATATCGTTCATAAAACTTAAGAACACAACACAGTGCATAAAAACATACTTAGTCTCTTGAAGGGATCCGTCTGACCCTGCTCTCTCTGCTCCTGGAACCCACAACCAAATGCACTGGCCCGACGGCCAACCCCTCCATGATCCATGCAGTCCTGACCCGGCTTGCTCCTCAGGTCCTCATGTTCGGCTTCCCCCCTCCCTCCTTTTCCCAGATCATGGGCCCATTAACATACTTGTGCGCTGCGCTTACTGGGGGCTAGTCCAGGGTTAAAATTTGGGCAAAGTTCCAGGTTAAAACAGTTCAGTCTTTGCAGCAGCTGCACACACAGTTTATGATAATCAACCCTCGTAGGGTTTCAGCCCCGTGATCCAGCAGGTGGTCGACAACCGTGCGCAAAATAAACTTGGAGGAGGAGGAAAACAACAGTTATTCAACTGTGACTGTGATGGCCACTCCTGACATCTTAAACCTGGTGCCATACTGGGCTCACTGTCCTCTCAGGGACATGGAACAGTCCTTTTTGTTTCTCAGGTGCAACCAGCGCAAAATATATTTTTTTAATACAGGGCCACATTAGTCTGTACACGGCCACTGATTAGTGTATTGGGCCGCATGTGGACCCTCCACCACAATATACTGTACGTATGGGACAAGGATACGCTGTTCCTTCTGCTTTGCACCCCCTCCAGAGGTGGATCCATAGTTTCCAGAGCCATTTGCTCCGGTAACTCAGCAGCTGCCACGTTCGGTCTAGACGTCGCTTCCTCCTGCTTAGCTGCAGGAACTGCAGCCGTGGTAATTGGCCATTCATCATGCAGATGCTCCTGCGGTGAACCCTCCTCCCGATTGGAGGCCATCTTTATGGCCACCGCATATGGCCCTCAGGGCCCTTGCTCCTTGGTGAAAGCAACATAGTCCCTAAACTGCAGAGGACCGTTAAAAGTAAGGGTCCCGGCTTTAACGTAAACCTTTTGTCCAGTACCGGTCTCCTGGATGAAGCCGTAGCCCCTTGCTGAATCAAGATGTTGGACCACACCGTTGGTCAGCCGTCCAACCAGAGCTCCTCCTCCGGGGCACTGCGGGTTCCTTGACAATGCGGCACTCTCGCCCCTTCTTCTCCCAGATCACACTCTAGATCCACCAAGCCTCTCCAGCAGCAGGCCCCTGGGGTTCCTCAACGCACACACTACAGGTGCCAGACAGAACAGGCGTGGGGCGGGGGATGCAGGTGTCACCAGCATTGGGGACGTCGGTGGAGTAGGAAGATGAGATGCTGCCGGGGAGGACGGTGGGACCACAGGGTTGAGGTGACGGGCAGGTCGGACAGGAGCTCCTTACTCACCGCCGCTGCGTCCGGTGGTAATCCTCTTGCACGGCTGTATGAGTTGGTAATCACGGCCATGACAATCCCCCTCAGGGCAGCCTGCAATGTCTTCCAAGTTCCTTTCGGTTCTGGTTTGGGTGCCACCAGTCCCGCATGTTCCTCATCCTCCTCCGGTTGCTTGTCCGGCCATCGGAAAGGGTGCCGCTCCTCTAGTCCCTCCGACCCCCAGGCCTCGAAACGTAGGCCTGTGTCTGCCCGGAACACAGTTTGCCTCCAGTACTGGGGGCCCACTGTCACTGCGGAAAGACATGCTCCATCTCTGCATTATGTCAGGCAATGGCGTCTCATTGCTCGACACACTGTCTTGCTCTTCTGGACTTCCTACTGCTCCACCCGTTTCTTCAGCCCAGGCTGAAAGGGCGGCAGCTTCTTCTTCGCCCACATCGATTTATGTCTGTCATTCTTCACAGGGGGATGCGGCCTTGTCCATTTTGGTGCCAAATTTCCTCTTTGATGCCCACGAAAGGTGGCACCATTCTCAGCTTTCATGCCATTGGCCACCATCTTCTCGGCAGCAGTCGGCGCTATCTTTAAATCTTCAACAGCCACCATCTTTGACTCTTTCATGGCGGTCAACAATTCACAAATCTCAGGAATCCTCTCTCTCAGTCTTGCAGTTGCAGGGCTGCTGGGGGCAATCATGGTGACTATGCCAAATGTAACAAGGTGGAACGCGGTGGTAGTCGTGGGCGAGTCTATTAAGCAAACAGTCAGTGAACACCCCGGCACCTTGTACATGGAGAAATGGGTACTCACAGTGTTTGCTGGAATTCTGGTCCCATGAAGAGGGAGATTTAAATTCTCCACAAGTTTATATACACCTTCTACCTTGTTTCACAGTACCATATAATGGTTGTTATTTTGGTTAGATTTTTCCAAAAATGTATTATTATTATTATTTATTATTATACATTTTTATAGCGCCATTTATTCCATGGCGCTTTACATGTGAATACTGGGCAAATATAGACAAATACATTAAACATGAGCAGATAACAAGGCACACGAGTACATAAGGAGGGAGGACCCGGCCCGCGAGGGCTCACAGTCTGCAGGGGGTGGGTGAGGATACACTAGGAGAGAAATGAGGAAAATCTAGACTTCTGGTGGACTCCCTCAAAAATGAGGAAGTCTGGTGGAAGAGGCCGTGGGCGGGCGTTGCCAGCTGGTACTGATGGTGGTGGTGCTGGTGGTGGAGCATCTGGTGGTAGTGGGAAAAGCAAAATAGCACCAAAGGCTCGAGGTGTTGAGCCAGCGTCATCATCTGGCTACACAAGGCCTCGAAGGCTCCCTTATCTGGGAGAAGGAAAACAGGTTTTAAAGCCGGAGCAGCAGGAAAAAGTTTTGGCTTTCCTTGCTGACTCAGCCTCTAGCTCTTTCGCCTCCTCTTCAGAAGGTTTGAAATCTAAAAGCAGTGAGTCGTCAGTGGATGCTCCCGGTCAGGAACAAGTCGCTTCCTTGTGTCCTTCACCCAAACCAAAAGTGAAGGATGCGGCAGGCGAATCTACAGTTTACTCCATGGAGCTCTTTACACATACCGTGCCTGGGTTAGAGAGGGAAATTGTTAAAAGCCCATTACAAGATGAATCGGACATGGAGTGCACAGATGCACAGCTACAGCTAGATTATTATGCTGTTCCATTGACTCAGATCACTACATTGCCCTCGCAGTGTATTGACCCTGATGAGACTATGGTGCCCCGTCATGAACACTATAGCACCTTACACAGTGACACAGAGGAAGGTGCACATGACATTGAAGAGGAGGTGATAGATGACCCAGTTGTTGACCCAGATTGGCAGCCATTGGAGGAAGAGGGTGCTGCTGCCAGTAGCTCAGAAGCGGAGGAGGATGATCCGCAGCAGCCATCTACATCGCAACAGCTTTCATCTGGCAGGCCCGTATCTGGCCAAATTGTTTGTCAAATCTAAAAACAGTTTTAGGACACCGTGGCATTCGGTGAAAGTAGCACAGCATGCAATGCCTGAAAAGGTAATCCATAGTAGGAAGAGTGCAGTGTGGGCATTTTTTAACTAAGATCCGAATGATCAGTGCAAAGTTATGTGCAAGAAGTGCTCAAAGACCTTTAGCAGAGGGAAGAATCTCCTAAATTTAAATACAACGTGCATGCGTAGACATTTATCCAGCATGCACTTGCAAGCCTGGACTAACTACCAAACGTCAAGTACTGTTGGTGCACCTGCTCAGAATGAAGGTAGTCAGCAACCCTACATTGCTTCCCTCACAGTAAGCCCACCGGTTAGGACACCACCAGCAGCAAATGTGGAGGTATTGTCGCAAGGCCAAAGTAGTCAGGGAATCACAAGGTTCTTGGTAGGAAACACTGTAGGTAGGCCAACATCAAGAATACCATCACCAACCCTCTCTCAATCTGCCATGTCCACCACCACCCACGCTAGTTCCACCATATGCAGCTCTCCAGTCCAGCTCACCCTAGAAGAGACTCAGGTTAGGAAAAGAAAGTACTCATACTTTCATCCGCGTACACAGGGTTTGAATGCCTACATTGTTAGACTAATCTCGTTAGAGATGATGCCCTAACGGTTGGTTGAAAGCAAAGCTTTCAAAGCCCTGATGGCCTACGCAGTACCACGCTATGACCTACCCAGTCGACACTTCTTTGCGAGAAAAGCCATCCCAGACCTCCACCAGCATGTCAAAGACCGCATTGTCCATGCACTGAGGCAATCAGTCAGTAGAAAGGTGCACCTCACAACAGATGCATGGACCAGTAGGCATGGCCAGGAACATTACGTGTCCATTACGGCGCACTGGGTTAATGGATGCAGGGTCCACAGGGGACAGCCATAGTGGGACAGTTCTGCCTAGCCCACGGTCTAGGAAACAGTTGGCTGTAGACGTTTGACACCCCTCCTCCTCCTCCTCCAGAAGTGAAAGCTCGTCCACAGAGCGCAGTCGCATGACCACTCCATCCGCAGCTGCCAGTGTTGCACACGAGGTGTCCCATTATGGAACAGCTACAGTCATGGCCAAAAGTTTTGAGAATGACACCAAAATTATATTTTCACATGATCTGCTGCCCTCTGGTTTTTATTAGTGTTTGTCTGATGTTTATATCACATACAGAAATATAATTGCAATCATATTATGAGTACCAATAGGTTATATTGACAGTTAGAATGAGTTAATGCAGCAAGTCAATATTTGCAGTGTTGACCCTTCTTCTTCAAGACCTCTGCAATTCTCCCTGGCATGCTCTCAATCAACTTCTGGACCAAATACTGATTGATAGCAGTCCATTCTTGCATAATCAATGCTTGCATTTTGCCAGAATTTGTTGGTTTTTGTTTGTCCACCCGTCTCTTGATGATTGACCACAAGTTCTCAATGGGATTAAGATCTGGGGAGTTTCCCGGCCATGGACCCAAAATCTCTTTGTTTTGTTCCATGAGCTGCCAGTGTTGCACACGAGGTGTCCCATTATGGAACAGCTACAGTCATGGCCAAAAGTTTTGAGAATGACACCAAAATTATATTTTCACATGATCTGCTGCCCTCTGGTTTTTATTAGTGTTTGTCTGATGTTTATATCACATACAGAAATATAATTGCAATCATATTATGAGTACCAATAGGTTATATTGACAGTTAGAATGAGTTAATGCAGCAAGTCAATATTTGCAGTGTTGACCCTTCTTCTTCAAGACCTCTGCAATTCTCCCTGGCATGCTCTCAATCAACTTCTGGACCAAATACTGATTGATAGCAGTCCATTCTTGCATAATCAATGCTTGCATTTTGCCAGAATTTGTTGGTTTTTGTTTGTCCACCTGTCTCTTGATGATTGACCACAAGTTCTCAATGGGATTAAGATCTGGGGAGTTTCCCGGCCATGGACCCAAAATCTCTTTGTTTTGTTCCATGAGCCATTTAGTTATCACCTTTGGTTTATGGCAAGGTGCTCCATCATGCTGGAAAAGGCATTGTTGGGCACCAAACTGCTCTTGGACGGTTGGGAGAAGTTGCTCTTGGAGGACATTCTGGTACCATTCTTTATTCATGGCTGTCTTTTTAGGCAAGACTGTGAGTGAGCTGATTCCCTTGGCTGAGAAGCAACCCCACACATGAATGGTTTCAGGATGCTTTACAGTTGGCATGAGACAAGACTGGTGGTATCGCTCACCTCTTCTTCTCCGAATAAGCTGTTTTCCAGATGTCCCAAACAATCGAAAAGGGGATTCATCAGAGAAAATGACTTTGCCCCAGTCCTCAGCAGTCCACTCCCTGTACCTTTTGCAGAATATCAGTCGGTCCCTGATGTTTTTTCTGGAGAGAAGTGGCTTCTTTTCTGCCCCCCTTGAAACCAGGCCTTGCTCAAAGAGTCTCCGCCTCACAGTGCGTGCAGAAGCACTCACACCAGCCTGCTGCCATTCCTGAGCAAGCTCGGCACTGCTGGTAGTCCGATTCCGCAGCTGAAACAGTTTTAAGATACGGTCCTGGCGCTTGCTGGTCTTTCTTGGGCGCCCTGGAGCCTTTTTGACAACAATAGAAGCTCTCTCCTTGAAGTTCTTGATGATGCGATAGATTGTTGACTGAGGTGTAATCTTTGTAGCTGCAATACTCTTCCCTGTTAGGCCATATTTGTGCAGTGCAATGATGGCTGCACGTGTTTCTTTAGAGATAACCATGGTTAACTGAAGAGAAACAATGATACCAAGCACCAGCCTCCTTTTAAAGTGTTCAGTGATGTCATTCTTACTTAATCATGACTGATTGATCGCCAGCCCTGTCCTCATCAACACCCACACCTGTGTTAATGGATCAATCACTAAAACGATGTTAGCTGCTCCTTTTAAGGCAGGACTGCAATGATGTTGAAATGTGTTTTGGGGGTTAAAGTTCATTTTCTGGGCAAATATTGACTTTGCAAGTACAGTAATTGCTGTAAAGCTGATCACTCTGACATTCAGGAGTATATGCAAATTGCCATTAGAAAAAATGAAGCAGTAGACTTTGGAAAAATTTATATTTGTCTCATTCTCAAAATTTTTGTCCATGACTGTAGTGGTAAGTGTCAGCAGGCTGTGCTACAAATGAAGTGTTTGGGCGACAACAGATACACCGCGGAAGTACTGGCCGAGTACTTGCAGCAAGAAACTCAGTCATGGCTGGGCAGTGTACATCTTGAGGCAGGCAAGGTAGTCAGTGATAACGGAAGGAATTTTATGGCTGCCATAGTCCATTCAGAACTGAAACACATTCCTTGCCTGGCTCACACCTTGAACCTGGTGGTGCAGTGCTTCCTGAAAAATTATCCGGAGTTACCAGCCCTGCTCCTGAAGGTGCGAAGACTTTGCTCGCACATCCGCCGGTCGCCCGTACACTCCAGCCGTATGCAGAACCATCAGCGATCGCTGAATCTTCCCCAGCACCGCCTAATAATCGACGTTGCAACAAGATGGAACTCCACACTGCACATGCTTCAGAGGCTGTGCGAACAGAGGCGTGCTGTCATTCATTTGTGGGAGGATACACATACACGGGCAGGCAGGTGGATGGCAGACATAGAGTTGTCTGGTGTGCAGTGGCTGAAGCTACAAGACCTCTGTCAAGTCCTTCAGTGTTTTGAGGAATGCACACGGCTGATAAGTGCAGATGACACCATCATAAGCATGAGCATCCCACTAATGCGTCTGCTGATGCAAAGTTTGACGCACATCAAGGAGCAGGCGTCTGCAGCCGAGGAGGAGGGAAGCCTTGATGACAGTCAGCCATTGTCTGGTCAGGGAACTCTCCTGGACAAGGTGGCGGACGAAGAGGAGGAGGAGGAGGATGATGGCGATGAATATTTATGGGAGGAGGATGCTTCTCAGGGGGCAATAGAAACTGGTGGCATTGCAAGGTCAGGTACAGGGTTTTTGCTGGCCACAAGTGATGTTTATTTGCAAGAAAGTGCTCCTCAACCCAGCACAAGCAGTGAATTGACACCTGGAACATTGGCCCACATGGCAGAGTATGCCTTGCGTATCCTAAAAAGGGACCCCCGCATTATCAAAATGATGACCGATGACGATTACTGGTTGGCCTGCCTCCTGGATCCATGATACAAAGGAAAATTACAAAATATCATGCCACATGAGAACCTGGAGCAAATATTGGCTACCAAACAAGCAACTCTTGTAGACCGTTTGGTTCAGGCATTCCCAGCACACAGAGGCGGTGATGGTTCTCACACGAGCTGTAGGGGGCAACATGGCAGAGGTGTTAGAGGTGCACAAATCCGAAGTGGCGTTGGACAGAGTTGTTTTATGACCAGGTTGTGGAGTGATTTTGCAATGACCGCAGACACGACAAGTACTGCTGCATCAATTCAAAGTGACAGGAGACAGCATTTGTCCAGTATGGTTACCAACTATTTTTCCTCCCTTATCGATGTTCTCCCTCACAGGTCATCCCCTTTGATTACTGGGCATCTAAACTAGACACCTGGCCTGAATTGGCAGAATGTGCATTGACAGGAGCTAGCTTGCCCAGCTGCTAGTGTGCTATCAGAAAGAGTCTTCAGGGCTGCTGGTTCAATACTGACCGAAAAAAGGACACGTCTGGCTACCCGAAATGTTGATGATCTAACCTTCATTAAAATGAACCAATCATGGATTTCAAATTATTTTGCCCCACTTTCCCCTGCTGACACGTAGCTTGCCTTAAAATTGTCTTGCTTTTGGCTTCCTCTTACTGACGGCTCCAATTCCTCCATTTGCAGCTGCTGAATGTCCACCATAGGCCATTTTTATACCTCCCTAAATGGGCTGACTCCCCCCACAGGGCCGTGGTCACCACTTGGCGCAAGCACTCGTGCGAGTGCCGTTTGCCTGGACAAGTGGGTGTGCCCACTGTTGGGCGACGGCACTGGCACAGGGTCCCTCATAGTACAATGAAGTGTCTCTGATGGTGGTGGTGCACAACCAACGTCAGACACACCGTCGTAATATGAGGGGCCCTGTGCCAGTACCGCCGCCCATGAGAGAGTGTTCCCCCCCAGCTCGAACAGTGCTCTACCACTTGCAAAACTTACCTGCCCCACCACTGTGTAGTCTGTGCTGTTAAATCCTTCAATGGCACTGCCAATACAAATTTGTTGAAATGATAGATGATAGTAAAAATATTCAGGGGCCCCGGCCTCCATTTAGACCAGTTAATACTTTGCGCCAACTTCCACTGTCTACTACTCAGCAGAGGAGCCCACCCCTGTACCTAGCTATACCACCAGTTTATTTATGAAAATTTTTTTGGCTGACATTTAGCCCACTTTATTATTATGGCCTACTAATTGTGTCAGCCACTTATTACAGTTGTCCTCCACTGAACAAAGCAATGCCGCCTGTGTACTCATCTTACCTATTTTGAACTGAATATAGCCTACTTTTTTATTTTAGGCCTACTAAGTCTGTCTGAGCCACTTATTACAGTTGTCCTCCACTGAACAAAGCAATGCCGCCTATGTACTCCTGTTACCAATTTTGAACTGCATTTAGCCTACTTTTTTTTATTTTAGGCCTACTAAGTCTGTCTGAGCCACTTATTACAGTTGTCCTCCACTGAACAAAGCAATGTCGCATGTGTACTCCTGTTACCAATTTTGAACTGCATTTAGCCTACTTTTTTATTTTAGGCCTACTAAGTCTGGGTGAGCCTCTCATAACAGTTATCCTCCTCCGCTGAACAAAGCTATGCCGCCTGTGTACTCCTGCTACCAATTTTGAACTGCATTTAGCCTACTTACTTACTTGGGCCTAGTAACTGTGTGAGCCTCCCATTACAGTTGTCCTCCTCTGCTGGACAAAGCTATGCTGCCTGTGTACTCCTCTTACCAATTTTGAACTGCATTTAGCCTACTTTTTTATTTTGGGCCTACTAACTGTGTCTGAGCCACTCATTACAGTTGTCCTCTACTGAACAAAGCTATGCCGCCTGTTTAGTCCTGTTACCAATTTTGAACTGCATTTAGCCTACTTTATTATTTGGGCATATATCTGTGTTTCCTCCTCATCCTGCCCATTGCCCAGCAACTGCTAGATGAGTCTGCTGGTACATTTACCCACACCACTACATTCCCCTTGCACTCTACATAGCCAGAATCTGACCCTGCTGAAAGTCAGGTTCCCCTTCTCGCATACTATACCACCTTACACGGGGACAAAGAGGAAGGTGCAGATGAAAGTGCAGGCTCCTTCATGGGGTGGGGGGGCATACTCGTTGGCACTGGCACAGGGCCCCTCATAGTACGCAAAAGTGTCTCTGGCAGTGGGAGGCGCCGCCCGCCGTCAAACACTCCGCCGTACTATGAGGGGCCCTGTGCCAGTGGCAACTAGTGGGCCCCCCCTGCTTGCACAGGATCACAGCACTTGCAAAGTTGAAATACTTACCTCTCCCTGCTCCACCGCCGTGACGTATTCCGCGTTTCCTGGGCCCACGAAAATCTTAAGTCAGCCCTACCACCCCCCAACTTTAGCCAAATGACCCCCCGTTTTCAATGCCTAACTATTATTATAAAGTAAATTAAGATTGACAAGCTTAAGTAATAAGAATTGATGTTTTTGGCATTAAAATGGGCACTGTAGGTGTTTTCCTGTCCTCCACTCACTGCCGACTTTGATTCCCAATTGACTTGCATTGGGTTTCGTGTTTCGGTCGGCCCCCAACTTTTCGCAATAATCGTCCGATTTCACCCGACCCGACTTTTAGGGTTTCGCGAAACCCGACTCGTTCCTAAAAAAGTAAAAGTCGCTCAACTCTACTCACCATACATCTAGATAAATTCCCTGAGGGGTCTAGTTTCCAAAATGGTGTGTAGGGTTGAAGCTGTTTAGGCACATCAGGGACTCTCCAAACACAACATGGTATCTGCTAATTATTCCAGCAAATTTTACACTCAACAAGTCAAATGGCACTCCTTACCTTCTGAGCCCGGCCTTGCACCCAAACAGTAGTTTTCCTCCATATATTGGGTATCGACACACTGTATGGTGCAGTTTCTCCTGTTATCCTTATGAAAATGCCAAATTTGGTGCTAAAAAACATTTTTGTGGGAAAAATGTGGTTTGTTTTTTATTTTCACAGCTCAACATTATAAACTTCTGTGAAGCACCTGGGGGTTCAAAGTACTCACCACACATCTAGATAAATTCCCCAGGGGTCTAGTTTCCAAAATAGTGTCACTTGTGGGGTTTCCACTGTTTAAGAACATCAGGGATATGGTATCTGCTAACTATTCCAGCAAATTTCACAATCAAATAGTCAAATGGCATGCCTTCCCTTCCGAACTCTGCCGGGTCATTCCATATCAAGTGATCCAAATATGAATATTTTTTTACCTGACATCTTTAGATTTTTTTTATTTTTTGTTTTTATGAAGTACAACTTTAGTTAATTACAAATTAAAAGTTTTGAATTTTTTTCTTCATCAGTTAATTTTTTACAGATTTCTAAAGTTTTGAAAAAGCACGGATTTTGGCCTGGTATGGCTTTACATTTTTTATTATATCTCCGGCCGACGTCACACTAGAGAGTTTTACGGACGTATAAG
Organism: Ranitomeya imitator; assembly: GCF_032444005.1. Taxonomy (NCBI): domain Eukaryota; kingdom Metazoa; phylum Chordata; class Amphibia; order Anura; family Dendrobatidae; genus Ranitomeya; species Ranitomeya imitator. Next base: position 749,548,672 of record NC_091282.1, on the reverse strand, counting down.
AGGCGCAAAAACTACGCATTGCACATGGACCAATGATTCTCTATGGGGCAGCTCCTATCTGCCGTATATTTCTCAGCGTATTTTACGGGCATAGAAAATTGCAGCATGCTGCGTTTGTCAGCGTATTGCGCAAAAAATCCACCAATGAAAGTCTATGGAGGGCGAGAAAAATACGGATTACACACGGACCAACAGTGTGACTTGTGAGAAATACGCACCGGTGTTCATATATATATATGTATATTTCATACAGCGCTAACAAGCAGAAAAGCCGGTAATTTACATCGTGGGACGTGACTGAGCGCTGGAAAGGTATGGGATATTGTTGTTTTTTTATTTTTCCTTTTTTACAGAACGAGGGTCATCATTTGGATTAAGTGTATAATAAACTATTAAAACACCATGTGTCTTTATTTCAATAAAACTACGCGTTTCGAGGTTCCTGACGAAGAGGTGCATTCCACCTCGAAACGCGTAGGTTAGTCTTTTGGCCCCAGCGAGGCCCCGTAGGCCTGTGACGTCACACGCTGTCAGACAGCGGTGGCCATCTTTGTTTCTAAGTGCAACCAGGGACGCCTCCGGCCGGGACGTTCCCTGGCTCTGCACTTATTAGCGGCACGCAACACCGGCATAGTCCGAGCGTCTAGCGGTACCTACCCTCCGGTTACCTCCAGCACATGTGTTGTGCTTTCCCCACCGCCATTTCAACACGGCCAGTACCGCATATCCCCCCGACATCTACCAGGAATAGCCGAGTGTCCTGCCTCATACAGCACATGGTAAGAGGCATATTATACTAATTTTGTTTTTACGGCCGCCGTGCCTGTTGATATTACTCCTATTGCAGGAGTGGGGGTCTCACTGGCATAGTGCTTCTACTGCTATCGCCAGAGGGATAGCTTATTGTCCTGCGGTGCATTCTACACATTGCTCATAGGGGATTATTTTGGTTGTTGCATTTCATTGCTATACTTAGGTTTATTGTACCCCTGCCATAGGGGCTATTCATCTTTATCTTCCCAGCACGTTTCTTGTTTTTAGTGTGTCTACATTTATGTTTTTATACATATGTATACAGTTTATAGCGCGGTATTTTTAAAGTAATTATTTCAATAAAATACTTTTTTCCTAATGTGTGTGTTTTATTAACCATTTACTACTACTGGATTAATAGTGAATAGGTGTCTTATTGAGGGGGGTCCTATAACCATGGTCCCTCTCTAGGCTATTAATATCTGCCCTCAGTCACTGGCTTTCCCACTCTGGCGGAGAAAATTGTACGGGAGCCCACGCCAGTTTTTTCCGCAATTTAACCCTTTATTTTAATAGCTAGAGCCCCCAAGTTTTGCACACACACACTACTAACATTAGTAGTGAGGAATATGCAAAAAAAGGGATATGAGATGGTTCACTGTATGTAAACCATGTCTCATATCATGTCGGGTTTGGGAAGGAGATAGCAAAAGCCGGCAATTGAATTACTGGCTTTTCTGCTATCTAGCTCTGTATGAAATATAAATTTATACATATATATATATATATATATATATATATATATATATATAGACTGTATATATGTTTTCACGGATATTTGAGCCCATGGATCCATTCTATGTCCATTTTGCAAGCCGGCGAGAAAATCTCTCTGTACGGATGCCATACCCATTACATACGGAGGATGACATGCGTAAAATACGCTGCCACACCCTGCCTATGGATGACATATAGATCACTATTTTGGAAACATTTCTGTGTATTCTGCATGTAAAATACAGACCGTATTTCCCTACGCTGAGTGTGACACCGGCCTTAAGATAAAGAGTTGGGAAAGGCATCATTTTTCTCAGAACTGTACTGGCTTTCATTTGATATGTCACAAGACTATGTTTCTTTATATTTTGTTTTGTAGAAATCAAATTCAAAATGTTGATGCGCAATTGTAAAAAAGCGTATGTTTTAAAATTGTGAAAACATGCATGTGTGTTACTTGTGTTCTTGATTATATTTGTACAGGCAGAGGCGTAGCTAAGGGTTCAGCTCAGGGGGGGCGAACCATCTAAGTGGGCCCCTAAACCTTGATTACAACTATTGTGGCACACTTTAAAGGGAACCTGTCACCCCGTTTTTTCAAGATGAGCTAAAAATAGCGTTACATAGGGCCGGGGCTGTGCTTTACATTAGTGTATTTTTATTCCCCACCTATGCTGCCGAAATGCCTTTGTAAAGTCGCCGTTTTGGGCTGTCACTCACGCTGGTCAGGTCATATGGGCGTGGTGACAGCGCTGTTTCTCCCCCAGATCTCCGTTGGTGGCATAGTGGTGTGCGCATGTCCAACTGGCGAATCCACTGCGCAGCTTGAAGGAAAAGAGCGCGAACTGCGCTATTCAGCCGTTTATCGTGGGCGCGGCCATCTTCCTGAGGCAGATGGTTCTTCTCGGCTTCCCGGGGCTTCAGGAAAATGGCCGCGGGATGCTGCGAATCACTAAACATGACATTTATGAAGTGTTTAAGAAGAATAGTACAGTAGTTAAATCCTTGTTCTATAAAATATGAAAACTAATCAAACAATTAATAGTAGGTTTTTAAACTGGCCTTTTATCATCAACTAGATGGTGGCCCGATTCTAACGCATCGGGTATTCTAGAATATGTATGTATGTATGTATATAACAGCCACATAGTATATAGCACAGGCCACGTAGTTTATAGGAGTACTACGTGGCCTGTGCTATATACTATGTGGCTGCTATATACATACATACATATTGTAGAATACCCGATGCGTTAATACAGGCCACGCAGTAAATAACACAGCCCATGTAGTATATAACACAGCCCACGCAGTATATAGCAGCCACGTAATATATAACACAGCCCACGTAGAATGTAACACAGGCCACATAGTATATAACACTGGCCATGTAATATATAACACAGCCCGCGTAATATATAGCACAGCCCACATAGTATCTAACACTGGCCATAGAAGTAAATAGTCCCATACAGCTTCATATGATACATGACTACTCTGCACAGCTGGGGCAACCTTACACATAGATTACACGGCCACTCACCGTGTAATTAAAATAAAAAATAGTTATATACTCACCTGCCAGGGTCCAGCGAAGCTGTGCCGACGCGCGCGCGGCTGCCGCCATCTTCCGTTCCCAGGATGCATTGCAAAATTACCCAGATAACTCGGTCTCGCGAGACCACTGAGTCTTCTGGGTAATTTCACAATGCATCTCTGGGAACGGAAGCTGGCGGCAGGCGCGAGTGCATCATCGGACGACGGAAGGTGAGAATAGCAGGTTTTTTGTTTTTTTACTATTTTTAAAATTAGATCTTTTTATTATTGATGCTGCAAAGGCAGCATCAATAGTAAAAAGTTGGGGACACACAGGGTTAATAGCAGCATTAACAAAGTGCATTACCTGTGGCATAACGCAGTCCGTTAACGTTGGCATTAACTCTGTGTGAGCGGTGACTGGACATGAGTATGGAGCGGGTGCCGGGCACTGACTGGACGGAAGTAGGTAGGGACTAATTCTCGGCCTGACTGTGCCCATCGCTGATTGGTCGCGGCAGCCAGGACAGGCAACCAGCGAGACCAATCAGCGACGTGGGATTTCCGTTACAAGTATCCCTTAGACAATTATATATATAGATGTGTCCCTTCTAGTGGGTGAAATGTGATCTTGTCCTTAAGCGCTTACTAGCAATGGCCATTTCCTTTTGTCTCAGAGTATGTATGGCTGTCATGGTGTTCGGCTCCACCTTAGTTAATATCTGATTTTTGTAACTTTTACAATGTCTGGTTTTCTTGGATACACAAAGGACGGCGCTGGACCAGAAGGTGCAAAAAAGTCACTTCTACATCTTCATTTTCACAATCTTTGGAAAGTCCAGTAGCCACCACCAGCGCCAATCATAGTCACAGGTCACATCACCAGTTATGTCATCCATTGCCAATCTTGTGCCGCCTTCTACCACCTCATGGACTTCACTGTCTTTATTTCTGTTTCACTACATGGGATGACAGTCCAGTATTGCGGAGTCCCTGTGATGGGTTCTGCTTCCTGTAACCGATGTTTTCACAAACTCTCCTCCTCTTCGTAGTCCTGGTTTGTACAATACATGAACTGGATGTTAAGAATATTTTTCTCGCTCCATTTAAGGAGTTTCCTGGGTGTTAAGATTTGGTGTGAATGTGGCCTCTGGAGGCCCGAGCTGCTGGTTCATCATCTGCTCTGCATTCACTGTCTACCCCTGCTCATTCTCATATTGAGCCCTAACAAAGCTTTCTCCTCTGTCCTCTCCTGCTTCTAATACTATGTAACATAATAAAATAATACAGTAATATCGAAAAATCATGGATTAGTTGGTAAATATAGACCTTTTAGACCACAGGCTGAACAGATCTGAATTGGAAATTTTCGAATTGAGACTGTAATAGTTTTAATTTTTTAAATATGATCCCATCACGATCCCAGCTTGTATTTTGGTACAGATGTGGCTAGGAGCATAGCAGGCACATATACAGTTTTTGAAATTTTGAAATTAAAATTTTGGGTTTGCGTTTGCATGGGTAAAATACAGGTCCTTCTCAAAAAATTAGCATATAGTGTTAAATTTCATTATTTACCATAATGTAATGATTACAATTAAACTTTCATATATTATAGATTCATTATCCACCAACTGAAATTTGTCAGGTCTTTTATTGTTTTAATACTGATGATTTTGGCATACAACTCCTGATAACCCAAAAAACCTGTCTCAATAAATTAGCATATTTCACCCATCCAATCAAATAAAAGTGTTTTTTAATAACAAACAAAAAAACCAACAAATAATAATGTTCAGTTATGCACTCAATACTTGGTCGGGAATCCTTTGGCAGAAATGACTGCTTCAATGCGGCGTGGCATGGAGGCAATCAGCCTGTGACACTGCTGAGATGTTATGGAGGCCCAGGATGCTTCAATAGCGGCCTTAAGCTCATCCAGAGTGTTGGGTCTTGCGTCTCTCAACTTTCTCTTCACAATATCCCACAGATTCTCTATGGGGTTCAGGTCAGGAGAGTTGGCAGGCCAATTGAGCACAGTAATACCATGGTCAGTAAACCATTTACCAGTGGTTTTGGCACTGTGAGCAGGTGCCAGGTCGTGCTGAAAAATGAAATCTTCATCTCCATAAAGCATTTCAGCCGATGGAAGCATGAAGTGCTCCAAAATCTCCTGATAGCTAGCTGCATTGACCCTGCCCTTGATGAAACACAGTGGACCAACACCAGCAGCTGACATGGCACCCCACACCATCAATGACTGTGGGTACTTGACACTGGACTTCAGGCATTTTGGCATTTCCTTCTCCCCAGTCTTCCTCCAGACTCTGGCACCTTGATTTCCGAATGACATGCAAAATTTGCTTTCATCAGAAAAAAGTACTTGGGACCACTTAGCAACAGTCCAGTGCTGCTTCTCTGTAGCCCAGGTCAGGCGCCTCTGCCGCTGTTTATGGTTCAAAAGTGGCTTTACCTGGGGAATGCGGCACCTGTAGCCCATTTCCTGCACACGCCTGTGCACGGTGGCTCTGGATGTTTCCACACCAGACTCAGTCCACTGCTTCCTCAGGTTCCCCAAGGTCTGGAATCGGTCCTTCTCCACAATCTTCCTCAGGGTCCGGTCTCCTCTTCTCGTTGTACAGCGTTTTCTGCCACATTGTTTCCTTCCAACAGACTTACCATTGAGGTGCCTTGATACAGCACTCTGGGAACAGCCTATTTGTTGAGAAATTTCTTTCTGGGTCTTACCCTCTTGCTTGAGGGTGTCAATGATGGCCTTCTTGACATCTGTCAGGTCGCTAGTCTTACCCATGATGGGGGTTTTGAGTAATGAACCAGGCAGGGAGTTTATAAAAGCCTCAGGTATCTTTTGCATGTGTTTAGAGTTAATTAGTTGATTCAGAAGATTAGGGTAATAGGTCGTTTAGAGAACCTTTTCTTGATATGCTAATTTATTGAGACAGGTGTTTTGGGTTATCAGGAGTTGTATGCCAAAATCATCAGTATTAAAACAATAAAAGACCTGACAAATTTCAGTTGGTGGATAATGAATCTATAATATATGAAAGTTTAATTGTAATCATTACATTATGGTAAATAATGAAATTTAACACTATATGCTAATTTTTTGAGAAGGACCTGTATTATCAAAGATACTCTTGTGACATATCTAGTGAAAGCCTGTACAGTTCTGAGTAGAATGGTGTTTATTTTGTTTCTTTATCTTTTCTCTAGCCTGAGTTATGAGGAGAAATGTAAAGGCAGGCAACACCGAAATTCGCACTTTTTCTGAACTTTGAAAATCAATTAAAAAAAAAAAAGTCTAGAATTTTATTTTCTTCACATTTTACATTCTCTGACACACTATTACCAAATAACAAAATCTCAAAAGAATTAAAAATATAGAGGTAAAAATCATTGGTTCACTTGATATGGAATGGCCCTGCCTTGTGTCCAAATGTAGGATGCTAGCAGGTGCGTAGGATGCAGTGACACACAGAAGGCAGAACAAGGGTTAACAGGTTCTATATGTATAAGAACAATAATGGTACAATAATAATGGGGTGTGCAGGCGGCTGGTTTGAGCCCTGAATTCCTATGCATGCCTACGTAATGAAACTGGGTATGTTTTGTGTTTGCTGTGTGCCCTGTGTAGTTTATGATAGTTGACACTGTTTGATATGATAATGGCTAACACTGCCCTGATAGCTGTGTGTTAGGGACATTCAGTGGCAGTGGTAGGTCAGCAATGGTAAGGGTTATGGCAGTGTAGTTGTGGGTTAGTGTTACGGGGGGCACTGTAGAGTAGGAGATTAGATTGTGTTGAGAACTGGTTTCAGTCAGAGTAGTGACCACTGGAGCACGGGCACAGAGCCCTTTAGATGATGTCCGGGACTGGAGGGGAAGTGGAGCAGAGGCTAGTGGACGCTCCTCCGGTACCCCCTTTGATGATAAGTGGGGACAGTGACTGTAACTGCACCCCGGATCAGAAAGTTGCACTAGTTGCACCAGATGTGAAAAAGTGGGACTATTCTGTCTCCCTGAGGGCAAGAGCCCTGTAATGCTGTGAGGGACTGTTCTGCCTCCCGTGGGCAGGAGCCCAGAAGACTGTGGTGAGAATGGCTGCAGATAAAGAATTGTTTTGAACTGTTTTCCGTCCTCCAAGTTTTGTTGCACCCGACGCTCCACTACAGAAATATCATGTCCATTTTGTGGTGTGCTGTGTGTGTCAAGTAGTTCACCCACCTGTGAGTCAGAATCTTAAATAGCATTACAGGGCTCCAATCCGTCGCAGACACACACAAATGTTATCAAAGTCCCGATTCATTTTTAATAAAACTTTACTCAATTCGTGCATCTTCATAACAGACTTAATCCAACAATCTTCCAAAGACATAAGAACTTCTCCTCCTGCACTTTCCCTGGTCTTTTCCTTCAGCTTATCTTCTAGCACCGTGGCTTCCAGACCCGCAGTTCCCTGGGAATTCCACCTTTCTGATACTAGGTGCTCCCCGTCCACTTTCCCCATCCTCGGCGAAAAATCAGGATGCCTCTGCAATTCCTGTTCGGACAGTAAGTCCGGGACGTCACGGGAGGTAACCCACAGACAAGCTACCGACCCTTCCAGACTGCCTCGCTTTTCACGCGCTTTAAGATCTAACATCTCCAGACCTGCTTCCCTCAGTCCTTCTTCTGTCTCTCTCAACTATAACTCACCACACAACTACTACCACTCCTAGAACAATTCCTCTCACTCTGCTCTAGCTCCTCCCACTACTTGAAAATTACCTCAGAAAGGCACTCTCCCTGCCACTACACTGGCTCCGCCCCTTTCTTAACTGTCACTACTCTGACTGAAACCAGTTCTTAACACAATCTAATCTCCTACTCTACAGTGCCCCCCGTAACACTAACCCACAACTAAACTGCCATAACCCTTACTAATGCTGACCTACCACTGCCACTGACTGGCCATATTCCTGTCCCTAACACACAGATATCAGAACAGTGTCAGCCATTATAATATTAAACAGTGTCAACTATCATAATCTACACAGGGCACACAGCAAACCCAAAACATACCCAGTCTCATTAGGTAGGCATGCACAGGAATGCAGGGCTCAAACTAGCCGCCTGCACACCCCCTTACAGAGGATAGGGGGAAACTTAAATGCAATAGAATGTAACAGTTTAACTTATTAGTCTCTGTGCGCTGGAGCAAGGAGGCTGGAAGATCCCACGGTAGCACCTCAGGCGGCGTGAGATGTCTCTGATCCGGTCCTGCAGATGAGCGATTCACTTTCTCCTTGCAACGAAGAATCCTCCTGGTTCTTCGGCACGTGATCTCCTGATCCGTGCACACGGTGGGGCAGAGGTGATGGTTGGCAGCACAGAAGCAAAATCAGAGAGTTCAGTGAGCAAGGCCGCAGTAGGAGCACACAGTCCAGCGGACACAGCCACAGGCCAGTCCTCAGCAGGCACAGCAAGGATGGGACTAAGCGGTGCCTCCGCGGTGGTGAGCAAATGTCTGTACTTTATCCTGGTCACTACCTGGTGAGGAAGTCTCTCTGGGCTGAGTGTAGGATGTGTGGGCAGTCTGGCTATCTGGAGGTATAGGCACAGCTAGCAGAGGAAGAAGAAGGAGTTACTACTCTTACTACTCACAAGCTCGGTCCCCGCCAAGTGTCCTGTCTTTCCGCTCAAACTGCTATTTAATTCCGACCCAACCCCATCAGTCAGGTGCACTGTACTGCTCCAGTCAGTAAACTCTTCCCCCTGCAATACTGGTGACAGCCCCGACGGTTCCGGCCCAGATACGCAGGAGAGACCATCAACTTGGTCCTCCTCCCTACACAAACAGTGGTTTTCTTCCACATATGGGGTACCGGCGTGCTCAGGAGAAATTGCATAACAATATTTAGGGTTGATTTTCTCCTGTTACCCCTGTGAAAATAAAAATAATTGTGGTCTAATGTAACATTTTTGCAAAAAAAAGTAAAATGTTCATTTTTTCCTTCCACATTTCTTTAATTCCTGGGAAGCACCTGAAGGGTTAATAAGCTTCTTGATTGTTGTTTTCAACACCTTGAAGTGTGCAGTTTTTAGGATGGTTTCACTATTGGGTAGTTTCTGTCATATAGACCCCTCAAAGTCACCTCAAATTTGATGTGGTCCCTAAAAAACGGTTTTGTAAGTTTTGTTGGAACAATGAGAATTCGCTGGTCAACTTTTAATCCTTATAATTTCCTAACCAAAAACATTATGAATGTGGGAAATGGTTTATACGAACCATTTTGTGTGACATAACTATTAGTGATGAGCGAATATACTCGTTACTCGAGATTTCCCGAGCACACTCGAGTGTCCTCCGAGTATTTGTAAGCGCTTGGAGATTTAGTTTTTCTTGCAGCAGCTGAATGATTTACATCTGTTAGCCAGCTTGATTACATGTGGGGATTACCCAGCAACCAGGCAACCCCCACATGTACTTATGCTGGCTAGTAGATATAAATAATTCAGCTGCGGTGAAGAAATCTAAATCTCCGAGCACTAAAAAATACTCGGAGGTCACCCGAGCGTGCTCAAGAAATCTCGAGTAACGAGTATATTCGCTCATAACTAATAACTATCTAATTTAAGGGCATAAAATTGAAAGTTTGAAAATTGCAACATTTTTGCCAAATTTCTGTTTTTTTCACAAATAAACACAAGTTATACCAAATAAATGTAACCACTATCATGAAGCACAATATGTCACAAAAAACAGTCTCAGAATCAGTGGGATCCGTTCAAGCGTTCCAGAGTTATGACCTTGTAAAGTGACAGTGGTCAGAATTGTAAAATTTGGCCTCGTCTTGAAGCTGCAAACTGGCTTGGGGGTGAAGGGGTTAAAATACGCTCAAAAGACTGAACATGTCCACAGCGACTCATGTTACTAAGAAATACATATGGTCATTTCATTATTCTGAGTTTTTACTTAGAGTTTTTTTCAGTTAAATTTCAGAACAGAATTGACTGAGTGATAAAACATCTTATGCCCCTAACCCTAACTGCTCTCACTGCTTCTTTAAAAAAATGCTCCCTCTTACTAGTTCTGCTTACTTTTTATACCCTCCTCCTTTTTCCGGGTATGCCATAAATGTCTGACCACCAGAGGGTGAGGTCATCCAGGGCCCCGTGCTCAGAGGTGCCCTAGAGCTACGCTACTCTTAAAGGTATTGGTGTGCATGACAAGTCAATACAGTTAAGCCCTGTGGTAGATCAGGGAGACATGGTCTCCCTGCACTACTGCTCTCTGTTCTGAATGGCTGAGGCGCCGACACATGCGCAGAATGTCAAAGTCCTGATGCGGTGATGTCGTCACGCCGTGCAGAGACTCTGACGTGCTCTGCATGTGTCCGCACTATCACAGCTCGTTCGTCCACCCGAGTCTGTGGAGTCATCAGGATCCTGGATTAGGTAAGCACATGATTTTTTTAAATTTTAACTAAAACTTGTGGGGGCATCATAAAACAGACGGGGGCCATCATACATTTTAATACATTTTATGGACTCCAGTGGGGGCCCATTATACAGTTTGCAGGCTAATGTTGGGTCCATTATACATTATAGGATCTAATATGGGCCCATTATACATTGTAGGACCTAATGTGGAGCCCATTATACAGTATAGGAGCTAATTATACAATATAGCAGTTATTGTGGGGCCAATTATACAGCGTCAATGTGGCCCAATATATACTTTGGGGGCTAATGCGGGAGCAGTTATACAATTTGGAGGCTAATGTGAGGGCCATTATACAGTTTGGGGCTTACTGTGTTGGCCATTATACGGTGTGGGAGCTAATGCAAGAGTCATTATACAGTTTGAGTGCCAGTGTGGGGACTACTGGGGGGTATTCTCATATAAGGGAGTTGTGGGGGTTTCACACTGTGTATAGTGGAGCTGTGGGCCCATCATACTGTGTATAGGGGAGCTGTTGGGACATCGTATTGTGTATATGGGAGCCGTGGGGACATCATACTCTGTATAAAAGAGCTGTGAGCCCACCATACTGTGTAGAGGGGATCTATACATTGGGAGACTCAGTGGACATTATTAAATAAATGGGAACTTAAGAAGCATTATTGTTATAGGGGCACTTAGAGTATTGTGGCTATCAAAAGGGAAAGTTGTGGACCCTATTTTTTAGGGCATTTGCACAGGGCATTATTATTTCCTAGAGGACAATTTTACCATCTTGAGGGCACAAAGGTGATATTATGGGGCACAGTGGTGGGTAATATTATGTGGGGCACTAAGAGGAGCAGTTATTGTGCCAAACAGCAAGTGCAGTAATAGAGACAGATATGACAGCAGCAGCTCAGCTTTGGGATATCAGCAGGATGAGGAGTTTGTGCAATTTGGGGATAAATGGGGAGGGACGGTGCTGAAAATGTGAGAAGTCATATGTGTCATTGCTGTAATCTCTGCAGACGAGTCCTCGCTGGAGAAGTCGTCAGGTTGGTCTGGGCCAAATGGAAAAGACATGAAAAATGAACGACTCCATTGGAAAGAACTTCAGCGGTAAGTCACTATATATATATCTGTACTCTAATCTCTTACATGGTCTGCAACACTGGTATCTACCACTATACGGTCACCATATATGGCTGTAATAGCAGGGCAGTTGTAATCAGGGTTACCGGTTAGGGGCCCACTCAGATGTTTCGCTTCCCCTGAGCTGAACCCCTAGCTACGCCTCTGCCTCATACAGAAATACATTGAGAGACCCTTGCACATGTGTGGGCACCTCTATCCATTTGGCTGTGATTGGGTTCTCAGAGCAATGTCTGAATCTGTAAACCACTAAGTTTCCCTCTCCAAGAAGAGCAGACCACAGCGCGCTACTGGGTGCTTCTGCTCCTTTGTTTCAGTGGTTTAAGGGGGTCTTACGTAGCACACTGACTCCCACCAATTGACACTCTTCACCTGGCACTGTGATAAACTACCATATGAGCTACAATACAGATTTGTGCACAAGCCATAACTCTGGCTGACATTTTATTCAACATAGTGCCACTTCCGTACAGATCGTTGACCTTTGTGTGAAAACTTAATGTAAAATGTAATTTAAAAACTTACTTTTTTAACTTTCCTTGTACTGAAATTTTGCTACAATGTAACCTTGAAGAACGCCGCTTTAATTTCTGGTTTACAAAAAGTAAAATGAATCATGTGGGAATCTGACAGTTTGATAATGCCCTTGTGTGGATTTATGGCTCCTTCAACAATCTGATGAAGGGCTAAAGATTGGACATTTGCATTTTGAGAAATTGTAAAGAAAGCGTAAAAGGTAATACAGATTTTGCTGTTTCATGGGACATATTGATGAGGAGAGTATGACAAATGTGGCAGAGCTGGCTGGGTACTTTGCTTGTCATCACAGTATTACAAAACAATATCTGTTGTTTTTTTACATAGGACTGCAAGCAAGTATTAAGTGCACTGACAATGGAGGATAAAGATTAAACAGCTCTTTTACATTTATAACGTGATGGTCTAGTAATATGGCATCACTTTCTGAGAGGGGAAACTACAACAACACTGTTTAGTAAATAAATCTAGCACATGCATGATCAGCGAGTGATAACATTGCATTTGTCTAGATTTAATACCTATTTTTCTCTATTTATAAACCAGAAAAGTAATTTACCAGCTCATTCATTCTTATTGGACCAGACACTTTTTTAGCAGTTGTTTTATAGTTTTCAAGAGCAAATGGCACCATTTATGGCATCCTGCATTCTCTTGATGGTGTGGTGATGACCTTCATGTGGCAGCAGGTGCCGTGTCAGCCCCTTTACATTGCCAGTATGGTAGCTGCAGCTGGGAATTTTGATTTTCCCAGCAATTTCATGCTGTATTATCTATACCCTCCAACTTCTGAAAGGGCAGAATCCATTAATAATATTTTATAAGAGTAAGTGTTTGTAATGCAATCTCAGTTTATAACAGTTAATATAAACCTGGGTAGTAAAAACTGACTTTACTGTACATTACTATTGTGTAGTCATTCCCGCTACTGTAACATCTGTGCTGGTTCTTGTCCCTTCTACTACAGCCACCAGGCAGTGTTATGCATTTGTTGCAGGTGACATGACGCATCAGTCCTGTTTTATTCCTGGGACTTTTGGTACCAAAGGATCAGGGAGCTATAAGGTTAGTTATTTGGTTTTGATTACTCCGGGACTGCCTGCTATTTAAACCCCTGGGTCTCTGACTTCCACTGCCAGTCAATTAGTCTGCTAACCTCGGCTTGAGCTATAGTCTTTTCTCCTGTGTTGGTTTCCTGATTCCTCCCATTTTCTGACCTTGACATGAATTTTGACCATTCGTTTGCTTTACAATTTTGTCCCTGACATGACCTGACATGGAATTGTTTTTTTTTTACTTGAAAAATACTCTAGTCCAGTTTTGAAAAGCATTTTGTAAATAAAAACCATTCAACTCATCTTGGTCCTAAGGATTATTTATTACAGTAGCACAGCCCAATATCATGTTATTGTCCAAATTGGTTAACATGACCTCTTGGTCACTGGAAGCCTGTGCTAGCATTTCTTCTACTGTGTTGCTATCAGTGTGTCAAGAGTGGGAGAAGAGGGTTGGATTGAGAATCCAACACAATGGGCAGCACTTTGAACACATTTTATAAGTGGTCATAAAATTGTAAATAACTCACAAAGTTACGTTAAAACCAAGCACACCATTGCTTTTCTTGTGAAATTCTCAATAAGTTTGATGTGTCACATGACCCTCTTCCCATTGGAAAAAATAAAGTTGGATCCAAAATGGCTGACTTAAAAATGGCGGCCATGGTCACGACCCATCTTGAAAAGTTTTCCCCCTCCAATATACTAATGTGCCACAAACAGAAAGTTGATATCACCAACCATTCCCATTTTATTTAGGTGTATCCATATACATGGCCCACCCTGTATATGTTTTAGACTGTTGGTGAGCCAATAAAGTCTTACCAGAGTGTGGTTCCCTCACCATATGTTGTCTGAGTAGTGTTTTGCCCAATGGGAAGGAATACAGACATTCGGTGGGATGAACCCTGGCCCATGTGGTCTTTCTAAAGAAAGCCAGACCAGCGGACGAGAGCACCCACTGACCCTCATGTCTTCACACTTAAGGGGAACTGTAACTCCCAAAACTGATTCCAAAACACAAGCCCTCTCCCCACTTAAAGCTCCGGGCCAGTGGCCAGATTGACGGCTGTGTCATCACACACACTACCTCTCTATTTACACAAGGGACTTTGCATCCCCATTGTCATTATCAATTGACCCTCCTCCAGTTTACATTTATTGATAAAATCCTTTTTAATAGCTAGGGTCCACATTACAAACATTATTTTTTTATTGCTCTAATCTATCTAAAAAAATAAATAAATAAAAAAAACCAGCATTGTAGATAGAATTTAATCAAGACTATAATTTTGTATTCACAGCTCCAATGCAGATCTCAACATCTCCATGGTAACAGACTACAAATAAACTCTGGTATTGCAGTCATACTCTTCTTTGTCTATCCCTAAATGTATTCTAACGTACAACTGATACTGGTAAAGAGTTAAGAACATAAGATGAGATCAGACTACACAGGGTCTGTGTTCTGCACGTGTGGTAGTAAACACAGGGCTACAAGATCTAAGAAAAAACTGCACAAACCCTAATCGGTTCCTGTACAGACTATAGTATCCAGTAATGCAGGCCCTAGTGGCTTCAGTGCTACCTGGATAAACCCTAAAGGTAAAAACTAGCGAAGACAACTCAGACCTGGCTCTCTAAAAAGCCGATACACTTTATTGCGTACCTCCTAAGGAATGGAGGGATAGTGCAGTTTAAGAAAGAAACTACAGCAGTAACTTATCTGACTGTCCTAGATACTCAGAAGTAGGACTAGAACTACAGGCCAAATCCACTAAAGACTATCACCAGCAGAGGAGACCAGCCGGGGGTAGGTTAAAATAGTAGCAACTGCAGTGTGATAGGACAGGCTAGATAACAAATGAAAAACACCTGTTGTCTGAAGGGAATGAACAAAGGCAAAAGGTAATCAGCACCCGGACAGCAACAGAACATGCTGTGGCTCAGCAGACAGAAACACCGACAGGAGAACACAAGACTGTTGGAATGAATCCCGAGGCATGACGGCTTGTTTGTAGTCTAAGCATAGATCACATAAATCTGCATAGGACCTGTTTACATTAACTGGTAGGGAATTTTTAATTCTGACTACTTGTCAACTTTCTTCATTTTCCAGCTAAGATTCACTAAAGCAACCGAAAATTGTAAATGTGTAATGTAAATTTGCATAATCAGAGGGGTTCCCTTGCAGACTGGGGTGTAGCTTACGGTGTTTTGAGATTTGAGATTCATTGTTGCAAGCTGTGGTTCCAATAGCTTAGAGCC
This sequence comes from Ranitomeya imitator, assembly GCF_032444005.1. Taxonomy (NCBI): domain Eukaryota; kingdom Metazoa; phylum Chordata; class Amphibia; order Anura; family Dendrobatidae; genus Ranitomeya; species Ranitomeya imitator. The sequence continues at coordinate 749,533,147 of NC_091282.1, read as the reverse complement.
CCACTATTAATACATAATTTATTCATACTTCAGTACCAATGCCAGATACAACATTTGTGGGATTCAGGCCCAACACATTATGTTTTCGCTAGAGCAAACAGAACTATTATCCTAAGAAAACCCCAGATTGGGGAGCTGCATATTCTCATGACAACATAATCTTGAAGTGTGAAATAAAATAGATATCTGAGAACGACTTTGATCATCAGCTCCCAGAATATAGGCTACAAGAACATAATTAGTTCCACAAGTGAATATGCGTTGGTGTGTGCATACTGTGGCTTGCTTGAAGGTCATGACGAAGTATGGACCGCAGAGAGAGTGCAGAACTTTCCCCATTGTTGAGTATCTTCTAATTAGATGTATTCTTGCTGCTAGAGTTAAGCCCACAACAGCTTTTTTCCCCAAAAAACATCTATTTCCATGGGGACCCAGTCCTTTGTCTGCCGTTATTCAAGCACTGAGGTTGTCTCTGACACATTGTAAGGTTTTTAATATTAGACAGCGTAGGACCGTCCCGACCAGGGTCACCTTGTCGTGGTGGAATGGCTTTTATTCTTTTTTTTTTTCAATCAGAAATAGTATTACTAAGAACCCTGAGTTATTTAAATGCACTTTTCCTTTGTACTTATTTAGTTCCAGCAGGGTTTATGTTTATTTTGCTTCTTGTTTGATTTGTATAGTTAAGCCCACAGCAGCTTTTCCCCCCAAAATATCTATTTCCAAGGAGAAAAAGTGTCACATGCTTTTGTTTTGCAGATTTCTTACAAGGACCTCATATTTATTGTTAAACCAATAACACAAGCACAGTTTTATTAACATTACGTTGCTAGCTAGTTTCTAGGTTTGGAATAACATAACATCTCTTTCCTATTTATTCCTCTATTAGGGTATGTGCACAAGAAACCTTTTCCAGGCCAGCAAACACGAAATTTTTTTAAAATAGATGCATGAAATGCCAGCGTTTTTTTTATCCTTAAGTGTATTTTTTAGCTTGTTTTTGTCGTTTCTTGAGCACTTTTAAGTTTTTGACCACAATTTATTCATTCAACAATGAAGAAACTGGAAGTAATATTTCAAGAGAAAACACTGGCAAAATTCTCAAAGAGATTCCTGGGCATCTTTTAAGTATCTTTTTAGTCTACCCAACGACTTGTATTGTAAAGTATAGAGTATCTTCAGCATGGAAAATAACTAAAGAATGGTCAGCTCACTTCTGAACCTGTCGTTGAGGACAGAGCTAAAGGTACCGTCACATTTAGCGACACTGCAGCGATATAGACAACGACGCCGATCGCTGCAGCGTCGCTGTTTAGGTCATTGTGTGGTCGCTAGAGAGCTGTCACACAGACAGCTCTCCAGCGACCAACGATGCCGAAGTCCCCAGGTAACCAGGGTAAACATCGGGTTACTAAGCGCAGGGCCGCGCTTAGTAACCCGATGTTTACCCTGCTTACCATAGTAAAAGTTAAAAAAAACAAACAGTACATACATTCCAGTGTCTGTCCCCCGGCGTCAGCTTCCCTGCACTGTATCAGCACCGGCCAGCCGTAAAGCAGAGCACAGCGGTGATGTCACCGCTCTGCTTTACGGCCGGCACTTACACAGTGCAGGGAAGCTGATGCCGGGGGACAGACACCGGAATGTAAGTATGTACTGTTTGTTTTTTTTAACTTTTACAATGGTAACCAGGGTAAACATCGGGTTACTAAGCGTAGCCCTGCGCTTAGTAACCCGATGTTTACCCTGGTTACCAGTGAACACATCGCTGGATCGGCGTCACACACGCCGATCCAGCAATGACAGCGGGTTATCAGCGACCCAAAAAAAGGTCCTGATCATTCCCAGCAACCAACGATCTCCCAGCAGGGGCCTGATCGTTAGTCGCTGTCACGCATAACGATTTCGTTAACGATATCGTTGCTACGTCACAAAAAGCAACGATATCGTTAACGAAATCGTTATGTGTGAAGGTACCTTAAGTCTTGTAATGCACAGAGGAGAGGTCAAAAAGCGCCAATGACTCGGTTGGAAGTAAAGCCGACACGTGTATTACATTACTTTGTTCTGTCCTCAGCAGGGTACAAAGAAGTACACCTGTGCAAGGGCAAGACTGGGTGATACTGTGTAGAAGAAGTGGGATTCGTCATCTATATGAAGCAGGGAAGGAGGATGGCGATTGAAACGAGAGAGGAGTCACTGGATTGAGGCCAGTGACACCCATTGGAGCAGACCACGCCTTATGTTGGTATAATAAAAGGTATTTTTTGTGCAATGCATAGGGAATTGGGAACTTACATACAGCTTACTAGAATACTGTAAAATAGGGCTTAAAGGTGATTGTTGTACTTCAAAAGGAACCTTTGGAAATCTGAAGTAGTTAAAAACATGAAGCAGTTAAAACATGATAAAAAAAAATCTGAGTCGTTTTTATGTAGAAATGTAGGCATACATGCTTTATAGTGTTTTAGGGCACTGTTTCATGTGGATCTAGGAGCAGACTTGCCTGAAATAAACTTTGTGTGCACATATACTTAGAGTTTAGCAAAAATATTTGTGCTGCTCTGACCCAGCGTCCAGTCTGGTGCAACAAGGCAGTTGGTCCATGGCAATCTCCAGATCTACGGCATCAGACACGGGCCATTAATCTTTCTTTCCACCTCCTTCCATCCATTTATCTACTTATATTACGTTAAATGGGAATTTTATTAGTGAGTCATTACTTTTTCTCAAAATAGCGTATTTTAATGGAACATTATCTTCTATCTATCTATCGTGGTAGATGACGAATCCCACATCCACCACACAGCACTAAGTTAGGCACGGGTACACTGTCTTTTTAAATCGTCCGTTGGTTTATTGTATATGCAGCATAAACCAACCTGCACCAAAAATAAACACAGCCCTTTAGGCAAAACAAGATCAACAAAACAAAATATATAATAAACTTTGGCACTCAACATTTGTATGCAGAAAAATTTATTTAGGCAGCCACTTGCACAACAGACGTTTCGGTCAAAAGAATGACCTTCTTCAGTATGCTGCAATGAATATTGGAGTACAATACATCATCCATGTACATAATTTATAATTTACATAATGTAATATAAACTAATACAGCAACATGATAGTGCACTGATGGTGAGGGATGGGAATTGGAGAGAAGAAAAATGACAAGAAAAGAAAAAGGAAAAAGAAAGTACTGGAGAACAAGCCATACCTTTGTACTAATGAACGAACATATATGTGGCTCCAAATCAAAGAAGGGTCCTATTTTTAGATCCTAAAAAATGATATTATACCATATAAGGGTAAGAATAATAATAAAAAAAAAAATATAAGAATAAAAAAACTCTTTTACGGTATGTACTGTATGTAAGATGGTAGAAAATTAGACTAACCTATATGGTATAGTGGAGTAGAGATATGGCATAAGATCCTGATGATAGCTTAAGGAGTGCAGTCCTTTGTAAGGCCGGCGTCACACTGGCGTTTAAAATGGCCGAGTGCAATGCGATAAAAAATCGCATTGCACTCGGACCAATGTTAACATATGGGGCAGCTCCCAGCAGCCGACTTTTTGTCTGCCGTTTTCCTCGGTCCGAGACAATCGCAGCATGCTGCGATTGTCACCGATTATCGGATCGGACTCGCCAATGCAAGTCTATGGATGCGTGGAAAAATCGGATAACAAACGGACCACAAGTGTGACTTGCGATTAAATCGCCAGACTTCTCTAGGTGACAGGAAATTGCATCAGGCATTGCCAGGAAGCTTTGGCATGCAAATTACACTGGGAGAGTTTAAAAAAACCAGGACCAACTCCTCCACGGATTCCTACAAGCATGTCGACGCTAATTAACGTCGAGATGCTCATAGTTCTGGTCCAAGAAAGACCAGAACTATGGGACCAGAGAGATGCCCACTATGCCGACCGGGCATGCAAGGAGGCAGCGTGGAGAAGAATATGTTGCCAAATGTTCACAGATTATGCAGACAGATCTCGGGAGGACCAGGAGAGAATTAGTAAGTACACTAATGAATGTGTTGTTTTTTTGGGTTTATGTGTCAACACAAGAAAATTTTATGTTTGTTTTTTTGGGGGGGGGGTTAATTTTTCAAAAGTGTCCTCCTTTTCAGATAAACAGCTTTTTAAAAATATTACGGCACATTGTTATGTGTGAATCTTTACCCCATAAAATTTTTGGCTCAATGTGTGTTGTCCCCATTACTTTGCTATGCATTAATTACCAGATTTTTCACACAAAAAAAGTTTTTTTTCTTGTTGATGTTTTGGCCCTATCTTAGTCAGTATATATATGTGATTCAAAACTTCATCAGTGTAGTGATTTTCCTTTAAAGTATGTTCTGATGAAAGTCCTTTTCACCCTTTTTTTTTAGGGAGTTAAACAATTACTTAATTTATTTATATTGTGTGCCAAGTAAATTTTTAGATGGTCTGAACATACCATATTTGTTGTACTAATACTTGTGTTTTGTGTTCCATTTCAGTGAATGATGTGACAAGGCGTTGGTGCAGCTGTAGGGATTCATATAGGAGGGAGAGACAGCTGCGGAGCCGGAGTGGTGCGGATGGAACCACCAAGAGGAAATACCTCTACTTTGACCGGCTTAATTTCCTAGCTCCGGTGATGGATCTGAGACCGTAAGTGCATTTTTTTATTAGGGTTTTTTTTTGGGGGGTGATTGAATTCTTAAAATTTTTTGGTTATTTAATTTCTAAATATAGCACTGAGTCAAACCTTACTGAGAGGGAGACGGGTACCGAATCCGAGGTGCAAATTGATCCAGTGGGTGATGCTGATGAACAGGCTGGTCCTTCCTCATCACTTTCAAGAAGCACCCAAGCAGCAGCACCACCACCACCACCACTGGAATCTGAAAGCCAGGCAGCACATCACGAGGAACAGGCCATCAGTAGCAGCCCCACTATGCCTCTGGCTGCCTCTCCCCAGGCTTCTGGCATCCCACGGCGAGCCCGGCGAAGGAGAGAAGCAGCAGGTTCTGTCACAAGGACTCAGGTGGACAGAGGTGTTTTGGATTATTTATCAACAGTTACTCGTGATGATGGGGAGGAGGCATATGGACGCAGTCTGGCACAGTATATCAGGGCTATTCCCTGTGAGTTCCGGTTGCGTACAAGAGGGGCTATACAAATAGTCCTAGATGCCAGTACCCCACCCAATAATCCCAGGCCTGTATTTGACTTTTTAGAAAGGTGGCAGCTTACAAATGCTAATACAATACAGTCAGATGTAAGCCATCAAGTGCAAGCTCCTCCTACTCCTGCACGGATGCCTACACCTCAGCCACAGCAAGCACCACTCACAAATGTGCCTAATCAGGGCCAATATATGGGCCATAGTGCACATGCCCATTATGGCCACTTGAACATACCCAATGTTGTTGGCTGGCCACAACATGGGTATGGGCGACATGGCCATATTGGGGGATACAGTCAGATTGGTCAGCCCTACACTCAGGACAACCCTCATCATTTTCCGAATTATCAATACCCAAACCCACAACTGGATCCTGGAAGGATACAACAGAATCCAGGTCTGTCTGCCACCACACATGCTGACACTGAGGTTGGCCAGCAACCTAGGCAAACAACCCAATCTGGACCACTGCCTTCACCACCCCCGACCTACCATCAGTTGTAGTTTTGCATTTGTGACACAGTGAGTGCCTTCTATTTGTTTGTTCTAAATTTCTTGGTTTGGTTTTATATTATTACCTTGAAATGTGAGTGTAACATTATACCATATGCTTAAAATATGTTTTTTTATTTTTCAGACAAACCAACAAATAAAAACTAACATGTTTAATCACAATGACTCCTTGTTAATGTTAGGACATGTAACGTAATTTGCTAGCTAAATCGAACAGGAAAACAGTAGCAAAAGAACAAACCCAAAATAAAAAAATTAATAGAGTTTATACTAGGAAAATCTAGCAACACTATATAGATAATCCATCCTCTTGCCAGGGAGTAGCACCCGGAGGTGACACTAAATAAGTAGTTAACTCATCACGAACTTTTAGTCAACAAGGGGACGATGGGGAGGGAGGGTCCTAGTAACTATACTGATTGTAGGAACATCCACATATCATTATTTAGACATACAATAACGTAAGGATAAGCCGCTCCTCTCCAGAAATAGGTTTGGGCATTTTGTTGTCCTGAAACGTGATCTCAGGGTTCCCAATCTCTCAAAAAATATCAAACGTAACAAGGATCATCCAACAATATTGAAAATAATTGTCAGGATGGATACGCAGACATGATTCTAGACGGGGGAAATAGCCTTTTAGTTATCCTTTGCCTCAAAAGTGGATGGACCAACATTCTTTCTCCGCCTTCTTGGATCCACAATCACAGAGTATGCCTCTCAAAAACGTCGGGAGAAAACACAATTGAAAAGTGGTGGTTAAATGCCAGTCTATCTGTCAATATTTGTCACAAAGCACAAATAACACAAACCAAACAACAAATGTTCTGCAAAGTTGGTAGACTCACAATAAATAGGTGTCTGGCTGTTGATTTTAATTTATTACAGGCCTAAAAACCGTTATTGGTCCATTTTGCTAGCCGCCGACAAAATATCGCCAGACGGATGTCAAACGGATTTCAAGCGGACGCTCACATGCGAGGAAATCGCATCCTCGCATTACAGTCGGATTACAGACGGATCACTGTTTAGGAAACATTTGTGCGATTCACGTCCGTATAAAACGGACCGATTTTTTAGACGTTGTGTGTGACGCCGGCCTAATAGGAGAAGTGGATCTGTGCATGGATGAATGAAATGTATCAAAAGGAGCCATATACACTGGTATAACAGGAGGAAGAACCAAATTACATACCCCAAATATGCTTAATTGTTGATTGGACCTGTATAATGGACCCGTCCCTGTCTGGATATATAAGGCATATTATAAAGCATTACAACGTGTGGCCAAAGTACCCCTTAATTGGTTATAAGTTTCCATGTATATCTCTTACCCAGGGTGGGCTGCGCTATCGTCCGGATCGAACGCGGTTTCCGCCGCTTGTTCAGTGGTGCAGTGAGAGGCAGCCTGCACATGTTTATATCGGTTGGGGGCGGGACAAATCCGCCGGCCGCAAACCGGAAGTACGTCAGCGGAAGAGACGTTTCGGGAATCCCAGTGTAATTCTGTGCGTTCCAGGGGACACAGGAACTAGTATGGAGGAGCGTTTCACTAATATGTACTGGAGGTGTTACTACTGAGCGCGTGCTAGCTTCTGTGTAACTATGGAAACCGGAATTAGTCTTTTCCAATTTTCCAATTTTTTTCATAAACAATCTGCTCAGTCTAGGTTTATAACACTCTCTTGCAGGCCAAATACCTCCTTGCCACTATACAAAGCTGTAGCTATGTCCTCCAACACAAATGGCAGTGCAGCGCTCCACCAGACTAATTCCGGTTTCCATAGTTACACAGAAGCTAGCACGCGCTCAGTAGTAACACCTCCAGTACATATTAGTTCCTGTGTCCCCTGGAACGCACAGAATTACACTGGGATTCCCGTAACGTCTCTTCAGGTGACGTACATCCGGTTTGCGGATCAATTAAGGGGTACTTTGGCCACACGTTGTAATGCTTTATAATATGCCTTATATATCCAGACAGGGACTGGTCCATTATACAGGTCCAATCAACAATTAAGCATATTTGGGGTATGTAATTTGGTTCTTCCTCCTGTTATACCAGTGTACATGGCTCCTTTTGATACATTTCATTCATCCACGCACAGATCCACTTCTCCTATTACAAAGGACAGCACTCCTTAAGCTATCATCAGGATCTTATGCCATATCTCTACTCCAATATACCATATAGGTTAGTCTAATTTTCTACTATCTTACATACATACCGTAAAAGAGTTTTTTTATTTTTATATTTTTTTATTTTTATTCTTACCCTTATATGGTATAATATCATTTTTTAGGATCTAAAAATAGGACCCTTCTCTGATTTGGAGCCACATATATGTTCGTTCATTAGTACAAAGGTATGGCTTGTTCTCCAGTACTTTCTTGTTCCTTTTTCTTTTCTTGTCATTTTTCTTCTCTCCAATTCCCATCCCTCACCATCAGTGAACTATCATGTTGCTGTATTAGTTTATATTACATTATGTAAATTATAATTTATGTACATGGATGATGTATTGTACTCCAATATTCATTGCAGCATACTGAAGAAGGTCATTCTTTTGACCGAAACGTCTGTTGTACAAGTGGCTGCCTAAATAAATTTTTCTGCATACAAATGTTGAGTGCCAAAGTTTATTATATATATTCTCTGGTGTGGGAACCCTCTTTGAGCACCAATTCAGCTGTGCCACGCTATACTTTATTATATCAACAAAACAAAATGGCACTGTAAGGGCGTACAGAAACTGGTCCATGCTCTACCCCCATTAAAGTAGAGTATTACGTATTTACTGCTGTTAGATATATATAGTATTTCATACAATATTAGTAGGGAAAGCGTAGTTAACTTACAGGTCCACTAGAGGGAGCACCTTATAGTTGGCAGGCAGTACCCTGTTAATAGTTAATTTAGGAGGGGCCACTGTGGTATAAGAGGAGAAGCCTTTTTCCTGTTTTGGGAGAGAGAAGCCTGGGAGCTGAACAGCTCAGGAGGGCCTTAGTGCTCAGATAATCCCGACGGGCTTAATGCTTGGGACCGCACAGTGACCACGTAACATTAAGAGGGAAGCCCAGCCATCCAGGCCCAACTGGTCAGAACAGCCGCAGTACAGAAGCAGTCACAGCATTATCAAGAATTGGAGCTGCAGGATAAGACACAGCAGTAACAAAGGGCAGGTCGCTCACCATATGGAAGCTCATCGCTTGGGCTGATGCCCTCAGATCTGTTGCAAAACAGCTGAGGGAACCCCCAGGTGCAAAGAGTCTAAACAGGAAGGACACTGAGGAACCGTATGATACAGTTCGTCACGGGCACGTGCTGTGTGGAAAGGAGAGAAGTACAAGGAAAGAGAAAGGAATGCATATTATGGAATTTGCTGTGGAAACTGTAACGGAAATGGATGTGCTGCGAAAACATGAAAGTAAAGTTTTGCGTTTGAAGTTTGAAACGAACTCTGTGTCTTTAAATGGAACAACCAAACAAAAAAGGCAGCACTCTGTAGCGCCATAGCATGCAAATATGAAATATGAAAATTGAATTGCATTACTGCATTAGAAATATGAAAAGTTGAGAAAGCTTTGCCAATTCATGAATACCTGGATGCCACGTTAAGGCGCTTCTCATTTCCAGGACCTAGCAATGCCTTTCCTCTCTTAGAATAAAGTCTTCATCTGTATGGGAACATGAATCCTCTCTTAGACTTAAATCTCTCTCTCTGTGGAGGGGTAGTGGTCCTGCTGGGATTAAAACACCTGTGGCTAAAAGGTGGAGTGCTCAGTCAGAAGGCTAATGAATAGAAATTTAAAAAAACTGACCTTCACATCCAAACATAGACTAATTGTGAACAGGTGCTAACCTAGAGTCCCCAATTCATAGGAGTACAGGCCAAAAGTTTGGACACACCTTCTCATTTACAGATTTTTCTGTATTTTCATGACTATGAAAATTGTAAATTCACACTGAAGGCATCAAAACTATGAATTAACACATTATAATTATTATTTATTGTTATAGCGCCATTTATTCCATGGCGCTTTACATGTGAGGAGGGGTATACATAAAAACAAGTACAATAATCTTAAACAATACAAGTCATAACTGGTACAGGAGGAATGAGGACCCTGCCCGCGAAGGCTCACAATCTACAAGGGATGGGTGAGAATACAGTAGGTGAGGGTAGAGATGGTCATGCAGCGGTTAGGTCGATCGGTGGTTACTGCAGGTTGTAGGCTTGTCGGAAGAGGTGGGTCTTCAGGTTCTTTTTGAAGGAATGTGGAATTATATACTTAACAAAAAAGTGTGAAACAACTGAAAATATGTCTTATATTCTAGGTCCTTCAAAGTAGCCACCTTTTACTTTGATGACTGCTTTGCACACTCTAGGCATTCTCTTGGTGAGCTTCAAGAGTTAGTCACCGGAAATGGTTTTCACTTCACAGGTGTGCCTTGTCAGGTTTAATAAGTGAGATGTCTTGCCTTATAAATGGGGTTGGGACCATCAGTTGTATTGAGCAGAAGTCTGGTGGATACACAGCTGATACTCCTGCTGAATAGACTGTTAGAATTTGTATTATGGCAAGAAAAAAGCAGCTAAGTAACGAAAAATGAGTGGCCATCATTACTTTAAGAAATGAAGGTCAGTCAGTCCGAAAAATTGGGCAAACTTTGAAAATGTCCCCAAGTGCAGTGGCAAAAACCATCAAGCGCTACAAAGAAACTGGCTCACATGACCGCCCCAGGAAAGGAAGACCAAGAGTCACCTCTGCTTCTGAGGATAAGTTTATCTGAGTCATCAGCCTCATAAATCGCAGGTTAACAGCAGTTCGGACTAGAGACCAGGTCAATGCCACACAGAGTTCTAGCAGCAGACACATCTCTACAACAACTGTTAAGAGGAGACTTTGTGCAGCAGGCCTTCATGGTAAAATAGCTGCTAGGAATCCACTGCTAAGGACAGGCAACAAGCTGAAGAGACTTGTTTGGGCTAAGGAACACAAGGAATGGACATTAGACTAGTGGAAATCTGTGCTTTGGTCTGATTTGAGATCTTTGGTTCCAACCACCGTGTTTTTGTGCGATGCAGAAAAGGTGAACTGATGGACTCTACATGCCCTGTTCCCACCGTGAAGCATGGAGGAGGAGGTTTGATGGTGTGGGGGTGCTTTGCTGGTGACACTGTTGGGGATTTATTCAAAACTGAAGGCATACTAAACCAGCATGGCTACCACAGCATCTTGCAGCGGCATGCTATTCCATACGGTTTGCGTTTAGTTGAACCATCATTTATTTTTCAACAGAACAATGACCCCAAACACACCTCCAGGCTGTGCAAGGGCTATTTGACCAAGATGGAGAGTGATGGGGTGCTACGCCAGATGACCTGGCCTCCACAGTCACCAGACCTGAACCCAATCAAGATGGTTTGGGGAGAGCTGGACCGCAGAGTGAAGGCAAAAGGGCCAACAAGTGCTAAGCATCTCTGGGAACTCCTTCAAGATTGTTGGAAGACCATTTCCGGTGACTACCTCTTGAAGCTCATCAAGAGAATGCCAAGAGTGTGCTAGGCAGTCATCAAAGCAAAAGGTGGCTACTATGAAGAATCTAGAATATAAGACATATTTTCAGTTGTTTCACGCTTTTTTGTTAAGTATATTATTCCACATGTGTTAATTCATAGTTTTGATGCTTTCAGTGTGAATTTACAATTTTCATAGTCATGAAAATACAGAAAATCTTTAAATGAGAAGGTATGTCCAAACTTTTGGTCTGTACTGTATATACGCAAACAAAAAAGGCAGCACTCTGTAGCGCCATAGCATGCAAATATGAAATATGAAAATTCAATTGCATTACTGCTTTAGAAATATGCAAAATTGAGAAAGCTTAGGGCATAAATTGGCCAATTCATGTATACCAGGAAGCCATGTTAAGGTGTTTCTCATTTCTAGGACCTAGCAATGCCTTTCCTCTCTTAGGCTACGTTCACATTAGCGTTGTGCGGCGCAGCATCGGGCGCAGCCACGGCGCCGCATGCATTATGCACCCCTATATTTAACATGGGGGCACATGGACATGCGTTGTATTGCGTTTTGTGACGCATGCATCATTTTGGCGCAACTGTCAGGGCGCAGAAGATGCTGCATGATGCAGTTTTTTCTGCGCCAAAAATAATGCAAAAAATGAACGCATGCATCACAAAACGCTGCGTTGTGCATGCGTTGTGCATGCGTTGTGCGTTGCGTCGCCGACGCTGTGCCGCACAACGCTAATGTGAACGTAGCCTTAGAATAAAGTTTTCATCTGTATGGGAGCATGAATCCTCTCTTAAACTAAAATCTCTCTCTCTGTGGAGGGGTAGTGGTCCTGCTGGGATTAAATACCCCTGTGGCTAAAAGGCGGATGCTCAGTCAGAAGGCTAATGAATTCTGTCACGGAACCCACTGTGCTGCCACCAATTTGTCACGTACCGGCTCTAAGCATGCGACTTGGAGTTGCGCCTGCAAGGGTTGATCCATCTCCCCTCTCTCAGTCCAGCATTCAACCTCTGTCCTATGCTGTAATGGGAGCATAAATCACACACCGACCAAGGCCACACACTCTCTCATACACGCTGCCACCACTCACCGAACACACGGATGATGAGTCTCGGAAATATTACTACTACTGTCTGCCAATCATAAGGCTCACACAGTTTAAGGTTTTATGCTTTAACCCCTTAATCCCATATGACATATTATCCCGTCAAAGTGACCTGGGACTTAATTCTCAGTGACGGGATAGTACGTCATATGCGATCGGCCGTGCTCACGGGGCAGCGCGGCCGATCGCCGCCGGGTGCCAGCTGACTATCGCTGCTGACATCCAACAGTATGTGCCAGGAGCGGTCACGGACCGCCCTGGCACATTAACCCCTGATCGCAGTGTTACGGCAGTATAGGGAAGCATCGCACAGGGAGGGGGCTCCCTGTGTGCTTCCCAGAGACCCTCGGAGCAACGCGATGTGATCGCATTGCTCCGAGGGTCTCCTACCTCCTTCTCCCTGCAGGCTCCGGATCCAAAATGGCCACAGGGCTGCTTCTGGGTCCTGCAGGGAGGTGGCTGCAAAGTGTCAGATCAGCGATCTGACCCTATAACATGATGCCCCCCCCGGGGCAATGTTATAAAGTACAAAAACAAATATTCACATGTGTAAAAAAAAATCCTAAATAAAGAAAAAAAAATATTGTTCCCATAAATACATTTCTTTATCTAAATAATAAAAATAACAATAAAAGTACACATATTTAGTATCGCCGCATCCGTAATGACCCAACCTATAAAACTATCCCACTATTTAACCCCTTCAGTGAACACCAAAAAAAAAAAAACAGGCAAAAAACAACGCTTTATTATCATACCGCCGAACAAAAAGTGGAATAACACGCGATCAAAAGTACAGATATAAATAACCATGGTACCGCTGAAAACGTCATCTTATCCCGCAAAAAACGACAAGCCATACAGCATCATCAGCGAAAAAATAAAAAAGTTATAGTCCTCAGAATAAAGCGATGCAAAAATACCGTATATACTCGAGTATAAGCCTAGATTTTAAGCCCATTTTTTGGGGCTGAAAGTCCCCCTCTCGGCTTATACTCGAGTCATACCCAGAGGTCGGCAGGGGAGGGGGAGCGGGGGCTGTCTAGTTATACTCACCTGCTCCTGGCGCGGTCCCTGCAGGTCCCTGCTCCCCGGTGCCCCAGCTTCTTCCTGTACTGAGCGGTCACATGGTACCGCTCATTACAGTAATGAATATGCTGCTCCACCTCCAGTGTGGAGCCACATATTCGTTACTGTATTGAGTGGTATCGGTCACCACTCAGTACAGGAAGAAGCTGCGGGGCCGGGAAAGCAGGGACTGCACCGCTCCAGGAGCAGGTGAGTATAACAGGGAGGGGAGCGCTTTGCGATATTCACCTGCTTCTCGTTCCGGGCACCACTCTGTTTTCAGCAGTGACGCACAGGTCAGAGGGCGCGGTGACGTGGTTAGTGCGCGCTCTCTGCCTGAACGTCAGTGCAGAAGACACTGAAGATGGAGCGGTGTCGGAGCGAAGTCATGTGAATATTTAAAGTGTCGGGGGCCTGAGTGATGGATAGGTGAGTTATTTTTTTTTTATCGCAGCAACAGCAAATGGGGCAAGTGTCTGTATGGAGCATCTTATGGGGTTGTGGGGCCATAACGTTTGCGCAGCACTATATGGGGCAAGTGTCTGTATGGGGCCATAACCAACGTTTGTGCAGTACTATATGGGGCAAGTGTCTGTATGGAGCATCTTATGGGGCCATAACGTTTGTGCAGCACTATATGGGGCAAGTGTCTGTATGGGGCCATAATAAACGTTTGTGCAGCACTATGTGGGGCAAGTGTCTGTATGGAGCATCTTATGGAGCCATAATCAACATTTGTGCAGTACTATATGGGGCAAGTGTCTGTATGGAGCATCTTATGGGGCCATATTCAAGGTTTGTGCAGCACTATATGGGGCAAATATCTTTATGGAGCATTTTATGGGGCCATAATCAACATTTGTGCAGCATTGTATGGGGCAAATGTGCCTATGGAGCATCTTATGGGGCCATTATTTACCTTTATGCAGGATTATATGGGGCATATTTTAATATGGAGCATCTTATGGGGCCATCATAAACTTTATGGAGCATTATATGGGGCTCCTGATTCAATATGGATATTCAAAAACACTTAACCTACTGATGTCTCAATTAAATTTACTTTTATTGGTATCTATTTTTACTTTTGACATTTACCGGTAGCTGCTGCATTTCCCACCGTAGGCTTAAACTCGAGTCATTAAATTTTCCCAGTTTTTTGTGGCAAAATTAAGGGGGTCGACTTATACTTGAGACGTGCAGATCACAGAAAAAATGCGGCAGCACTCACCGATCCTAGAGTTAGATAGTCCTTTATTCAAGCATATGAGAAGACATCTTCACAGCTCGGGGGTGTGCGATAATGATGGGAGTTAGCAGGGATCGACGACGGCCGTTTCGCGCTGTGAGTAGCGCTTCTACGGGTCCATTTGATGAGCCATGAAGATGTCTTCTCATATGCTTGAATAAAGAACTATCTAACTCCAGGATCGGTGAGTGCTGCCGCATTTTTTCTGTTATCTGCATGCCATTCAACTCTATGTTTCCTACGAGCACCTCTGATCAGCTGTCGGGCAATCAGCTGTTGAAGTACACATCCAGTTCTCCCTGGTTACTTGGGCTGTGCTGCTCAGCATTTTCTTATTTTTGTTATACTTGGGTCGGCTTATACTCGAGTATATACGATAATTATTTTTTCTATGAAATTGTTTTTATCGTATAAAAGCGCAAAAACATAAAAAAATTATATAAATGAGGTATCACTGCAATTGTACTGACCCGAAGAATAAAACTGCTTTATCAATTTTACCAAACGTGGAACGGTAGAAATGCCCCCCCAAAAACAAATTTATGAATAGCTGGTTTTTGGTCATTCTGCCTCACAAAAATCGGAATAAAAAGTGATCAAAAAAATGTTATGTGCCAGAAAATGGTACCAATAAAAATGTCAACTCGTCCCTCAAAAAATAAGACCTCACATGACTCTGTGGACCAAAATATGGAAAAATTATAGGTCTCAAAATGTGGAGACGCAAAAACTATTTTTTGCAATAAAAAGCGTCTTTTACTGTGTGACAGCTCCCAATCATAAAAATCCACTAAAAAACCCACTATAAAAGTAAATCAAACTCCCCTTCATCACTCCCTTAGTTAGGGAAAAATAATAAAATAAAAAAATGTATTTATTTTCATTTTCCCATTAGGGTTAGGGTTAGGGTTGGGGCTAGGGTTAGGGTTGGGGCTAGGGTTAGGGCTAGGGTTAGAGTTGGGACTAGGGTTAGGGTTAGGGCTAGTGTTAGGGTTGGGGCTAGGGTTAGGGTTGGGGCTAGGGTTATGGTTGGGGTTAAGGCTAGGGTTAGGGTTGGGGCTAGGGTTAGGGCTACAGTTAGGGTTGGGGCTAAAGTTAGGGTTAGGGTTGGGGCTAAAGTTAGGGTTAGGGTTGGGGCTAAAGTTAGGGTTAGGGTTTGTATTACATTTACAGTTGGGATTAGGGCTAGGGGTGTGTTAGGGCTAGGGGTGTGGTTAGGGTTATGGTTGGGATTAGTGTTAGGTGTGTGTTGGATTTAGGGGTGTGGTTAGGGTTGGGATTAGGGTTAGGGGTGTGTTGGGGTTAGGGGTGTGGTTGGGGTTAGGGGTGTGGTTGTGATTAGGATTAGGGGCATGTTCGGGTAAGGGGTGGGGTTAGGGCTATGGTTAGAGTTGGGATTAGGGTTAGGCGTGTGTTTGGGTTAGGGTTGTGTTTGGGTCAGGGTTTCAGTTAGAATTGGGGGTTTCTACTGTTTAGGCACATCAAGGGCTCTCCAAGCGCGACATGGCATCCGATCTCAATTCCAGCCTATTCTGCATTGAAAAAGTAAAACAGTGCTCTTTCCCTTCCGAGCTCTCCCGTGCGCCCAAACAGGGGTTTACCCCCATATATGGGGTATCAGCGTACTCAGGACAAATTGGACAACAACTTTTGGTGTCGAATTTCTCCTGTTACCCTTGGGAAAATACAAAACTGAGAGTTAAAAAATAATTTTTGTGGAAAAAAATGATTTTTTATTTTCACAGCTCTGCGTTATAAACTGTAGTGAAACACTTGGGGGTTCAAAGTTCTCACAACACATCTAGATAAGTTCCTTGGGGGGTCTAGTTTCCAATATGGAGTCACTTGTGGGGGTTTCTACTGTTTAGGTACATCAGGGGCTCTGCAAACGCAATGTGACGCCTGCAGACCAATCCATCTAAGTCTGCATTATAAATGGCGCTCCTTAGCTTCCGAGCTCTGCCATGTGCCCAAACAGTGGTTTACCCCCACATATGGGATATCGGTATACTCAGGACAAATTGCACAACAACTGTTGGGATCCAATTTCTCCTGTTACCCTTGGGAAAGTACAAAACTGAGGGCTAAAAAATAATTTTTGTGCAAAAAAAAATGATTTTCTATTTTCACAGTTCTGCGTTATAAACTGTAGTGAAACACTTGGGGGTTCAAAGTTCTCACAACACATCTAGATAAGTTCCTTGGGGGCTCTACTTTCCAATATGGGGTCTCTTGTGGGGGGTTTCTACTGTTTAGGTACATCAGGGGCTCTGCAAATGCAATGTGACGACCGGCAGACCAATCCATCTAAGTCTGCATTCCAAATGGCGCTCCTTCCCTTCCGAGCTCTGCAATGCGCCCAAACAGTGGTTTACCCCAACATATGTGGTATCGGCATACTTAGGACAAATTGCACAAAAATTTTTAGTGTCCAATTTCTTCTCTAACCTTTGGGCAAATAAAAAATTGGGGGCGAAAATATCATTTTTGTGAAAAAAATATGATTTTTTATTTTTACGGCTCTGCATTATAAACTTCTGTGAAGCACTTGGTGGGTCAAAGTGCTCACCACACATCTAGATAAGTTCCTTAGGGGGTCTACTTTCCAAAATGGTGTTAATTGTGGGGGTTTTAATGTATAAGCACATCAGGGGCTCTCCAAACCAACATGGCGTCCCATCTCAATTCCAGCCAATTTTGCATTGAAAAGTCAAATGGTGCTCCTTCCCTTCTGAGCTCTGCCATGAGCCCAAACAGTGGTTTACCCCCACATATGGGGTATTGGGGTACTCAGGACAAATTGTACAACAACGTTTGGTTTCCTTTTTCTCCTGTTACCCTTGGTAAAATAAAACAAATTGGAGCTGAATTAAATTTTTTGTGAAAAAAAGTTAAATGTTCATTTTTTTTTTAAACATTCCAAAAATTCCTGTGAAACATCTGAAGGGTTAATAAACTTCTTGAATGTGGTTTTGAGCACCTTGAGGGGTGCAGTTTTTAGAATGGTGTCACACTTGGCTATTTTCTATCATATAGACCCCTCAAAATGACTTCAAATGTGATGTGGTCCCTAAAAAAATGGTGTTGTAAAAATGAGAAATTGCTGGTCAATTTTTAACCCTTATAACTCCCTAATAAAAAAATGTGGTACCAAAATTGTGCTGATGTAAAGTAGACATGTGGGAAATGTTACTTATTAAGCATTTTGTGTGACATATCTCTGTGATTTAAGGGCATAAAAATTCAAACTTGGAAAATTGTGAAATTTTCAAAATTTTGGCCAAATTTTCACCAAATTTAAATTTTTTTCACAAATAAACGCAGGTAATATCAAAGAAATTTTACCACGAACATGAAGTACAATATGTCTTGAGAAAACAGTGTCAGAATCATCAGGATCCATTGAAGCGTTTCAGAGTTATAACCTCATAAAGGGACAGTGGTCAGAATTGTTAAAATTGACCCGGTCATTAACGTGCAAACCACCCTTGGGGCCTAAGGGGTTAATACAAAAAGGTACAGTGCTTACAATAAAAAAGGTATAAAAATATGGTAATAAAAAGACATACAAATATGCAAAACAGTTATAAAAATAAACAGTAGAAAACTTACAGAAATAGCTAACTTTGTAGTTTGCTTTCTGCTCCCTGAGGGAGGATGAATATGGAATGGAACACATCAGCTTGGCTGCTCAATTTATAGAGTTAACTTGGAGGTCAGATTTCTAGAACAGCCTCTCAGGTTAATATTATAATTGCTTGTTTTTGATTGGACCACGGCCGCTTCCCCAATTAATATATTATTTTCCTCTGAACACTCTTTGCCTAAAGTTCCTCACAGATAGATAGTGTCAGGCTGTAATTGACAGCTCTCTTCAAAAGAGCTAGAAGGTGTGAAATGTTTCCCCTTCTTCCTGGTTCCCAGCAAGACCTCCTGGCGAGATTGGAGACAGTAGACTGCTTTGCTTGCTCAGGATACCATATGCTGTGACTCCCTGTAAGTCCTGCAGTCTCAGGACAGATGTTAAATTACTGCTGGTTACACATATAAACCCATATTTCACTACAAATTCAAATTTAAAAAAACTGACTGTCACATCCAAACATAGACTAAGTGTGAACAAGTGCTAACCTAGAGTCACCAACTCATATACACTCAAACAAAAAGGCAGCACTCTGTAGCGCCATAGCCAGGGCTGCCACTAGAAATTTCGGGGCCCCATACTGGCAAAATTTTCGGGGCCCCCTTAAGACTCCGCCCAGGCTCCACCCCAGCCCCGCCTCCACCCCAGCCCCGCATCCACGCTCCACCCCTCGAACTGTCCACAATCCCACCGTTCTCTCTTGGAAAAACTACACTTCTCACCTATCACACATTAACAGTTCCCATCACCAGATCACACATATAGCTGCAGCTTTTGTTTTGGCCAAAAGATTATTTAAGCCGCCACCATAACACGGTGGACACTTTTGGCCGGGCCCTACTCTACTGTAACCTACTAAATATTTGTTAAAATATGCAATACAATTTAGGTATATTTTAATTTATTTTTCAATTTTTTAAATGACCAATAATATCACATACAAAGAACAAATACCACAGAACTATGACCAGATGACATATTACCACCACAGTGATCGAATATCACATACAAAGAACAAATACCGCTACACCATGACCAGATGACATATTACCACCACAGTGATCGAATAATATCACATACAAAGAACAAATACCGCTACACCATGACCAGACCGCATATTACCACCATATAGTGACTGAATACTACAATTCTGATCAGTGATAAAAAAAAAGAATCATACTATCACCATAAGTGCCATTATACACAGGAGAACTGTACTTAGTATGCAGTGTCTGTGTACAGATAATACAGTGATCACTAGTGAAATTATACACAGGAGCTCTGTATGCAGTGTATAGTGTCAGTGTATAGGTAACACACTGACTCACCAGTGACGTCTCTAGGTGAAGTCCTTCATCTTTCATCCAGCACAGACCGCCATCATTTCATCCAGCCAGGACCCGTTTCTGCAGGAAATAACAGTTATCTCGAGCTCAGCTTGTAGAATACATTACTTAATTTTTCCAACTTCTACATTACACCACATGAAGAAAAAGAGGCAACATGGTATCACTCTACACAGTAACAGGACTGCCCCCTCATTTAAAACAGTATCCTCAAAAAATAAAATAAATACATCACTGCAGTAATTATATCCCTAAATTAGTCCCTATGGTAATAATATTCCCCATCCTGGCCAATGTGTGTCTCATTCCTGGCGTCAGCCATATGTTCTCCCATCCTGCCCTCATGAAAATCCATTCTGCCCCATATGATTTCCCCATCCTGACCCATTTGTCTCCATCATATCCATCCTGCCCCATGATCCTGCAAGATCTGTCTCCAATTCTGCCCCCAGTGTCTCCAATTCTGCCCCCAGTGTCTCCAATCATGCCTCCTGTGTCTCCATTCTGCCCCATCTGTCTCCAATCCTTCCCCCATCTGTCTCCAGTCATGCCCCCATGTCTTTCATCATACCCCGTATCTCCATTCTGCCCGTGTCCAGTATTCTGCCCCTGTGTCCAGCATTCTGCCCCTGTGTCCAACATTCTGCCCCTGTGTCCAGCATTCTGCCCCTGTGTCCAGCATTCTGCCCCTGTGTCCAGCATTCTGCCCCAGCGTGTCCAGCATTCTGCCCCAGCATGTCCAGCATTCTGCCCCAGCGTGTCCAGCATTCTGCCCCAGCGTGTCCAGCATTCTTCCCCAGCGTGTCCAGCATTCTTCCCCAGCGTGTCCAGCATTCTTCCCCAGCGTGTCCAGCATTCTGCCCCAGCGTGTCCAGCATTCTGCCCCAGCGTGTCCAGCATTCTGCCCCAGCGTGTCCATCATTCTGCCCCAGCGTGTCCAGCATACTGCCCCTGTGTCCAGCATACTGCCCCTGTGTCCAGCATACTGCCCCTGTGTCCAGCATAATGCCCCTGTGTCCAGCATAATGCCCCTGTGTCCAGCATAATGCCCCTGTGTCCAGCATAATGCCCTTGTGTCCAGCATAATGCCCCTGTCTGTGTCCAGCTTTCTGCCCCTGTGTCCAGCATACTGCCCCTGTGTCCAGCATTCTGCCCCTGTGTCCAGCATTCTGCCCCTGTGTCCAGCATTCTGCCCGTGTCCAGCTTTCTGCCCCTTTGTCCAGCATAATGCCCCTGTGTCCAGAATACTGCCCCTTTGTCCAGCATTCTGCCCGTGTCCAGCATAATGCCCCTGTGTCCAGCATTCTGCCCCTGTGTCCAGCATAATGCCCCTGTCTGTGTCCAGCTTTCTGCCCCTTTGTCCAGCATTCTGCCCCCGTGTCCAGCATCTCCTCTGCCCCTGTGTCCAGCTTTCTGCCCCTTTGTCCAGCATTTTGCCCCTGTCTCCAGCATATCCTCTGCCCCCTGCGTGCCCAGCATTCTGCCCCCGTGTCCAGCATAGTACCCCAGGCCCCCTCCCCTGGATCGCCGCTACCAAAAAAAAAAAAAAATACTTCTTACCGGGCTGTGTGCTCCTGCGGCGGGCGAAGCTCCTCCACGCAGATGAAGGACGCACTCGCCGGCGGCTGACGATGACGTCAGACGCCGGCGACGTGCGACTGCGCACTGCGGCCGCTCAAGTCAGCTGCCAGCCTCCGACTGGCTGGCGGCGACTGTTAACTATTGACATGCAGGCACGGGCCCGCACGTCAATAGTGTGCCGCACAAGGGCGTAGCTAGAGCTTTTGCCACCCGGAGCTGTTCCCGAGTTTGGCGCCCTGTATTTTATGTGTGGCACAGTGTGAGTACAGAGCTGGTGACGTGTGTAATAGAAGATCATTCTGAAACTTGTATTATTATTTGTTCTGGAATTCCTCTGTAATGTTTATGATCTCTGTTTGCTGTCAGTGACCTGGAGCCTTCCCGGTGTAATGGTAATCACAGCAAAGAGATTAGTACAATTCTATCTACCTTGTACTGTCCATTGTGTGCGGAATACTGCTGTGCTTCATAAAAGCCGCACCTCGCCAGATATAAGACAAGCCTGCGGGGCGCGGACATTGGCGACAATCCACATTTCAGCAGAGCCACTAACATAAAACCTCACAAGTTTGGTGTCGCCGCCATCGATCCGCCCCGTGAATCGGGCTATCGGCTTATTTCTACAGCACAAAGAGGAACGTAACGAAACAAGGGAGGAGACATTGCTTTTTCACCAATTCATCGCTCGCACTTGGGAATTTTATGCATATTATACGGGAAAGTGCAAGGAAAAAAATACAAATTATCCCTCAAAAACAAAAGTCTGCATTGTTTTGGAAGAAAAGGACAACTGCAAGAGCAAAACTAGCCTCTGTCCTTAAAGATCCTGCATAAAACCTAGTGCAACAAGTCACATGCAGCGCCGGGCCGGCTCCTCACCTGGATCGCCCGGTACAGCCCGTAAGTCATGGCCTCATTGAAGCTCTCGGTGTGAGCCCTGGTCAGGTCCTGCAGCGGCGGGTGCTGCTGACGTCCAGGCTTTCCATAGCTGGGGTCAGTCAGCTTCTTCAGACTGGGCTGGCTGGGCAGTGTGAGCCACTTCTGGGCCGCCTCCATAGCGTGCAGTGATGGCGCTGTACAGCCCGGACTACAGGCAGCACATGTGCAGGAAGATGGGGGACAGTATTCACAGGTGCGCCCTGTGCTTCCACTAGAGGCGGCAATGTCATCACTTCCGCCTCCCGGAGCTGCGGCCATTTTGTTGGAGACCCGGATGACTGGTGAAGGGCTGCACAGCACTTACACCCGGCTTCTTCCTGATGCCCTGCAGTCTGTCACTCTGTGACCCACCCCCCGCATTGTGCCGCCCGGGGCGGCCCGCCCCCCGGTCCGCCCCCCCCCTTCCTACGCCACTGGTGCCGCAGCGCCTGCAGGGGGGCCCGGTGAGCAGATGAGACGGGGCCCGATGCGGGCCCCCTCTGCCCACCGGGCCCCATACGCCAATCATGGCTGTCATGCCCTGATGGCGGCCCTGGCCATAGCATGCCAATATGAAATATGAAAATTGAATTGCATTATAAATATGAAAAATTGAGAAATCTTAGCACATAAATTGACCAATTCCTGTGTACCTGGAAGCCACGTTAAGGTGTTTCTCATTTCCAGGACTTAGCAATGCCTTTCCTCTCTTAGAATAAAGTCTTCATCTGTATGGGAACATGAATCCTCGCTTAGACTAAAATCTCTCTCTCTGTGGATGGGTAGTGGTCCTGCTGAGATTAAAAACACTTGTGGCTAAAAGGTGGAGTGCTTAGTCAGAAGACTAATGAATAGAAATTTGAAAAAAACTGACCATCACAGCCAAACATAGACTAAGGGTGAACCGGTGCTATCATAGAGTCACCAACTCATATGCACTCAAACAAAAAAGGCAGCACTCTGTAGCGCCATAGCATGCAAATATGAAATATGAAAATTGAATTTCATTACTGCATTAGAAGTAAGAAAAATTGAGAAAGCTTAGTGGACAATTGGCCAATTCCTGTGTACCTGGAAGCCACACAGTCCCAAAATTTCCTCCAGGAACCCCCAGTTCAGGAATCTCAGCTTCACTGGTCAACTTTTCCTCCTTGTCACCAGGGCACACAAGGGGAACTCATCCACCTCTGACTGCAATGGGGCTTCATCAGGGTTCGGCTCACTTCCACCCGAGGCACTTGGTATCCCTGCCTCCGCTATAAGTCCCAGAACAGGCTAATGTCCCCGCACTATTATCAACAGGTGCAGCAAGTCCTTAACCGCCCCGACCTCATGGGACTCAGCCCCACAGTCTGTTTTTATAAACACTCTTCCAACGGGGTAGTCTTTGGCGCCCCTGTGAATATAGCGGACACCCACTTGTTTCCCGGGGGTCAATTGGGGGAGGAGCGTGGCCCTTACCATCAATCTTCCTGAGTCCAAGAGTCTTGACACAGTACCCCATTTATTATCATGGAACATGACTGCTGCCACTAAAACACTGCAGGTAGGATAGGCATAGTATGAGCAGCGCCTCCCTGGGGTACAGTCCATCTGCTTGGAAGTCATAGGAAGACGTCTTTCTATAATGAAAAAATGGAACAGCACACTAAGAAAATGCAATATGGGTGCAAAGTTCCCCCAAAACAAAATATGCGTATTTTGTATGAGTATATAGAGATAAAAAAAGGTAGGCAGCACTCCTATTGTTACCAAAACAAATGGACTTAATTTAGTTAATGTGGCGTGGCGACACCTCGGTTCACATGAACTGCTTAAGAAAGGTTTATTTGAACCGAATCGTCGCCACGCCACATGGGCTATATAAAGTCCATTTATTTTGGTAACTATTGGAGTGCTGTCAACCTTTTTTACGTCTATCCATCCATCCATCTCATTCTTTCTATGGACATAGCACAAAATTTTCTCTAATAATTGTGTAACATTGCATTCCACATTCTGGCATCTGATAAGATCTCTTCTAGGACACAGAAATATTTTGGGATGTCTATAATTAGAGAGGCTGAATTGATTCCTGATTCATTAGGACAGCTTTAATGGCTTCATGAAAAGTTTTTCTAAGCTAAGCTGACAGTCTGGATGGTAATAGAAGCTTACAGCACCTTCCATTACCAGGCATTCTCTACTGAGATAGTCTTTAATACCTGAAAAGAGTTTTTAAATGGAAATTCCATAGCCCCAAGCAACCTTGATTGACCAGAGGCTTCGGTGATAGAGCTTCCCGGACTAATGGACCCAACATATATATTGCTTTAAAGGTCATTTCTGATTAGGGACGGTCAAAGCACCATTAGAGGATTCTACTCTATTGTTCAGGCATGTCTTCAGAATTCTACTGGGTTTCATGTATGACATCAAAACACCTTTATCTCTAAATGATCCTGTTATAGGAAAACAACACGAAAATCCAAGCATCAAAGCAACTCTTATCCTTAGTGGAAATAAGAGTGAAGGAAGACCTAATGTGATAACGTGAGATAGGTAGATAGATGCATAGATAGATAATGTAATATTAGATATGAGAGATAAGTATCAATAGATAAATGCATAATTTACATGGATGATACATATGGGATAAATACTATAATATCGGATATGAGAGATGGGTATAGATTGATAGAGAGACTGTAGGTTGACAGAGACTGATAAATACGGTACATAAATATATGGAATAATAGATAACTGAGAGATAATAGTGTTGAGTTAAAGTTTTTGTGTGCCCTGAATATGTCTGTTGACAGCCAACCCCTTTCCATTCAATGATTTGATGGGACACGGTAAGGTCCCCCCAGTCTAACGAAAACCTCAATCACGTGTAGCTATCGGAACAATCTTATACAAAAAAGTAGGAAGGCTTAATAAAAATAATTAAATTGGGCATTTTATTGTTTATGTTCCTAATTTGATTTCTATATATGATATAATCTAATAGATTAGTCCTATCAGATATGAAGAAAACCTTGACCATTACTAAATAGGTAGAACAGATCAGAGGAGTGACTACAGGCAGAATGCGCAGGCGTGGGATATCCAGCGGCGCACATGACAAGAAAGGGACATCTGAAGAGAAGGAGAGGAGAAAACCTGTATAATGAGTAAAACACCTTGTATAAATAAATAAATACATATAAATAATGAAGACCAGAGGCAGACTTATCTTTTGGGCAGAGCACGCCCCATAGCCTGGAAGAGCAAAGGTAGAAAAGATGATTTTTACTTAACAAGGCCACACCCAGGAGGCATGCAAATTTGACTAATTTCACCTGCATACAACATGTATGCATTATTAACTCCAAAACCTCAAAAGGGTGACAGATTTCTTTTAAAGAAGGCAGGGACACGAACACACAAATCTACCCTTACCTTTTCATTACATTCATTAAAGGGATCCTGACCATACATGCTTCTGATCATGCAACATGTAACAGACACTGGCTGTCTGATTTCAGAGAAAAACAAAGTTTAAAAGCTGCCAGGTGGGTCCCTTGTGACTCTTCTCACTTGTTTCCAGTGACTGACAGGTCCCTTCCTAAACATGCACACAGGGAGAGATCTGTCACTCCAGGAAAAGCACCTGTGGACCTGCCTAGTGTCAAGTGCAGCGTGGTCCATGTCCAGCTATAAATGTATGATTTTCTCTTAAGCACCGCAACAACTCATAGTCATTCATACATGGCTAATATCATATAACTAGTGTCTGATTTATGCTGCCTGTAGATCGGACTGAATATATCAACAGAATAAGGCAAATATATTTTTTGGTCATCACATATAACTCCTCTTGGGATTCTTCCATTCAAGAGGAATGCTTTGTAAGGACACATCTGAAAGTTCTACCTCAGAACCACAACATGAACTTCTTTGGCTTCTATTATAGGCCAAGTCAGGTCAATGAGATTGCTTGGTAGTATATCCCTTCATGATTTGGAATAAAGGTTCTAAATTCCCATATAGTCATTTATCTCGATGAACACCTATGAGTTGTTTTGCTGGTGTAGGTAATTTAATTTATATCTGTGGGTTTCATCTTTCTTTGATGGATACATAACCCAATGTTTTCTGTATTAGCTGAGTAGAATCATTCTAAGTAGAAGTGGTGCTTGGCTGCTTGCCTTGCTTGCTCTCACATCATACTCTTATTCTCTTACATACCATTAGTTGAAATAATTTGGCGCCAAGTTCTACTTGGAGCCGTTTTCCCTGTAGGTTTGAAATGGAAGTTTATTGTATATTAAATTCCTTGAAGATGTTAAATCAAGGTGCAGAGTTCTCGGAAAGTCTTCTTAATACAAGCATGGCTTCCAAACTGCTGAACCAACATTTGATTGCATTAGTACGCATAAGAGCCTACAATATCATATGTATTGATCTTTACGGTGACTCAACATAATCTGCAGATATTTTTGATGTATGACCAGCTTTAAACTAAAACAATATGCCACGCGTTATCAATAATTATTTTATGGTCTGTAATTCCATAAAGTTCTGCCAACAGATAAAAGGTCAATCTAATGCTAGGCTTGCTGAGTTTATTCGACATATAACTATTAATCCGTGCAGAAACCGTGGCAGTAAATAATGAGTATTTCCATTGCGAGAAAAGAATGCCAAGGAACGTTTGAGAATAGTTAACTAAGAACAGATGTTCTTAAGAAAGAGATCAATGTCTTCATTTAAAGCCTCTAGTTTTAGTTATACTTTATATTGACTTTAGGTGTGATGGAAATACTGTTATGGCCCCCATGGTAAAGTGGATTAATTAAGCCATAGGTCTAGATGTAAAGCTTGGACCAAAATCATTGGTGATGTGAGACATAGAGGAGCAGGATAAATGGAAATTGACTTTCTTGAGGTGGCACAAGGAACTGAAGAGCTGGATTAGCAAATCGACACCTGGAGCAGCTTTGAACAGTGAAGCTGGATTTGTTGTATGGCAAGTGGAATAGTGGAGCTGGACTGCAGGATGGCATATGAAACAGTGGAGTTGGAAGTGCCAGGATGGTACGTGGAACAACATGGAACATTGGAACATGAAGTGAAGACAGTCAAGATGGAGCAGCAAAGCCAAGTACGTAGTCAGGCACCTTGGTACAGCAGAGTCAGGTGTGTGGACAGGCAATTTTCAGCAGCAGACCCATGTAGGCAGACACAGGCTGCCGTCTATCAATTATACAGTATGTTAGTCCTAAATATCCCCTTTATTAGACAAGTTGCTGAATGAAAATGTTACCATCTATTCCTTCCACTTTCTAAGTGTTTCTCTTGACTAACCCCTTTTAGGTTTTACATGGAAAACACTACATTGGATTTAGACAATGATTATACCACCAGATGCCAAAAGGGCTAGATAGTTGTAACAACTAGTTCTGAAGGTGTCAGTCTGAATGGTCATCTACTATATAAAGCTGAATGTGTGTATGTGTGTGTGTGTGTGTGTATGCGTGTGTGTGTGTGTGTGTATGTCCGGGATTGGCATCTGCACCGTCGCAGCTACAGCCACAAAATTTTGCACAGTCACACGACTGGACCCTGAGAGCGTCATAGGCTACGCTGTGAGGTGAAATTTTAACCCCGCGCTTTCCAATTCACCAAACAATTTTGCCCCTATCTACATAATGGGGAAAAAAGTGAAAGGAAAAGTGTTGGAGGCGTCCCAGCTACAGAAACAAAATTTTGCACAGTCACACGTCTGGACCCTGAGAGCGTCATAGGCTACGTTGTGAGGTGAAATTTTAACCCCGCGCTTTCCAATTCACCAAACAATTTTGCCCCTATCTACATAATGGGGAAAAAGTGAAATGAAAAGTGTTGGAGGCGTCGCAGCTACAGCCACAAAATTTTGCACAGTCACACGTCTGGACCCTGAGAGCGTCATAGGCTATGTTGTGAGGTGAAATTTTAACTCCGCGCTTTCCAATTCACCAAACTATTTTTCCCCTATCTACATAATGGGGAAAAGTGAAAGGAAAAGTGTTGGAGGCAAATTGACAGCTGCCAGATGTGAACAAGGGGGACTTAAAGAGTGAGAGCGATGGCGCCAAAGAGTATATACCGTACAGTTGCTAAGGTGGGACCCCGACATGGGATACTCACCACACACGGGGATATGAACACACACACAAAATGCGCCACACACTACCACGTGCTTGAACACATATACCAACCTCAGCACACATTTCACCACACATACACCAACCTCGCCACATAAAAGTCGAAACACAAAAGTCGCCGCTCAAAACTCACCACGCGCAAAACTCGCCACATGCAAAAAATAGGCTCATGCAAAACTCGCCACAAGTGCAAAACTCACCTCATGGAAAACTTGCCACACGCAAAACTTGCACATGCGGAAAAATTGCCACATGCACAAAATTTGCAACACATGCAAAAGTTGCCTCACACAAAACTTGCACATACTCAAAAGGCACCAGACATAAAACTCACCACGCGCAAAACTCGCCATGCGCAAAACTTGCTGCACACAACTTGCTACACTAACCTGTCACATGCAACTCGACACACAAAAAGTTGCTACACACATGTTGCCACACAAAACTCATCTCACAAAAGTCGCTACATGCATGTCGCCACACACAACTCAACACACACAACTTGACAAACGAAACTCGCCCTAAAACACACACAAGTCTGATATTAGCCTTCAAAAATAAAAATCTGATTAATAAGCAGACAAACTACAAGAGCAACAAATGTACCATATAGGAAATACGGCAGCTGTCAGTCACATGACCTGTCTATTATGTGTATGTGTGAGCTAATATATACTGCCAGTGGGAGGGCTTCCTGTTGGCTGGGGATTTATCAGGCTGCCAATTTATCTTACAAATACTGAGGTAAAAATACTGAGCAAATAACATGTTAACGAGGTCTAATACAGGAGATCACACAGGTATATACTATATACAGGGGAGATGACACACAGATATATACTATATACAGGAGAGATGACACACAGGTATATACTATATAAAGGAGGAGATGACATACAGGTACATACTATATACAGGAGGAGATGACATACAGGTATATACTATATACAGGAGGAGATGACACACAGGTATATACTATATACAGGAGCAGATTACCTACAGGTATATACTATATACAGGAGGAGATGACATACAGGTATATGCTATATATAGAAGATGACATACAGGTATATACTATATACAGGAGGAGATGACACACAGATACAGTTAGGGCCAGAAATATTTGGACAGTGACACAATTTTTGCGAGTTGGGCTCTGCATGCCACCACATTGGATTTGAAATGAAACCTCTACAACAGAATTCAAGTGCAGATTGTAACGTTTAATTTGAAGGGTTGAACAAAAATATCTGATAGAAAATGTAGGAATTGTACACATTTCTTTACAAACACTCCACATTTTAGGAGGTCAAAAGTAATTGGACAAATAAACATAACCCAAACAAAATATTTTTATTTTCAATATTTTGTTGCAAATCCTTTGGAGGCAATCACTGCCTTAAGTCTAGAACCCATGGACATCACCAAACGCTGGGTTTCCTCCTTCTTAATGCTTTGCCAGGCCTTTACAGCCGCAGCCTTCAGGTCTTGCTTGTTTGTGGGTCTTTCCGTCTTAAGTCTGGATTTGAGCAAGTGAAATGCATGCTCAATTGGGTTTAGATCTGGAGATTGACTTGGCCATTGCAGAATGTTCCACTTTTTGGCACTCATGAACTCCTGGGTAGCTTTGGCTGTATGCTTGGGGTCATTGTCCATCTGTACTATGAAGCGCCGTCCAATCAACTTTGCAGCATTTGGCTGAATCTGGGCTGAAAGTATATCCCGGTACACTTCAGAATTCATCCGGCTACTCTTGTCTGCTCTTATGTCATCAATAAACACAAGTGACCCAGTGCCATTGAAAGCCATGCATGCCCATGCCATCACGTTGCCTCCACCATGTTTTACAGAGGATGTGGTGTGCCTTGGATCATGTGCCGTTCCCTTTCTTCTCCAAACTTTTTTCTTCCCATCATTCTGGTACAGGTTGATCTTTGTCTCATCTGTCCATAGAATACTTTTCCAGAACTGAGCTGGCTTCTTGAGGTGTTTTTCTGCAAATTTAACTCTGGCCTGTCTATTTTTGGTATTGATGAATGGTTTGCATCTAGATGTGAACCCTTTGTATTTACTGTCATGGAGTTTTCTCTTTACTGTTGACTTAGAGACAGATACACCTTCTTCACTGAGAGTGTTCTGGACTTCAGTTGATGTTGTGAACGGGTTCTTCTTCACCAAATTAAGTATGCGGCGATCATCCACCACTGTTGTCATCCGTGGACGCCCAGGCCTTTTTGAGTTCCCAAGCTCACCAGTCAATTCCTTTTTTCTCAGAATGTACCCAACTGTTGATTTTGCTACTCCAAGCATGTCTGCTATCTCTCTGATGGATTTTTTCTTTTTTTTCAGCCTCAGGATGTTCTGCTTCACCTCAATTGAGAGTTCCTTTGACCGCATGTTGTCTGCTCACAGCAACAGCTTCCAAATGCAAAACCACACACCTGGAATCCACCCCTGACCTTTTAACTACTTCATTGATTACAGGTTAACGAGGGAGACGCCTTCAGAGTTAATTGCAGCCCTTAGAGTCCATTGTCCAATTACTTTTGGTCCCTTGAAAAAAAGGACGCTATGCATTACAGAGCTATGATTCCTAAACCCTTTCTCTGATTTGGATGTGGAAACTATCATATTGCAGCTGGGAGTGTGCACTTTCAGCACATATTATATATATAGTTATATTTCTGAACATGTTTTTGTAAACAGCTAAAATCACAAAACTTGTGTCACTGTCCAAATATTTCTGGCCCTAACTGTATATACTATATACAGGGGAGATGACACACAGGTATATACTATATACAGTAGGAGATGACATAGAGGTATATACTATATATAGAAGGAGATGACATACAGGTATATACTATATATAGGAGGAGATGACATACAGGTATATACTATATATAGGAGGAGATGACATGCAGGTATATACTATATATAGGAGGAGATGACATACAGGTATATAGTATATACAGGGGAGATGACACACAGCAGGTATATACTATATACAGGGGAGATGACATACAGGTATATACTATATACAGGAGATGACATACAGGTGTATACTATATATAAGGGAGATGACAAACATGTATATACTGAGGTGAAAATGAGAGGTGTGAGGTGAAAATGAAAAGGTGTGAGTGCAAAATGAGAGGAGTGAGGGAAAATAGTGTAGTGATTGGAAAATGACAGATGTGAGGTCGAAATGAAAAGTGTTGGGGGGAATGAGAGGAGTGAGGGAGAAAATGAGAGGTGTGAGGGAGAAAATGAGAGATGTGAGGGGGAAAATGAGAGGCGTGATGGGAAAATAAGAGAAGTGACGTGCTATAACTAACCACAGATATTTACTATGCCCAGGCAACGCCGGGCTCTTCAGCTAGTATATTATAGATGCGTCCATAGAAAGTTGTGATGCCATATCGTTGTCTTTGGGAATCGTTTCATCTTTGTTTACCATAATGCTACTAGCAAGCTCTCATAGGAGTTGCTGGTTAAAAACCTAGGGGACTGAAGCTGGTCATACAGAGTAGATTAATATTGTATGGGCACTCTACAGAAGTAGCCAAATAGGTCCATAGGGATAATAAGAGCAAACACAGCTAATTTTTTTCACAGATTCCGCTAAATTAATGAAATTGTGGGCACTCGGATGTATGCTCTATGGACTCACAGGCATATAGGGTACTTTATTAGGAGTATCCATAAAATGAGGACCCATAATAATACTGCAATGTGAATGAATCCTACAACCCCTTGCAAAATTCCATAATTTTTCCCCTATGCTTGGTTAAAAAAAGTAACCATTACTGACTGCCACATTTTTTGTTCTTGATTTCTTTTAGTGTTTCTTAAAGCCAGAAAGTTGCCATTTAAAATGACTTTAGTTTTGTGCCATGTCTCTGATCTGCTTTTTTTCTTCAAAATTAAACAACTGAATGAACATCCTCCAAGGCCGGTGATTCCATAATTTTTGTAAGGGGTTGTAGCTTTATGTGAATAATAAACTGTAATGAATCACTGTAACGTCTACATATGTTGTTCTGCGGGTTATCACCCTCATTCTACTTTTCAGTTTCCTTCCAGATTCTTAATAAAAGCTTAATTTCCTTTTTCCAAAACCGTTTTATGCTTAGTAATAAATGAATAAATGTACTGCCAATAAGCTAACTAATTCTCTATGCTCCGTCTTGGCCTTGCAAAGTGCCTTGTTCACCACCCTGTCCTTGAGCACAATACATGAGTGCTGCAGTGACATTAGAAATTAACGCAATGCCCCTTCTGCAATGACAGCTGAGCTGCAGTGCCTGGATCGCATTGAGCTGCTGAACATTTATGAGCTGCAATTAAACAGAACATAGGGGTAGGACTTGGCGGCTTGTGTGTTTTTTTTTTAAATGGATTAAAGTTAATGGCCCAAGGCATCAGCTTTTATATCCAAAATGTTTTGTATGTGGACAACTAATTTAGAGAGCGTAACTTTTAATTTCTCTGACCACCCAGATCTTTAAGGTAATGATAGAGGTGCATAAAAAGATCAGTTTTACTGAAAATAATGTCATTACTTGTCACAACTCAATGCTGGTGATGACAGTTACCTGTTTCTTAAATGTAAAAACTTTTCCTCAAAGTGGAGCACCAATTTTGAAACCCTATGACTATCCAGTGGTTGCAAAAGTACAACTCCTAGCATGCCCAGTTGTCAGCAACTGGGACTATACAATAGGCCACTTTTTGATGATACATTACCTCAATTATTAATTTCATTCTTGTAATTTCCCTGAGAAATTATGAAAAGAAGGGACATCTTTGCATTATTTGACACCCATGTTGGCAGTCATGGCACGCCTTCCTGCCGCAGACCCTATATTGTTCTTATATTGGCAACAGGAATTGTGGGCCTAATGGATTACTAATTGATTTGGCTCAGGCTTAAACTAGGGAGCGCAGTATAAGGTTTTGTATGTTCTTCAGCTGTCACTACTACAAGGGAGGATGAGCTTCCCAACAGAAGAGACACAAGTTGCTACCCCTGGAATAGGAGACATTCTTAACCACTGGTGTTGTGATACCAAGGCAGCGGGCAAGAATGATAGTCACTAAAATTTACTAATCCATCCTCCTTTTCTCGAAATGGCTGCTGATGGAGGCTCCAAGCCTGTTCATTAACTTCTTCCAATTGAAAAATACTTCCATCTTCTCATATTTTCCCTTTCTTTACCAATGGCCATCCTTGGACGTGCAGAGCCACAAAATACATGTGTACTCAAGGAGAAACATGGACAACACTTCCAGCTTCTTACATTTACCCCTTCTTTAATGATGGTCGTCCTTGGCCATCTGGAGCCACAACATTATGCATCTCTTCCAAGGGAAACATGGACAACACTTCCATCTTCTTGCACACACATCCCAGAGCAGAGCAGTGGCTAAAAAAGAAGATACATGACATCCAGAGTGGTGATCTGCCAGATTATAACAGTTGTCGTAGCAAGTTGAATCATGCCTGGACACATTGCATCTATCATACTAGTATTTTTGCAACTGCTGGAGTGCTTCAGGTTGGGAAACATTCATCTAAGGTATAGCTCTGTGGTTTTCAACTCTATCAGATCCGCTTTGCCATTAAAAGGACTGTACAGAACAAGCACAAGCGCTCAGTCTACCCTTGGTGTTGCCAAACAGTTCTTTGCACCTTCCCACCTACTTGTTCTCTATCTATCTCCACTCTCCTCTTCCATGATTGACAACTTTGACTTCACAACAGCAAAAGAAAGGCGGAGATAGAAGGAAAACAAGAAGGTGCAGTGAACTATCTGTCCACTCCAACGGCTCACCGAGCTCCTGTGCTTGGTTTGAATACTCATATTGAGCTGACAGACTCCCTTAAAGTGAACCTGTCAGCAGGATTTTAGGAAGTAAACTACAGACATTGGCAGTGTTAAACTGATTAAAATGATACCTGGCATGAAGAAATGTGTCTTGTAGTTCTTGTGTAATCAGTGTTACAAGTTTTCAGTTAATGATATGCTCGTGGTCAGGGGCTGGCCTGTAGGCAGTGTCTTATCTTCCTGCTCTAAGCCAGAGAAACCAAGAAGAGACCTGTCCACAGGCCGCTCCGAAGCACAAACAGTCTGTTTCTCACGGTCTCTATGATGAAGAACATGTTTATGCTTCGGGACGGCCATTGGTCAGGTCTTTCCTTGGTTTCTCTTACTTAGAGCAGGAAGATGAGGCTCTGCCTACAGTCCCGCCCTGGAGCACGGACATGTCATTAACAGAAAACTTCTAACACTGATTACACATGAAACACAAGATGGATTTCTTCACTTCAGGTATCAATTTCATCAGTTTAACACTGCCAACCAGGTTTGCTTTAAAGGCTCTTGAAGGGGTGCACACATTTTTATGGGAAATGTATGACATATCAAAAATATATGACATTTATGTTTGATAGGTGCAATTCCACTTCCACAACTGCATTCATTTATTGCCACCTCTCCAACTTATCTAGTCTTTTCTGGAGGCCAAAACTAAAGCAGAAGTCCTCCATTGTGTCTTGGGGTGTCCGAGATGGCCACACAATGCACCATTAGTACTTATCTGTCCCTACGTCTATCCATGTAGTGCACCACTCCCCTCTGGCATGGAAAATAAAAGGGGGGCTACGCAGGATGGCATTGTGGGCTGCAGATGGTGTGTCTCTGCTTTATAGCATATACCCATATCAAATCTTATTTACATTCTGATTCATCACTGATAGAAGGAATCTTCATACAACATCATCAAGAATTTTGGGGCAGATTGATTCTGGTTCAGTTGTGTCCTAGGAATCCCATACATTTTATTTACTTTCTTTCTACTAGACGCTGATGTTTTACAGATTGACTTCAATCATCTTTTCATGAACAGTAAGCAGATAAAGAAGAAGAGAACATAAGCTATGAAGCCATCCATAAAACACAGCGACGCATTCCTTCATGAAGTGTCTATAAACAAAGAGAAGAAGAACGGTTATGTGTTTTGTAGTCTTTGCCCAACAGGATAAACACAGAATTGCCTGTGAATTCATCCAAAGTTTTGTTTGATATTTCATCTATTAACCCCTTTCTGTACATTATAGCATTGTATTAGGTGTTAGAGCATAGGGATGCAGTTGGCTCACGAGCTGTGCAATAGTGACTGAAGCACACAGAATGAAGGGGTCTCTCATATACTCCTTCATCGAGATCATGACTTGACTTGCCTAACAAAAACTAACCTGCCTTTTAGGTCTATGGTGTTACATTTGGATGTATTATACAATACCTTTCAACACAGGAGTATAGCAGTGCAATATAAAATAGAAAACAGTTGAAAGTTTGCATCCCCTAGTAGGACTAAGGGAAAAAGAAGATGAAAAAAGTTCACTAAAACTTTTAGCTGTAATTCAAAATAGAGCCACAAGTCCTCATAGAGGTAAAAAATTAAGGCTCACATGGGCTCACATAATTTGATGAAAATGTATTCTAAGTATCTAAATTTTATAAGTATTGTCTATATAGCACTAATACAGTTCAAAATTAATATATTCAGAATTTGCCTACACCTTAGCGGCTCAGAGCTTGTTTGTGTTTGTTTATATGCTATAGCAATGCAGTCCCTGCCATCTGCTCCGGTAAATACAGTTGAAAACAGACATTTCCATAGACTAAATAAAAAGACACATACAGTGGGGAAAAAAAGTATTTTGTCAGCCACCAAATGTGCAAGTTCTCCCACTAAAAAGATGAGAGAGGCCTGTAATTGACATCATAGATAGACCACAACTACGATAGTCAAAATGAGAAAACAAATCCAGAAAATCACCTTGTCTGATTTGGCAAGATTTATTTTTCAAATTATGGTGGAAAATAAGTATTTGGTCATTAACAAAAGTTCATCTCAATATTTTGTTATATATCCCTTGTTGGCAATGACAGAGGTCAAACATTTTCTGCAAGTCTTCACAAGGTTGGCACACACTGTTGGTGGTATGTTGGCCCATTCCTCCATGCAGATCTCCTCTAGAGCAGTGATGTTTTGGGTCTGTCACTCGGCACCATGGACTTTCAACTCCCTCCAAAGGTTTTCTATGGGGTTGAGATCTGGAGACTGGCTAGGCCACTCCAGGGCCTTCATAGGTTTCTTACGAAGCCACTCCTTTGTTGCCCTGGTGATGTGCTTGGGATCATTATCATGCTGAAAGACCCATTTACGTTTCATATTCAATGCCCTTGCTGATGGAAGGAGGTTTGCACTCAAAATCTCACAATACATTGCCCTATTCATTCTTTCATGTACACGGATCAGTCGTCCTGGTTCTTTTGCAGAGAAAGAGCCCCAACACATTGTCAGTGTGAAGAAAAGGCCAATGTCTTGTTAAAATAGCATGGATAGATTCCCAATGACAATTAGGTTAAGTTCACACAGGGCGTTTTGTTGCTTTTTTTTCTGCAGCAAAACCTGATCTTCTTG
Organism: Ranitomeya imitator; assembly: GCF_032444005.1. Taxonomy (NCBI): domain Eukaryota; kingdom Metazoa; phylum Chordata; class Amphibia; order Anura; family Dendrobatidae; genus Ranitomeya; species Ranitomeya imitator. The sequence continues at coordinate 749,496,334 of NC_091282.1, read as the reverse complement.
GCAGGAAAGAAGCTGTGTCAAAAACGCAGGTTTAGGTGTGCTTTTGGTGCATTTTTTGTTGCGAATTTGGTGCCTTTTTTATGCTTTTTTTGGTGCATTTTTTTCTCTTTGTCCATGCTAATGTCCTTGGAAAAGCAGCTGCAAATTAGCATAAAAAAGGCAGCATAAAATGCAGCAAAAATGCCATGTGTGAACTTACCCTTTGAGGTAGATATGAAACTGAATCTACACTCTTTTTTTTTCATTTGTTCGCAAATTAAAAAGTAGATCATTATGTGACCTTGCTTTGGCTCTCCTATACCCAAATTTTATATTTCTCCTACTGAAACCTCTAGATTCAAATCTCTCCTTCACAATAGTAGATTGTAGAGTTGAGCGACCTTGACCTTTTTAGAGTCGAGCCGGGTTTCGCGAAACCCGACTATCTCAAAAGTCGGGTCGAGTGAAATCGGCCGATTATGACGTAAAGTCGGGATCGACCGAAACACGAAACCCAATGCAAGTCAATGGGGCAGCATAGTCGGCAGTGAGTGGGGGCCAGGAAAACACCTAGAGTGCCCATTTTAATGTCAAAACCATCCATTCTTCTTAATGAAGCTTGTCAAGCGTAATTTACCTTATAATAATTGGAAGGCATTTGAAATTGGGGGTCATTTGGCTAAAGTTGTGGTGGGTAGGGCTGGTTCAAGTAATTAGTGGGCCCAGGAAATCTGGACCACGTCACGGCCGTGGAGCAGGGAGAGGTAAGTATTTCAACTTTGCAAGTGCTGTGAACCTGAGCAAGCAGGGGGGGCCCACTCGTTGGCATTGGCACTGGCACAGGGCCCCTCAAAGTACAGCGGTGTGTTTGCATGGCGGGGGCGCCTCCCACCGGCAGCAACACTTTTGCGTACCATGAGAGGCCCTGTGCCAGTGACGTCGCCAACTAGTATTCCTCCCCCCACCTGATGAAGGAACCTGCACTTTCATCTGCACCTTCCTGTTTGTCCCCGTGTAAGGTGGTATGGTATGCGGGAAGGGGGACCTGACTTTCAGCAGGGTCACAATCTGGCAGTGTAGCGTGCACGGGAAATGTTGCGTTATGGGTCAATGTACCAGCAGACTCATCTATCACTGGCTGGGCAATGGGCAGGATGAGGAGGAAACATAGATATAGGCCCAAAGAATAAAGTGGGCTAAATGCAGTTCAAAATTGGTAACACAGGACTAATCAGGGGGCATTGCAGTGGAGGACAACTGGAATGAGAGGCTGACACAGAGAGTAGGCCCAAATCAGTAAGTAGTCGAAATGCAGTTCAAAATTGGCAACAGTAGTAAACAGGCGGCACAGCTTTGTTCAGTGGAGGAGAACAGCAAGGAGTGGCAGACACCGATAGTAGGCCCCAACCCAACTAGTAGGCCAAATGCAGTCTAACATTAACAACTACTTAACGAGCGCCTGAAAACGGAATTTCAGGACAGGAAACCAGGAGAACAGCAAGGAGCGGCAGACACCGATAGTAGGCCCCAAATTAACTAGTACGCCAAATGCAGTTGTTCCGTTTAACCACAATTTAATGAGAGCCTGAAGATAGAAGTTCAGGAAAGGCAACCTGGAGAACACCTTGGAGTGGAACACACCATCTCTCTACACCCCATACCCAATTTGTAGGTCTAATGCAGCGTTGTTTCCAACAACTACTAAACGAGAGCATGATGATCGAAGCATTGGCAAGGAAACCTGGGGAACACCTTGGAGTGGAACACACCATCTCTCTACAGTGGAACACACCATCTCTCTACACCCCATACCCAATTTGTAGGCCTAATGCAGCGTAGTTTCCAACAACTACTAAATGAGAGCCGGAAGATCGAAGCAATGGAGAGGAAACCTGGGGAACACCTTGGAGTGTAACACACCATCTCTCTACACCCCATACCCAATTTGTAGGCCTAATGCAGCGTAGTTTCCAACAACTACTAAACGAGAGCCGGAAGATCGAAGCAATGGAGAGGAAACCTGGGGAACACCTTGGAGTGTAACACACCATCTCTCTACACCCCATACCCAATTTGTAGGCCTAATGCAGCGTAGTTTCCAACAACTACTAAATGAGAGCCGGAAGATCGAAGCAATGGAGAGGAAATCTGGGGAACACCTTGGAGTGTAACACACCATCTCTCTACACCCCATACCCAATTTGTAGGCCTAATGCAGCGTAGTTTCCAACAACTACTAAACGAGAGCCGGAAGATCGAAGCAATGGAGAGGAAACCTGGGGAACACCTTGGAGTGTAACACACCATCTCTCTACACCCCATACCCAATTTGTAGGACTAATGCAGCGTAGTTTCCAACAACTACTAAACGAGAGCATGATGATCGAAGCATTGGCGAGGAAACCTGGGGAACACCTTGGAGTGGAACACACCATCTCTCTACAGTGGAACACACCATCTCTCTACACCCCATACCCAATTTGTAGGCCTAATGCAGCGTAGTTTCCAACAACTACTAAACGAGAGCCGGAAGATCGAAGCTCAGGAAAGGCAACCTGGAGAACACCTTGGAGTGGAACACACCATCTCTCTACACCCCATACCCAATTTGTAGGCCCAATGCAGCGTAGTTTCCAACAACTACTAAACGAGAGCCGGAAGATCGAAGCAATGGAGAGGAAACCTGGGGAACACCTTGGAGTGTAACACACCATCTCTCTACACCCCATACCCAATTTGTAGGCCTAATGCAGCGTAGTTTCCAACAACTACTAAACGAGAGCCGGAAGATCGAAGCAATGGAGAGGAAACCTGGGGAACACCTTGGAGTGTAACACACCATCTCTCTACACCCCATACCCAATTTGTAGGCCTAATGCAGCGTAGTTTCCAACAACTACTAAACGAGAGCCGGAAGATCGAAGCTCAGGAAAGGCAACCTGGGGAACACCTTGGAGTGTAACAAACCCTCTCTCTACACCACGGAAGGGCTGATTCTTAGGAAGGAAGGCTGTCGGAAAGAAGCAGGGTGCGTCCGAGGGTGATTATATTCTTATTAGGTATATACTCACCCTCGGACGCGCCCTGCTTCTTTATTTGTAATGAATGTTTATTTGCAATGTGGTTTTGACTTACTCTATTTTTTTGGTAAATAATGATTTTATTATTTTCATTGTTTTGCATCTTCTTGGCAATAATATAAAGAAGACGCGACAGGACAACACTCGGTGGATGCCATATCTGTGTTTAAAATTGAAAAAACCTTTCAGTTAACTACTTGCAGGAGAAAGTTATTGTAGCTGGTGGCCATTTTTAGTACTGTACCAGATTTTTGTTGTATGTGTTTGTTTTTAATGTTAAAATGTCTGCATTTGATATCTCTCCAGTATTTTCTTTTTTATAAGCAAAATACTTATTTTTATATTTTCTGATGTTGGTTCCAGGGGTACACGGGCAGCAGTGGTGTGGTCAGTGGAGGCCTAGTGGAAGGAGTGACCGCAGACAGGCATCGAAGGCCTAAAATAATAACACATGGCTGTAGGCAATTTTAAATTGGTTCCAGGGGTACACGGGCAGCAGTGGTGTGGTCAGTGGAGGCCTAGTGGAAGGAGTGACCGCAGACAGGCATCGAAGGCCTAAAATAATAACACATGGCTGTAGGCAATTTTAAATTGGTTCCAGGGGTACACGGGCAGCAGTGGTGTGGTCAGTGGAGGCCTAGTGGAAGGAGTCACCGCAGACAGGCATCGAAGGCCTAAAATAATAACACATGGCTGTAGGCAATTTTAAATTGGTTACAGGGGTACACGGGCAGCAGTGGTGTGGTCAGTGGAGGCCTAGTGGAAGGAGTGACCGCAGACAGGCATCGAAGGCCTAAAATAATAACACATGGCTGTAGGCAATTTTAAATTGGTTCCAGGGGTACACGGGCAGCAGTGGTGTGGTCAGTGGAGGCCTAGTGGAAGGAGTGACCGCAGACAGGCATCGAAAGCCTAAAATAATAACACATGGCTGTAGGCAATTTTAAATTGGTTCCAGGGGTACACGGGCAGCAGTGGTGTGGTCAGTGGAGACCTAGTGGAAGGAGTGACCGCAGACAGGCATCGAAGGCCTAAAATAATAACACATGGCTGTAGGCAATTTTAAATTGGTTACAGGGGTACATGGGCAGCAGTGGTGTGGTCAGTGGAGGCCTAGTGGAAGGAGTGACCACAGACAGGCATCGAAGGCCTAACATAACAAAAATGTCAATACAATGGTATTGTCAGTGGCAGGCATTGAAGGATGTCAGCGCATAGACTAAACATTGGTGGAGCTGTGAGATAATTTTGCAAGTGGTAGAGCACTGTTTGAGCTGGGGTGGGGGGAAACTGTCTTGTGGCCGGCGGTACAGGCCCAGGGCCCCTCATATTACAACGGTGTGTCTGACGTTGGGTGCGCACCACCACCGCCAGAGACACTTTATTGTACTAGGAGGGACCCAGTGGCAGTGCCGTCGACCAAAAGCGGGCTCACCCACCTCTTCAGACAAACTGCACTCTCACGGGTGCTGTCGCCAAGTGTCGATACCACGGCCCCGTGTGGGGAGTTTGGCCATTTAGTGAGGTGTAAACATGTCGTATGCTGGACAATCAGGTGCAGAAAATTACGAGATTGGAAAAGGCATTCAGAATAGTCCACAGGCAAGACCTTTTCATAGAAAAGCTAGGTGTCAGCCGGGCAAGGTGGGGCAAAAGATTTCGAAATCCAGTTGTGGTTCATTTTAATGAAGGTTAGATCATCTACATTTTGGGTAGCCAGACGAGTCCTTTTTTCTGTTAGTATTGAACCTGCAGCACTGAATACTCTTTCTGATAGGACACTAGCTGCCGGGCAAGCAAGCTCCTGCAATGCATATTCTGCCAATTCTGGCCAGGTGTCTAATTTTGATGCCCAGTAATCAAATGGGAATGACGGTTGAGGGAGAACATCGATAAGGGATGAAAAATAGTTTGTAACCATACTGGACAAATGTTGTCTCCTGTCACTTTGAATTGATGCTGCAGTACCTGTCCTGTCTGCGGTCATAGCAAAATCACTCCACAACCTGGTCAGAAAACCCCTCTGGCCAACGCCACTTCTGATTTCTGCCCCTCTAACTCCTCTGGTCTGCTGGCCCCTGCAGCTCGTGTGAGAACGATCACGGGCGCTGTGTGCAGGGAATGCCAGAAGCAAACGGTCAACAAGAGTTGATTGTTTGGTTGCTAATATTAGTTCCAAGTTCTCATGTGGCATTATATTTTGCAATTTGCCTTTATAGCGAGGATCAAGGAGGCAGGCCAACCAGTAATCGTCATCATTCATCATTTTAGTTATGCGTGTGTCCCTTTTGAGGATACGTAAGGCATAATCCGCCATGTGGGCCAAAGTTCCAGTTCTCAAATCTGCGGTTGTGCTTGGTTGAGGGGCAGTTTCAGGCAAATCCACGTCACTTATGTCCCTCAAAAAACCAGAACCCGGCCTTGCCGCGCCACCAATTTCCAGTGGCCCCGGAAAAGCTTCCTCATTAAAAATATAATCATCCCCATCATCCTCCTCGTCCTCCTCCTCCTCTTCGCCCGCTACCTCGTCCTGTACACTGCCCTGGCCAGACAATGGCTGACTGTCATCAAGGCTTTCCTCTTCCTCAGCTGCAGACGCCTGATCCTTTATGTGCGTCAAACTTTGCATCAGCAGACGCATTAGGGGGATGCTCATGCTTATTATGGCGTTGTCTGCACTAACCAGCCGTGTGCATTTCTCAAAACACTGAAGGACTTGGCACATGTCTTGAATCTTCGACCACTGCACACCTGACAACTCCATGTCTGCCATCCTACTGCCTGCCCGTGTATGTGTATCCTCCCACAAAAACATAACAGCCCGCCTCTGTTCACACAGTCTCTGAAGCATGTGCAGTGTTGAGTTCCACCTTGTTGCAACGTCTATGATTAGGCGATGCTGGGGAAGGTTCAAAGAACGCTGATAGGTCTGCATACGGCTGGAGTGTACGGGCGAACGGCGGATATGTGAGCAAAGTCCACGCACTTTGAGGAGCAGGTCGGATAACCCCGGATAACTTTTCAGGAAGCACTGCACCACCAGGTTTAAGGTGTGAGCCAGGCAAGGAATGTGTTTCAGTTGGGAAAGGGAGATGGCAGCCATGAAATTCCTTCCGTTATCACTCACTACCTTGCCTGCCTCAAGATCTACAGTGCCCAGCCACGACTGCGTTTCTTTCTGCAAGAACTCGGACAGAACTTCCGCGGTGTGTCTGTTGTCGCCCAAACACTTCATAGCCAATACAGCCTGCTGACGTTTGCCAGTAGCTGCCCCATAATGGGAGACCTGGTGTGCAACAGTGGCAGCTGCGGATGGAGTGGTTGTGCGACTGCGGTCTGTGGACGAGCTCTCGCTTCTGCAGGAGGACGAAGAGGTGGAGGAGGGGGTGCGAACGGCTACAGCCAATTGTTTCCTAGACCGTGGGCTAGGCAGAACTGTCCCAAACTTGCTATCCCCTGTGGACCCTGCATCCACCACATTTACCCAGTGTGCCGTGATGGACACGTAACGTCCCTGGCCATGCCTACTGGTCCATGCATCTGTTGTCAGGTGCACCTTTGTGCTCACAGATTGCCTGAGTGCATGGACGATGCGCTCTTTAACATGCTGGTGGAGGGCTGGGATGGCTTTTCTGGAAAAAAGTGTCGACTGGGTAGCTCGTAGCGTGGTACAGCGTAGTCCATCAGGGCTTTGAAAGCTTCGCTTTCAACTAACCGGTAGGGCATCATCTCTAACGAGATTAGTCTAGCTATGTGTGCGTTCAAACCCTGTGTACGCGGATGCGAGGCTAAGTACTTCCTTTTTCTAACCATAGTCTCATGTAGGGTGAGCTGGACTGGAGAGCTGGAGATCGTGGAACTAGCGGGGGTGCCGGTGGACATGGCAGACTGAGAGACGGTGGGAGATGGTATTGTTGCCACCGGTGCCCTAGATGCAGTGTTTCCTACTACGAAACTGGTGATTCCCTGACCCTGACTGCTTTGGCCTGGCAAAGAAACCTGCACAGATACTGCAGGTGGTGCGGAAAATGGTGGCCCTACACTGCCGGAAGGGATGTTGCGTTGCTGACTAGCTTCATTGGCCGAGGGTGCTACAACCTTAAGGGACGTTTGGTAGTTAGTCCAGGCTTGCAAATGCATGGTGGTTAAATGTCTATGCATGCAACTTGTATTGAGACTTTTCAGATTCTGTCCTCTGCTTAAGGTAGTTGAACATTTTTGACAGATGACTTTGCGCCGATCAATTGGATGTTGTTTAAAAAAATGCCAGACTGCACTCTTTCTAGCATCGGATACCTTTTCAGGCATTGCAGACTGAGCTTTAACCGGATGGCCACGCTGTCCTCCAACAGGTTTTGGCTTTGCCACGCGTTTTGGGCAAGATACGGGCCCGGCAGATGGAACCTGTTGCGATGTTAATGCCTGCTGCGGCCCCTCCTCCTCCGCTTCAGAACTGCTGCCGCCTGCACCCTGTTCCCCCAATGGCTGCCAATCGGGGTCAAGAACTGGGTCATCTATTACCTCTTCTTGTAGCTCGTGTGCAACTTCGTCTGTGTCACCGTGTCGGTCGGTGGTATAGCGTTCGTGATGGGGCAACATAGTCTCATCAGGGTCTGATTCTTGATCAGCACCCTGCGAGGGCAATGTTGTGGTCTGAGTCAAAGGACCAGCATAGTAGTCTGGCTGTGGCTGTGCATCAGTGCACTCCATGTCAGATTCAACTTGTAATGGGCATGGACTGTTAACTGCTTCACTTTCTAAGCCAGGGACGGTATGTGTAAAGAGCTCCATGGAGTAACCCGTTGTGTCGCCTGCTGCATTCTTCTCTGTTGTTGTTTTTGCTGAAGAGGACAAGGAAGCGACTTGTCCCTGACCGTGAACATCCACTAACGACGCGCTGCTTTGACATTTACCAGTTTCACGAGAGGAGGCAAAAGAGCTAGAGGCTGAGTCAGCAAGATAAGCCAAAACTTGCTCTTGCTGCTCCGGCTTTAAAAGCGGTTTTCCTACTCCCAGAAAAGGGAGCGTTCGAGGCCTTGTGTAGCCAGACGACGAACCTGGCTCCACAGCTCCAGACTTAGGTGCAATATTTTTTTTCCCACGACCAGCTGATGCTCCACCACTACCACTACCCTCATTACCAGCTGACAATGAACGCCCCCGGCCACGACCTCTTCCACCATACTTCCTCATTGTTTTAAAAACGTAAACAAACTAACGGTATTTGTTGCTGCCACACAAATTACACGGTGAGCTATAACTTCAGTATGATTTAGCTACCCCTTTACAGGTGAGTGAGACCACAACGAAAATCAGGCACAATGTTACACACTCTGTTGTTGGTGGCAACAAATGAGAGAGATGCCACACACGCAGGACTGTCACTGAAGCACAAATGTAAATATTAATCTCCCACTGATTTGATTTTTTTTTTTTTTTAAGGGAGACTTTAGGGAAAAAAAATAATAGAATAAAATGATTTTTTCAGGAAGAATTTAGAAACCAAATAAAATAAAATGATTTTTTTCAGGGAGAATTTAGAAAACAAATAAAACAAAAAAAGGCTTTCTATGGCCCACTGAGTGAGAGATGACGCACACAGGAGTCAGGAGTGGCACACAAGCCCAGAGGCCAATATTTATCTCCCACTGATTGATGTAGTGATTTTTTCAGGTAGATTTTGGAACCCAAATCAAGCTAAAAAAAAATAATAGGCTTTCTATGGCCCACAATTGGAGAGAGAGAGAGAGATGGCACACCCAGGAGTCAAGACTGGCACACAAGCAGAAAGGGCAATATTAATCTCCCACTGATTTGTTTTTTTTTTTTTTTTTTCAGGGAGACTTTAGGAAAAAAAAAAATAGAATAAAATGATTTTTTCAGGAAGAATTTAGAAACCAAATAAAATAAAATGATTTTTTCAGGGAGAATTTAGAAAACAAATAAAACAAAAAAAGGCTTTCTATGGCCCACTGAGTGAGAGATGACGCACACAGGAGTCAGGAGTGGCACACAAGCCCAGAGGCCAATATTTATCTCCCACTGATTGATGTAGTGATTTTTTCAGGTAGATTTTGGAACCCAAATCAAGCTAAAAAAATAATAGGCTTTCTATGGCCCACAATTGGAGAGAGAGAGAGAGATGGCACACCCAGGAGTCAAGACTGGCACACAAGCAGAAAGGGCAATATTAATCTCCCACTGATTTGTTTTTTTTTTTGTTTTTTTTCAGGGAGACTTTAGGAAAAAAAAAAATAGAATAAAATGATTTTTTCAGGAAGAATTTAGAAACCAAAGAAAATAAAATGATTTTTTCAGGGAGAATTTAGAAAACAAATAAAACAAAAAAAGGCTTTCTATGGCCCACTGAGTGAGAGATGACGCACACAGGAGTCAGGAGTGGCACACAAGCCCAGAGGCCAATATTTATCTCCCACTGATTGATGTAGTGATTTTTTCAGGTAGATTTTGGAACCCAAATCAAGCTAAAAAAATAATAGGCTTTCTATGGCCCACAATTGGAGAGAGAGAGAGAGATGGCACACCCAGGAGTCAAGACTGGCACACAAGCAGAAAGGGCAATATTAATCTCCCACTGATTTTTTTTTTTTTCAGGGAGACTTTAGGAAAAAAAAAATAGAATAAAATGATTTTTTCAGGAAGAATTTAGAAACCAAAGAAAATAAAATGATTTTTTCAGGGAGAATTTAGAAAACAAATAAAACAAAAAAAGGCTTTCTATGGCCCACTGAGTGAGAGATGACGCACACAGGAGTCAGGAGTGGCACACAAGCCCAGAGGCCAATATTTATCTCCCACTGATTGATGTAGTGATTTTTTCAGGTAGATTTTGGAACCCAAATCAAGCTAAAAAAATAATAGGCTTTCTATGGCCCACAATTGGAGAGAGAGAGAGAGAGATGGCACACCCAGGAGTCAAGACTGGCACACAAGCAGAAAGGGCAATATTAATCTCCCACTGATTTGTTTTTTTTTTTTTTTTTTCAGGGAGACTTTAGGAAAAAAAAAATAGAATAAAATGATTTTTTCAGGAAGAATTTAGAAACCAAATAAAATAAAATGATTTTTTCAGGGAGAATTTAGAAAACAAATAAAACAAAAAAAGGCTTTTTATGGCCCACTGAGTGAGAGATGACGCACACAGGAGTCAGGAGTGGCACACAAGCCCAGAGGCCAATATTTATCTCCCACTGATTGATGTAGTGATTTTTTCAGGTAGATTTTGGAACCCAAATCAAGCTAAAAAAATAATAGGCTTTCTATGGCCCACAATTGGAGAGAGAGAGAGAGAGATGGCACACCCTGGAGTCAAGACTGGCACACAAGCAGAAAGGGCAATATTAATCTCCCACTGATTTGTTTTTTTTTTTGTTTTTTTTCAGGGAGACTTTAGGAAAAAAAAAAATAGAATAAAATGATTTTTTCAGGAAGAATTTAGAAACCAAAGAAAATAAAATGATTTTTTCAGGGAGAATTTAGAAAACAAATAAAACAAAAAAAGGCTTTCTATGGCCCACTGAGTGAGAGATGACGCACACAGGAGTCAGGAGTGGCACACAAGCCCAGAGGCCAATATTTATCTCCCACTGATTGATGTAGTGATTTTTTCAGGTAGATTTTGGAACCCAAATCAAGCTAAAAAAATAATAGGCTTTCTATGGCCCACAATTGGAAAGAGAGAGAGAGATGGCACACCCAGGAGTCAAGACTGGCACACAAGCAGAAAGGGCAATATTAATCTCCCACTGATTTTTTTTTTTTTTTTTTTTTTTTTTTTCAGGGAGACTTTAGGAAAAAAAAAAATAGAATAAAATGATTTTTTCAGGAAGAATTTAGAAACCAAAGAAAATAAAATGTTTTTTTCAGGGAGAATTTAGAAAACAAATAAAACAAAAAAAGGCTTTCTATGGCCCACTGAGTGAGAGATGACGCACACAGGAGTCAGGAGTGGCACACAAGCCCAGAGGCCAATATTTATCTCCCACTGATTGATGTAGTGATTTTTTCAGGTAGATTTTGGAACCCAAATCAAGCTAAAAAAATAATAGGCTTTCTATGGCCCACAATTGGAGAGAGAGAGAGAGAGATGGCACACCCAGGAGTCAAGACTGGCACACAAGCAGAAAGGGCAATATTAATCTCCCACTGATTTGTTTTGTTTTTTTTTTTTTTTCAGGGAGACTTTAGGAAAAAAAAATAGAATAAAATGATTTTTTCAGGAAGAATTTAGAAACCAAATAAAATAAAATGATTTTTTCAGGGAGAATTTAGAAAACAAATAAAACAAAAAAAGGCTTTCTATGGCCCACTGAGTGAGAGATGACGCACACAGGAGTCAGGAGTGGCACACAAGCCCAGAGGCCAATATTTATCTCCCACTGATTGATGTAGTGATTTTTTCAGGTAGATTTTGGAACCCAAATCAAGCTAAAAAAATAATAGGCTTTCTATGGCCCACAATTGGAGAGAGAGAGAGAGAGATGGCACACCCAGGAGTCAAGACTGGCACACAAGCAGAAAGGGCAATATTAATCTCCCACTGATTTGTTTTTTTTTTTTTTTTTTCTTCAGGGAGACTTTAGGAAACAAAAAAAAATAGAATAAAATGATTTTTTCAGGAAGAATTTAGAAACCAAAGAAAATAAAATGATTTTTTCAGGGAGAATTTAGAAAAGAAATAAAACAAAAAAAAGGCTTTCTATGGCCCACTGAGTGAGAGATGACGCACACAGGAGTCAGGAGTGGCACACAAGCCCAGAGGCCAATATTTATCTCCCACTGATTGATGTAGTGATTTTTTCAGGTAGATTTTGGAACCCAAATCAAGCTAAAAAAATAATAGGCTTTCTATGGCCCACAATTGGAGAGAGAGAGAGAGATGGCACACCCAGGAGTCAAGACTGGCACACAAGCAGAAAGGGCAATATTAATCTCCCACTGATTTGTTTTTTTTTTTTGTTTTTTTTCAGGGAGACTTTAGGAAAAAAAAAATAGAATAAAATGATTTTTTCAGGAAGAATTTAGAAACCAAAGAAAATAAAATGATTTTTTCAGGGAGAATTTAGAAAACAAATAAAACAAAAAAAGGCTTTCTATGGCCCACTGAGTGAGAGATGACGCACACAGGAGTCAGGAGTGGCACACAAGCCCAGAGGCCAATATTTATCTCCCACTGATTGATGTAGTGATTTTTTCAGGTAGATTTTGGAACCCAAATCAAGCTAAAAAAATAATAGGCTTTCTATGGCCCACAATTGGAGAGAGAGAGAGATGGCACACCCAGGAGTCAAGACTGGCACACAAGCAGAAAGGGCAATATTAATCTCCCACTGATTTTTTTTTTTTTTTTTTTTTTTTTCAGGGAGACTTTAGGAAAAAAAAAATAGAATAAAATGATTTTTTCAGGAAGAATTTAGAAACCAAAGAAAATAAAATGATTTTTTCAGGGAGAATTTAGAAAACAAATAAAACAAAAAAAGGCTTTCTATGGCCCACTGAGTGAGAGATGACGCACACAGGAGTCAGGAGTGGCACACAAGCCCAGAGGCCAATATTTATCTCCCACTGATTAATGTAGTGATTTTTTCAGGTAGATTTTGGAACCCAAATCAAGCTAAAAAAATAATAGGCTTTCTATGGCCCACAATTGGAGAGAGAGAGAGAGAGATGGCACACCCAGGAGTCAAGACTGGCACACAAGCAGAAAGGGCAATATTAATCTCCCACTGATTTTTTATTTATTTATTTTTTTTTCAGGGAGACTTTAGGAAAAAAAAAAAATAGAATAAAATGATTTTTTCAGGAAGAATTTAGAAACCAAAGAAAATAAAATGATTTTTTCAGGGAGAATTTAGAAAAGAAATAAAACAAAAAAAGGCTTTCTATGGCCCACTGAGTGAGAGATGACGCACACAGGAGTCAGGAGTGGCACACAAGCCCAGAGGCCAATATTTATCTCCCACTGATTGATGTAGTGATTTTTTCAGGTAGATTTTGGAACCCAAATCAAGCTAAAAAAATAATAGGCTTTCTATGGCCCACAATTGGAGAGAGAGAGAGAGATGGCACACCCAGGAGTCAAGACTGGCACACAAGCAGAAAGGGCAATATTAATCTCCCACTGATTTGTTTTTTTTTTTGTTTTTTTTCAGGGAGACTTTAGGAAAAAAAAAATAGAATAAAATGATTTTTTCAGGAAGAATTTAGAAACCAAAGAAAATAAAATGATTTTTTCAGGGAGAATTTAGAAAACAAATAAAACAAAAAAAGGCTTTCTATGGCCCACTGAGTGAGAGATGACGCACACAGGAGTCAGGAGTGGCACACAAGCCCAGAGGCCAATATTTATCTCCCACTGATTGATGTAGTGATTTTTTCAGGTAGATTTTGGAACCCAAATCAAGCTAAAAAAATAATAGGCTTTCTATGGCCCACAATTGGAGAGAGAGAGAGAGAGATGGCACACCCAGGAGTCAAGACTGGCACACAAGCAGAAAGGGCAATATTAATCTCCCACTGATTTTTTTTTTTTTTTTTTTTTCAGGGAGACTTTAGGAAAAAAAAAAAATAGAATAAAATGATTTTTTCAGGAAGAATTTAGAAACCAAAGAAAATAAAATGATTTTTTCAGGGAGAATTTAGAAAAGAAATAAAACAAAAAAAGGCTTTCTATGGCCCACTGAGTGAGAGATGACGCACACAGGAGTCAGGAGTGGCACACAAGCCCAGAGGCCAATATTTATCTCCCACTGATTGATGTAGTGATTTTTTCAGGTAGATTTTGGAACCCAAATCAAGCTAAAAAAATAATAGGCTTTCTATGGCCCACAATTGGAGAGAGAGAGAGAGAGAGATGGCACACCCAGGAGTCAAGACTGGCACACAAGCAGAAAGGGCAATATTAATCTCCCACTGATTTGTTTTTTTTTGTTTTTTTTTCAGGGAGACTTTAGGAAAAAAAAAATAGAATAAAATGATTTTTTCAGGAAGAATTTAGAAACCAAAGAAAATAAAATGATTTTTTCAGGGAGAATTTAGAAAACAAATAAAACAAAAAAAGGCTTTCTATGGCCCACTGAGTGAGAGATGACGCACACAGGAGTCAGGAGTGGCACACAAGCCCAGAGGCCAATATTTATCTCCCACTTTTTTTTTTTTGTTCCAGGGAAAATTTATAAACCCAATAAAAAAAATAATAAATAGGCTTTCTATGGCCCACTATCTGAGAGAGAGAGATGGCACGCTTAGGACTGGCACACAAGCCCAAAGGCCAATATTAATCTCCCTTTTTTTTTAAGGGAGAATTTATAAAACCAAAAAAAAATAAATAAATAGGCTTTCTATGGCCCACTATTTGTGAGAGAGATGGCACGCTCAGGACTGGCACACAAGCCCAGAGGCCAATATTAATCTCCCACTTTTTTTTTTTTTTTCCAGGGAAAATTTATAAACCCATTAAAAAAAAAATAAAATAAATAGGCTTTCTATGGCCCACTATCTGAGAGAGAGAGATGGCACGCTTAGGACTGGCACACAAGCCCAAAGGCCAATATTAATCTCCCACTGATTGATTTATTGATTTTTTCAGGTAGAATTTAGAACCCAAATAAAGCAAAAAAAAAAAAAAAATGGGCTTTCTATGGCCCACTGAGTGAGTGATGATGCACACAGGAGTCAGGAGTGGCACACAAGCCCTGAGGCCAATATTTTTCGCCCACTGATTGATGTAGTGATTTTTTCAGGTAGATTTTAGAACCAAAATCAAGCAAAAAAATAAATAGGCTTTCTATGGCCCACTGAGTGAGTGATGATGCACACAGGAGTCAAGAGTGGCACACAAGCCCTGAGGCCAATATTTTTCTCCCACTGATTGATGTAGTGATTTTTTCAGGTAGATTTTATAACCCAAATCAAGCAAAAAAATAAATAGGCTTTCTATGGCCCACTGAGTGAGAGATGACACAGACAGGGATGGCACTCTAGCAGAAATGTCAATCTTAATCTCCCACAAAAAAAAAAAAAAAAACAGGGAGTGTCCTTCAATTACTATCTCCCTGCAGTAATCTCAGCCAGGTATGGCAGGCAGCAATAAGGAGTGGACTGATGCACAAATTAAATAAAAAGTGTGGACAAACCAAAAAGATAGCTGTGCAGAAAGGAAGGAACAAGAGGATTTGTGCTTTGAAAAAAGCAGTTGGTTTGCACAGCGGCGTACACACAGCAATGCAGCTATCAGGGAGCCTTCTAGGGCAGCCCAATGAGCTACAGCGCTGAGGGAAAAAAAAAAAAATGTAGCTTCCACTGTCCCTGCACACCGAAGGTGGTGTTGGGCAGTGGAAATCGCTACAGCACAAGCGGTTTGGTGGTTAATGGACCCTGCCTAACGCTATCCCTGCTTCTGATGAAGCGGCAGCAACCTCTCCCTATGCTCAGATCAGCAGCAGTAACATGGCGGTCGGCGGGAACGCCCCTTTATAGCCCCTGTGACGCCGCAGACAGCAAGCCAATCACTGCAATGCCCTTCCCTAAGATGGTGGGGACCAGGACCTATGTCATCACGCTGCCCACACTCTGCGTTTACCTTCATTGGCTGAGAAATGGCGCTTTTCGCGTCATTGAAACGCGACTTTGGCGCGAAAGTCGCGTACCGCATGGCCGACCCCGCACAGGGGTCGGATCGGGTTTCATGAAACCCGACTTTGCCAAAAGTCGGCGACTTTTGAAAATGAACGACCCGTTTCGCTCAACCCTAGTAGATTGGTGTTTGCACCAGTTGGTACCTGCATTTCCTCTGAGATGTCCTGCAGTGGTCCGCTGACCATGTGCACTGGTCCTCCAACAAACTCATCCTCCAGCATAACAAGTTGTTAGACATCAGTGCACTCAGTCTCTTCCACTTGTGAAGCAGAGTAAGGTGGATGGGCCACAGAGCCACAGCCAGCAGAGCCCTCAAACAGCAGAAGAGACTGCTGTACGACTTGTGGCTTAGACAGTTTGGCTGCTGTGCAAGGGGATGAGGTGGAAGAAAGTACATGGTCATAGACAATGCCAAGGAACTGAAGTCATTTTCAACCATCCAATCTATATTAGCACCTTTTCAGTATTTTGTGGCCTCACCATGCTGCCAGCATTACTCGGGCCTCTGAAAAGATGTCGAATATCCTGGTGCCTGCATGTACCAGAGGAAGGTGTTGTACTTTGGGACCTAACCGGTACATAACCACGACATCCTCTCCCTGCAGCTGCTCCATCATTACGACTAGCAGCACTATGCCCACATCGCTTGCTTGATGCCCTCATATTTTTGGCCACGATACACGATGTTCCATCATCATGACTAGCAGCACTACGACCACATCGCTTGTTTGAGGCCCTCATATTTATAGCCATGATACACGACGCTTGAAGTTGACTGTGCACCAAGATGGACGGGTCAGGCAGTATACATATACATGACATTGGGAGTGCACTGTGCACCAGGCTGGATGGGCACAATACATAAGTCTGGATCTTCACTATGTGCTAGGCTGTACCAGCAATATTAATCAGGCTGTAAAGAGTAGATAAGGGCTATTTGCAAAAGGCTATAATGTACTCTTTTTTCCTGTCTGACTTGGCTGAAAATGGTGGCACAACACGCTATCCTGCCTTTATACAGGCTGTCTCACGTGCTGCGTCACCCAATCACAGCAATGCCAATACTTGTCATGGCTATGATTGAACAAGAAATGCGTAAATTCATAAAGGTTGGTTATTGGCTGTGATGCAGCCTTTCACAAAGTTTTATTATGCGCAGCAGATGGCATTCTAGTTTAAAGTCCATGTTCGGGGTTTGGTACCGCACACAGCATAAGGTGTCCGGTATGGGCCCCTTACATTAGCATTCTGGTGCTCCAATATGTGCATTTATTGAATAAATAAAAAAATGAATGAAAAAAAGCAGCTTGCGTTCCCCGCAATTTTCAGAAACAGCAGAGGGAAAGCTGACGGCTGGAGGCTGATGTTAATATTCTGGGAACGGGCCAATAGCCATAGAGGTTCCCAGGCTATTAAGATCAGCTCACAGCTGTTAAAATAGCTTTACTTTTTCTTATAGGGAAGACACCTCCCCAAAAGTGATGTGGGTACCCTATATATTCAATAAACAGCAAAGGCTAAACAGACAGCTGAGGGCTGATATTAATAGCCTAAGAAAGGGCCATGGATGTTGGCCCCCACCCAGACTAAAAACATCAGCACTCAGCCGCCCCAGATATGTTAGATGCCCCAATTCTGGCGCTTAGCCTCACTCTTATCGTTTGCCCTGGTGTGGCAGCAAGTGGGATAACAGTTGTGGAGTTGATGTCAGCTTTATAATGTCAGCTGACATCAAGCCCACAGGTTACTAATGGAGAGGCGTCTATAAGATGCTCCCATTACTAACCTCATAGTCCTATTGTAATAAAGACACAGCAAGAATAAAGTCCTTTATGTGAAATAAAAACTTCCCACCCTCTTTTACACATTTATTACTGTAAAATAAAAAATAATAAAACATCATATTCCTCACCTGTCCGACTATAATTCATTACTGGCCATGTCCCATGATGATTCAGATGGTTTGGAGAGCTGTCACATCAGTGATGCAACTGCTCTCCATGCCAGCTGCCTCACACAGAGCAGAGCGTGAGAAGCGCTGCCTGCCTGTCACCAGCGATTGAGGCTACTGCCGGTCACCGGCAGAACTTCTCACATTCTGCTCAGTGTGTTCCGGCTGGCATGGAGAGCAGTCGCACCAATGGATTATCGTCAGACAGGTGATGAATATGGTGTTTTATTATTTTTAAGAGAGGGTGGGGAGTTTTTATTTCAAATAAAGTAGTGTGTTTTGTCTGCACTGGTTATCAAAAATAGAGGTGACTCCATTTTTTTATTTATTGCACAGGCACAAAATGATGAACACTCTTATCATTGTATGCCTGCTCTCGCTGTTATGAGCGAGAGCAGGCATACGATGATGAGAGTGCTACTCTCATCAGCTGACACCTGTGACTGGTGGTAATCTTTTTACGACCGGTCAGAGCTGCTGGCTAACACGCTGTCATCTGTTTGTCAGTGTGAGAACCACAAAATGCAGGCAGCATGTATCAGCCTTGCGGCACAGAATATGGTTAGGGACCATAGCAGAGACTAAACTAGTCATTCGGCACCCCCAGCTGGTTGTTCTAAGTGCTCCTGCAGGTAGTTACACACAAGGAAGAGACCTGTCAATCACCTGTAGGAGCGCTGAGAGAAGCCGGCCAAGGGATCCTATAACTATATTTTATCTGAAAACTCTCGAGCATTACCTGGCAGCAATCATGAGCAAGACTTTAATGCATGCATCCTGCTGTTTGGGCAACATTAAGCAGATGACAGGTTCCCTTTAAACTAAACTATTGCCTGATTTCTTTCCCCATTCATTTTTGCAAATTACCATGTAAATAAATTCGATCTGCATTCCCTTCAGCTTCTATAAATCCATCATTTGGAAACAACTTATAAACAAGTTGCTTAGAACTTGAATTGCTTCATTTGAAAGCTGAAATTTAATTTGCATAAATTAGGCATTACTTTTGGGTTAATAAGGTTTATATTGTTGGCAATTTGTGCTCCATTTTGCCTTTTAATAGGATTGTAGGAAAGGGGTTAATTGATGTAAATTGCTCACAATCCATCGGCATTCGACTTTATTGCTTACACCAAATTTAACTGGAGATGGAGCCATATTCATCTTAGTTGATTTTTCTGAATTTATTTAATTAAAAGGCGACTGACACCTGTTTTCGATACAGTGAAATATTTTAGGACTTTTCTTACTGATCAAAAATATGGGTATGGCTACTCTGAAAGCATTTTCTAAACCAGAACTAGCACAATTGAAAGATCATCACTGTAATCACAATAATGGTAGAGCTATTGTTGAAAAATGGTACTGCAGGTAGAAACCTTATCAAAAATGTAATTAGTCGAAAATGATAGATGGTCGAAAATGATGGATCCAATACTCAAGAGCTGGAAGCACTCAACTATAAGATGGGTTAAAAAATTTGGATAGATTTAAACTAAATTCATGTCTACTTGGAAGTCGCTGGTGTTGAAGGCTTGGTGCCAGCTATAATCTGGTTTAGATTCCTGGTGAGCAAAAGAAAAAGAAAGGAGACAACCTAAAAACTATAAAACTATAGAACACTGAAGGAAAAAAAAGTCAATATGGGCCCATAAATTGGCTGTAACATCAGAACATTTCCCATCCTGGCACAATTGGGCCTGCACTTAATTCCCTTCTTTGCCAAAACTGCTTCCTATCACTCATAGTACAAAAATGCAGCAAGACCCTCCAACTGTTACTGCTTGTTGCCTGTTGTACTACTCTGATCTAACCTCCCTAGGACTTTTAAGGCGGGCTCCAGCAGAGGTGAGTTGTTTGGGTATTAAGTAGCATTTTCCTCATATACCTCAAGTTGATCAGAAGATTTCATCTTCTTCTCTTGCCTGAGCTACAACCAGGTGTCTATTGTCTCATCAGCTATTCCTGACTTCTACGCTATAACCAGCCTTACTTCCCAGCTTAGTCCAACTCACTAGTTATTTTCTACACCAGTCTCTCAGCAGGTAAGTTACCAACTTCTCCCAGCTTTTCTCAGTTGTGTTAACACCTGGCCTCTGCAATCAAAGTAACACATCTCTTCAAGCGTATCTCCAATTTGCATTTACTTCTCTAAGGCTATGTGCACACGATTTTGATGTGGATCTACAGCGTTTTTGGATGTGTGGAATTGCATCAAATCCGAAGTGTAGTGCACAACCAATCTTAGGCTAGTTTCACACTAACGTTTTGAGGCGCTGCGGAGGGCTGAGAACTTCCTCTGTGAAACTCCGCCCTCGGCCGCACCTCTGCCGCTAGCTCCGCCTACTTCTGCATGCGGCGTGCATATGGCCGTGCATATGGCCTGCGTACCTATCTTTAACATTAGGTACGCAGGTCGTGCCGCTGTATGCGGATGCTTCCGCATGCGTCGTTTTGTCGACGCATGCGGAAACATCCATATACAGCGGCACGACCTGCGTACCTAATGTTAAAGATAGGTTTGCAGGCGGCATGCACGCTGCATGCAGAAGTTGGAGGAGCTAGCGGCGGAGGTGCGGCCGAGGGCGGGGCTTCACGGAGGAAGTCCGCAGCCGTCCACTACGCTAATGTGAAACCGGCCTTAGTCAATGGGAAATCCATAATTGGTGTGCACATGCTGTGGAAAAATCCGCACGGATTTGCAGCATTTTATTTTACGCAGCATGTCAATTCTTTTTGCGGATCTGCAGCATTTCTGCTCCCATTGACTTACACTGAGTCAAAAAATAAACCAACAGTATTCTCCCTGTTCCGATGTAGTCCATTTAATAACGAGTGTCCCACGACGATCTCCCGTGCAGTGCTGTCACATCCAGTGATACAGTGACCAGAGATAATACTCCCGCACTGTATCACTACGCTTCTTAGAGGTCACCAAAATTTATTCTGTCACTTGCGGTACCACTGCATGAGAAAATTCTCATGCAGTGGCAGTGCCATAAAGTGGCAGCATGAACTCCGATGACACACTGCGGGAGTATTATCTACAGTTAGTGTGTCATCGGAGGCCCCTGGAGAGAGGTCACATCTCCCGATGTGACAGCTCTACACAAGAGATCGTCGTGGGACAATTGTTATTAAATGGATTACATCGGAACAGGGAGTACTTGTGTTGGTTTATTATTTAATTTTATTGCAGGAGATTGAGGGCGTCGCATGGATTAGCTGGATAATAAAGATGGCAAACTGTGTGGTGTTTTATTTCATTAAAATACTTTATTCTGGCTGTGTCTTTATTTAACCTATAACAACTATAGGATTAGTAATTGATAGATGCCTCTCCATTTCTAAGCCTGGCTTGATGTCACCTTACAATACAAAGGTGACATCAACCCCACAACTATTACCACACTTGCCACCGCTGCAGGGCAAGTGGGAAGAGAAAGTCTAAGTGCTGGAAATGGCACATCTTAGAGATGCGCCATTTCTAGGGTGGCTGAGAGCTGGTGTTTGTAGCCGGGAGGCCAATATCAATGGCCCCTTCCTTGGCTATTAATATCAGCCCGCAGCTGTCTGCATAGCCTTTTCTGGTTATTAATTATAGGGGGACCCCACATCATTTTTTGTGGGGGCTCCCCATTTTAATAGCTAGTAAAGGCTGTGAGCTGATATTAACCACTTCCCGACCTGTGACGCAGTGTATGAATCATGAAAACCTGTGCCAATCTGACCTGTGACGCAGCATATGCATCATGGTCAGATAGCGTTTCTGTGGGTCGGGTGACCGTGGTCACTGAAAGGTCATCTGACCTGCAGGTGCAGGAGGAGTAATACTTCACCCCAGGGGGTGGCTTTACCACCCTGTGGCTACGATTGCTCTGATTGGCTGTTGAAAGTGAAACAGCCAATCAGAGCAATTGTAATATTTCATCAATGAAACTTGGTAAAATATTACAATCCAGCCATGGCCGATGCTGCAATATCATCGGCCATGGCTGGAGACCGCGATCTGCCCCCGCCACTGACTGACGGCCGCAATCAGCCATTGCTGTCAGTCTTTCCTCCACTCCGTCCGGTCCTCAGTTGCCCTCCTCTCCCCTCCACCCTGTCCTCCGCTCTCCCCACAATCCGATCCCACCCCCCCGTACCTACAGAGTCCCGGTGTCCCTCCCAGGTGTCTGTCCATCTTCCTTCATGGGCGTCGCCATCTTCCAAAATGGCAGGCGCATGCACAGTGCACCCGCCGAATCTGCTAGCCGGCAGATTCATTCATTCCAGGTACATTTTGATCACTGTGATAGAACCTATCACAGTGATCAAAATAAAAAAATAGTAAATAAACCCCCCCTTCATCACCCCCATAGGTAGGGAAAATAATGAAGTAAAGAAAATATTTTTATTTTTGTTTATCCACTAGAGTTAGGATTAGAATTAGGGTTAGAATTAGGGTTAGGGTTGTAATTAGGGTTAGGGTTGGAATTAGGGTTAGGGTTGGAATTAGGGTTAGAGTTAGAATTAGGGTTGTAATAAGGGTTAGGGTTGGAATTAGGATTAGGGTTGAAATTAGGGTTAGGGTTAGAATTAGGTTTGGGGTTGGAATTAGGGTTAGGATTGAAATTAGGGTTAGGGTTGGAATTAGGGTTAAGATTAGGGTTACTGGTGTGTTGGGTTAGGGTTGGGATTAGGGTTAGGCTTGTGGATAAGGTTATGGTTAGGGTTGTGGTAAGGGGTGTGTTGGGGTTAGGGTTGTGATTAGGGATATGGGTGCAATTTTGCGTTCAAAAAGTCAAACGATGCTCCCTCCCTTCCAAGCCCAGACATGTGCCCAAACAGTGGTTTACCCCAACATATGGAGCATCAGCGTACTCAGGAAAAATTGCACAACTTTGGGGGTCTAATTTCTCCTGTTACCCTTGGAAAAACAAAAAAACTGAGGGCTAAAAATTATTTTTGTGGAAAAAAATGATTTTTTATTTTCACAGCTCTGCTTTATAGAATTCTGTGAAACACTTGGGGGTTCAAAGTGCTCGCCACACATCTAGAAAAGTTCCTAGGGGGGTCTAGTTTCAAAAATAGGGTCAATTGTGGGGGTCCAACTTCTCATGTTACCCTTGTAAAAATAAAAAATTGCGGGCTAAAAAAATCATTTTTGAGGAAAGAAAAATGATTTATTTATTTTAACGGCTCTGCGTTATAAAATTCTGTGAAGCACTTGGGGGTTCAAAGAAATCACCACACATCTAGATAAGTTCCTTGGGGGGTCTAGTTTCCAAAATGGGGTCACTAGTGGGGGGTTTCTACTGTTTAGGTACATCAGGAGCTCTGCAAATGCAACATGACGCCTGCAGACCATTCCATCAAAGTCTGCATTTTAAAACATCACTATTTCCCTTTCGAGCCCCGACGTGTGCCTAAACAGTGGTCCCGCCCACATATGGGATATCGGCGTACTCATGACAAACTGGGCAACAAATATTGGGGTCCAATTTCTCCTGTTACCCTTGTGAAAATAAAAAATTGCTTGCTGAAACATTTTTTTGAGGAAAGAAAAATGATTTTTTATTTTCACGGCTCTGCGTTGTAAACTTCTGTGAAGCACTTGGGGGTTCAAAGTGCTCACCACATATCTAGATAATTTCCTTGGGAGGTCTAGTTTCCAAAATGGGGTCACTTGTTGGGGAGCTCCAATGTTTAGGCACACAGGGGCTCTCCAAACATGACATGGTGTCCGCTAACGATTGGAGCTAATTTCACATTCAATAAGTCAAATAGCGCTCCTTCCTTTCCAAGCCCTGCCGTGCGCTCAATCAGTGGTTTACCCCAACATGTGATGTATCAGTGTACTCAGAAGAAATTGTCCAACAAATTTTAGATCCATTTTTATCCTGTTTCCCATGTGAAAATGAAAAAATTGAGGCTAAAAGAAAATTTTTGTGAAGAAAAAAAATAGTTTTTCATTTTTACGGATCAATTTGTGAAGCACCTGGGGTTTCAAAGTGCTCACTATGCATCTAGATAAGTTTCTTGGGGGGTCTAGTTTCCAAAATGGGGTCACTTGTGGGAGAGCTCTAATGTTTAGGCACACAGGGGCTCTCCAAATGCAACATGCTGTCCGCTAATGATTGAAGTTAATTTTTCATTCAAAAAGTCAAATGGCACTCCATCCCTTCCGAGCCCTGCCTTGCACCCAAACAGTGGTTTACCCCACATATGAGGTAACGGTGTACTCAGGAGAAATTGCCCAACAAATTTTAAGATCCATTTTATCCTGTTGCCCATGTGAAAATGAAAAAAATTGAGGCTAAAAGAAAATGTTTGTGAACAAAAAAGTACTTTTTGATTTTTATGTATCAGTGTCTGAAGTACTTGGGGTTCAAAGTGCTCACTATGCATCTAGATAAGTTCCTTGGGGAGCCTAGTTTCCAAAATGGGGTCACTTGTGAGGGAGCTCCAATGTTTAGGCACACAGGGGCTCTCCAAACGCGACATGGTGTCTGCTATTGGAGCAAATTTTTCATTCAAAAAGTCAAATGGCGCTCCTTCCATTCCAAGCCCTGGCGTTCACCCAAACAGTGGTTTACCCCCACATATGGGGTATCAGCGTACTCAGGCCAAATTGTACAACAAGTTTTGGGGTCCACTTTCTCCTTCTACCCTTGGGAAAATAAAAAAAATAGTTGCTAAAAGATCATTTTTGTGACAAAAAAATTAAATGTTAATTTTTTCCTTCCATGTTGCTTCTGCTGCTGTGAAACACCCGAAGGGTTAATAAACTTCTTGAATGTGGTTTTGAGCACCTTGAGGGGTGCAATTTTTAGAATGGTGTCACTTGGGGATTTTCAGCCATATAGGCCCCTCAAACTGACTTCAAATGTGAGGTGGTCCCTGAAAAACTTTGTTGTAAAAATGAGAAATCGCTAGTCAACTTTTAACCCTTATAACTCCCTAACAAAAAAATAATTGTTTCCAAAATTGTGCTGATGTAAAGTAGGCATGTTGGAAATGTTATTTATTAACTATTTTGTGTCACATAACTCTCTGGTTTCACATAATAAAAATTCAAAATTTGAAAATTGCACAATTTTCAACATTTTCGCCAAATTTCCAATTTTTTCACAAATAAACGCAAAAATTATTGACCTAAATTTACCACTAACATGAAGTCCTATATGTCATGAAAAATTGTCTCAGAATCACTAGGATCCCTGGAAGCGTTCCCGAGTTATTACCTCATAAAGGGACAGTGGTCAGAGTTGCAAAAAATGTCCAGGTCATTAAGGTCAAAATAGGCTGGGTCATGAAGAGATAATTGCCTGGGAAGCTCCATGGGTATTACCCCCTTCCCAGGCTATAGACATCGGCCCCCAGTCACTGGCTTTCCCTATCTGGTTTTGAAATTTGTGCAGGAGCCCACGCCAATTTTTCCCTTTTTTTTAATTAAACGGATATTGCATTTAAGGCCAGGGTCACACTTGCGAGAAACTCACCTCAGTACCCAGCACTGCTGCCGGTACTCGGGACCGGAGTGTGCGGCTGCATGTATTTCTATGCAGCTGAACGCTCCGACACTGAAGTGCGAGACTCGTGCGAGTTTTTCGCAAGTGTGACCCTGGCCTAACACAGATTTTGTGTGTGTGTGAGTGTGTCTTTATTTAACTCTTTATGTACCATTTTATTATGTTTATTACTCAAAATCGGGCTTGGTATTATCTATCTACCTATACACATATCTATCTATCTATAGATATATCTATCTATCTATAGATATATCTATAGATAGATCGATAGATACAGTACAGAACAAAAGTTTGGACACAACTTCTCATTTAAAGATTTTTCTGTATTTTCACGAGTATGTAAATTGTAAATTCACAAAGAAGGCATCAAAACTATGAATTAACACAAGTGGAATTACATACTTAACAAAAAAGTGTGAAACAACTAAAAGTATGTTTTATATTCTATGTTCTTCAAAGTAGCCACCTTTTGCTTTGATCACTGCTTTGCACACTCTTTGCATTCTCTTGATGAGCTTCTTTCTTTCAACTTTCTTTTTATTGAAAACAGTATAAAATACAGAAGAGAAAATGAAGCAGATTACACAAATCACAGTATAAGATGGTAAAAAACATACGTGGGAAAAGGAGAACATTCATGAGGAATCATGTAAATTACATTGAATCAAGACAAAGGGCCCAAAACTCAATCTTTAATCAATGGGCTAACTTGTTAAGTGAGACATAGTGATTCAAGACTAACTCTATTGATATGTGTAACTGCGATTTAGAGTTAGGAATAGAAGAGAAGGAGAGGGGGAGGGGAGAGGGGGAGGTGGGGAAAGTATAGGGAGACAAGAAGGGAGGGAAGGGGAGTAAAGGTCAAGGAGGGGGTGATGATCCAGAGCAAGTCGGGACTTTAGAAAGGACTTCCGGACGGCCATCTCATGTATGATGTAGCTTGGAAAAACAGACAATTAGTTACCAGTGTTTATGGAGGTATTTGAGAAATACTCAGAGCTAGAGCGGTATACGGACCATGGCTTCCAGATATTCCAGAAAGAGGCGAGAGACTCCTGAGTGTTGGCAACTAATTCAGCTGTGTAGTATAATAAATCTATTTTGTCTAGGACTTGTTTTTTTGTGGGAATGTGGGTGGATTTCCACAGGGTGGGGATCAGGTATTTTCCGGCCGCTATGATATTACTAGCCAGTTTAGACATTGAAGATTCTTTGGGCCAGAGGGGGAAGTTGAGTAGTACAGACTGAGGGTCTAGGGATGGGACTCGGCCTAGTACTGAGGATATAATATCTGCTACCAGTTGCCAATAGCGCATAATTTTTGGACAAGTCCACCAGATATGTAGGTAAGAGCCCACATCAGTACAACATCTCCAACATGTCTCAGGAGTAGATGGGAGCCACAGGTGCATCTGGGAAGGAGTGCGATACCACCTTGATATCACTTTATAGGAGTTTTCTTGTAACTTCACACATTGAGAGGGTCCATGTGAGTTATTGTGAATAGAGGTGATTTGGTCTTGTGTAAACGAAATATTAAGATCCCGTTCCCAGAGTCCTATAAATGCTCTCTTGGCAACGGCTTTTTCAGCGATTAAAGTTTTGTAGAGTTTAGATAGGACCTTTTTTGGTGGGTTGTGTTGGACGCAGAGTTGTTCAAAGGGTGTAATGGGGCGGAGTAAATTAAGCTGGGCCTTCTTTTTGTAGCAATAATCCCTTAGTATTTTATAGTGACGGAAAGTGATGTTTAAATGGGGGTTAGATGTCTGAAATTCTGGAAAACTCATCATTGAGCCTTCTATGAAGAAGACGTCAATTGGTAACGGTAGTCTAGGCAAGTCCCCATGGGGTGATTTAAGGGGAGTGGGTCCAATGACGTCTTGTATTGTCAGAATTGGGAAGATAGGTGGTGTTAGTTTGGGAAATTCGGTTCTCCAGATTTTAAGTACAGCTATAGTTAATTCGTTGGAAAGAAGATGGTTTAAATTAGAGTAGTCATGTAGTAGTGCCATGGTTCTTAAGGGAATGGGGGCGAGGTGTTCTTCAATGGGCAGCCAAAGTTTCTCGGTGGGTTTTCTGATCCAATCAACTACTCTAGAGAGCATAGCAGCCTTATAATATTGAAAAATATCAGGGACACCCATACCTCCCTCTGACCTTGGCAAAGCCAATGTGGTAGCATTAATACGAGGCCGTTTATTATTCCAGACAAAGTTGATAAAGAAGGAGTTAATTTTGGCCAGATAATGTTTTGGAATGAAGATGGGGAGCATCTGGAAGAGATATAAGAATTTAGGTAGTATAATGCTTTTCAGCAGATTTTTTCTGCCCATCCAAGATAGGGAGGGAGCTTTCCAGGAATTGACCGTGGAGGTAGCCTGTTTTAGTAAGGGCACAATATTAAGCTCCATGAGTTCCCCCATCGACCTCCCAATTTTGATACCCAAATTTGTTATGAACTTGGGGGGCCATTTGAAAGGGTAAAGTTTTTTCAATCTATCAACTTCGGGTCTGGGGACGTTAATGCTCAATGCTTCTGATTTTGTAATATTAATTTTGTAGTTGGATAGTTCTCCATAGAGTTCTATTGTACGGATAAAGGCAGGAATACTTCTCCCAGGATCAGACAGCACCACCAGGAGATCATCCGCAAATGCTGCAGATTTGTGATGGAAGCCGCCTACTTGGATCCCCTTGATATCTGCATTACGTTGAATGCTTTGGATTAGAGGCGAGGCTCCATGGCCAGCACATATAAAATTGGAGAAAGAGGGCATCCCTGCCTCGTACCATTTTGGATATGAAAGGGGTCTGATAATAAGTTGTTAATTCTTAGTGGGGCCGAGGGGGTAGTGTACATCTGGAAAATTGCGTCTACTAATTGGGGGGGAAGTGAAAAGTGAGGAGAGTTTCACGTAGGAATGACCAGTCCACCCTGTCAAAGGCCTTTTCGGCGTCTGTCCCCAATAAGACAAGAGGAGTTTTGTGCATTTTTGCATATTGAATCAGGTGTAGAATTCTTGAGGTGTTGTCCCTCCCCTCCCGGCCTGTCACAAAACCCATTTGGTTAGGTGAGATGAGTTGTGGTAGTAGCTCCGCTAGTCTCCTTGCAATAATACTTGCATACATTTTTAGGTCAATGTTAAGCAAGGAAATAGGTCTGTAGCTTCCACAACTTTCTGGGTCCTTCCCCTCTTTATGAAGAAGGGAATATGGGCTTCTAGCGATTGGGAGGGGAAAGATTTTCCACCCATAACTGCATTACACACATTTATTAGGTGAGGGCCCAAGATGTCGAAGAAAGATTTGTAATATATTTTGGGGAGACCGTCTGGGCCTGGAGATTTCCCCTTTGCCTTCCAGACAGAGTGGACTGTAGTTCAGAAAGGTCAAAGGGTCTGAGCAGGCACTCCTGTT
This sequence comes from Ranitomeya imitator, assembly GCF_032444005.1. Taxonomy (NCBI): domain Eukaryota; kingdom Metazoa; phylum Chordata; class Amphibia; order Anura; family Dendrobatidae; genus Ranitomeya; species Ranitomeya imitator. Next base: position 749,467,733 of record NC_091282.1, on the reverse strand, counting down.
GGGGAGCCGAAAGTTGGGGGAGGTGTAGGGAAGATAAGAAAGCTTGGGTTTTGGCTTGCCTTTGATTTTTGTCTTCCACTGAGTCGTTTTGACGGAGTTGATAAAGATCTTTAAAAAAGGTCAAAAAGGCATCTGTGGTTTGTTTATATTGTTGCGTAGTTTGACCATCAGGAGATTTAATTTTGTGGATAAAGGTTCGAGCCTGGCGTTTTTTGATCAGGGAGATCATGAGTTTGGATGCTTTATCCCCATGAGCAAAAATTTAATTTTTCCAAGAAAGGTAGTATTTGGAAGTGCGAATATTTAGTAGATCTTTTAGAGATTGGCGTTTTTTCGTGAGTTGAGAAAATACATCACCCGATAGCTCTTTCTTATGGCAAGCATCCAAGGCCGCAATATCATTATATAGAGCTAGGATTTCTGCTTTCTTTTGTCTATTTAAAAACGAGGCAATTGAAATGAATACTCTGCGGATCGTGGCCTTGTGGGCCTCCCACAATAGTGGGGGGTCAATATCAGGTGTAGTGTTAAGTTTAAAATATTCTTGGAGTGATTCACGAATACGGTTTTTGACGTCTTCACGTTGTAGTAGCGATTCATTAATCCTCCATGTCCTAGAGTTAGAGTATGATTTATGGAATTCTAGATTAATTAGAACTATAGAGTGATCAGAGTGGATAGCGGGGATTATATTCGCATTTATGGTAGAATGGAGAAGGGGTCTAGAAATTAAAATGTAATCCAGGCGGTGATAGGAGTTGTGAGGATGCGAGTAAAATGTGTAGTCAGTGTCGGTTGGGTGTAAATAGCGCCAAGCGTCGATCAGTTCAAGGGAATGTAAAAGTGATTTGAGACGGGCTAGATCTTTTAATGAGATGGAGCTTTTCTTGTTTGAGGTGTCTAGGGTGGGGTCTAATGCTACGTTGAGGTCACCTCCCAGTATTACTGCTCCCTCTTGGAATGATCTTAATTTAGTTAAGGCTTTGCGTAACCATTTTAAATGATGTTTATTAGGGGTGTATATGTTGCCTACCGTAACCATATTGCCAGCTATGAGGCCTTTGATAAAGATATACTGACCCTCAGGATCTGAGAGGCATTCCACAAGGAGGAAAGGTATATCTCTAGCGAATGCTATTGATACTCCAATTGATCCCTTTTGAGGGGATGTGGCGTGGTACCACCTGTCAAAAAAGCATTTTTCGAATGCAGGGGTTTTTTCTTTAGTAAAATGGGTCTCTTGTAAGAGTAGAATGTCATATTTAGATTTTTTGAAAAAATTTAAGGTTTGCGCCCTAGGAATTGGGGAGTTCAATCCGTGTACGTTGTGTGAAATAATCTGGAAGGACTTACGGTTCACCGCCATGATGTGTGTAGTTTAGAGCAAATCAGGCAAAGGGATGGCTCGTCCCGCGGATCATGAGGAGAGGAGGGATGTCTAGAGGTGAGGGTGAATAGGAAGGATAAAAAGTTAGAATCATGAGAACATAAGGAAACAAAGTAGTCAGAACATAGTAAATGGAGGGGAACAACATTAGATGTTATTAAACTTTTCATAGCTGAGATAGGGGGAGCGGAGAAGGAGGTTAGAGAAGGGAGTCATACATAACAACAACATGTTGGAGTTTTTATACTTCAAAGGTTGCAGCAAGAACGTTTCGAAATTATAATCCTTGCCGACCGAGGGGAGCAGCAAAGAAGACAATAATCTCAGTAAACTCGAGAACAAAAAACGTGTGGGTTCAAAAAAGAACATATGTAAAAAAAACAAGAAGGTAACAGAATTCTTCTTATTTTGATTTTTCTGCTCCTTGTCCCTAGGCTCACTCAGTCTGGGTCATGATCTTCGTTTCTTGGTGATGCATTCTTGAAGGAGCGGCGTTTTGAGCGAGCAGATTTTGATGTCGCGGAATCCTGCCAAGGAAGGGGCACAGGCAGAGGCCTCAGCCTGTGGGTTTCATGGACAGTCTCGAAGATAGGCGGTTGATCGAGTTGGATCTCCAGTTCTTTGCAGACATTTTTAATATCAGCCGTAGATTTGACCACGAATTTCCGGTCTTTAGCCGGTATAGAGATACCAAAAGGAAATAGCTAGCGGTATGGGTAGTGTCTCTGCTGGAGAATAGAGGTGAGGGGTTTCAGGAGACGTCTCTTATATAGAGTGGAGGCAGAGAGATCCTGAAAAATTTGAATTGGGGTTCCTCCGTGTGTGATAGACTCCGCCTCCCGGGCTCTTTTAAGCAGCAGGTCTTTGGTTCTATAATCGAGAAAGCGGCATAGGACATCTCGTGGGGTTTCATCAGGTTTCGGTTTTGGTCTCAGAGCTTTATGAACTCTTACTAGATCAATCTCGAGAGGGTCTGATGGATTGAGAATTGAGCAAAAGATTTCAATGGCGGTAGGGATCAGTGCTTCTGGGAGGATCGATTCTGGGACACCTTTTAGTCTGAGATAATTTCTTCTCTCCCTATTTTCGTGGTCTTCTAGTATGTTATAAATTCGATTTATGTGCTCTTCTTGTTGTATATGGCAGCTCAGGGACGAGTTAGTGCTGTGAATTAATTCTGACTGAGAGGTTTCTACCGCTTCTATTCTGTGGCCTAGTTGGTTAAGGTCTTGTTTAATAGTTGAGAGATCTTTGCCTATAGGGTCCAGTGCTTTGCTTAGGATTCTCTTAATAAAAGATCTGGTAACTTGATCTCCTCCACCCTGATCATCTGTATCCCCGTCACTCTCACACTCAGATTCTGTGTGAGTCTCCATGTCTCTCTCTTGCACTTGGAGAGGTTTGGTAGTAATGGCTGGGTTGTTCTGTTTCTTTAGAAATTTCTCCATATCTGCTTGAGGGGTAGAGCCAATGGATCTAGAGTTCGATCTTGTTGATTTTTGTGTGGATTTGACCATTGCAAGTAAATTGCTGCAAGTCAAAGGTAATAGAAAACTCCCAAATCTCCTCCGGCTCCTCTTAGTGGTAGTTACATCTTACGTTATACAAGCAAAAGGTAGAGTTTTGTAATAAGGCCCCGATGGGGGGGGGGGGGGAGGAATCCTTTAAAAGATTATTAGAGAGACGTATTGCAGTAAGGTTTGCAGGGGGTTAAGTAGTGTAGTCTCAGGTGGTGGGGTAGGCCAGTTCTGATCAGCCGATGGTGCTTATAATAGAATACGGGGTGCATCGGTGGCCCCAAAGCTGGGGGCTAGTTGAGTGGCACTTTTGGGTGTCAGACATCAGCAGCCACAATGCTCCGCAGCTGGTCTCCCCCCAACGCCTAGATCTGGGTGATATCTGCAGTCCCCCGCTGGTGTCCAGCTCCCAGCCTCCTAGCCTATAATGACCCACCTCAGAGCTCCAGGCGTCCAGCTGGGTAACGTCGCCGTCCGCTCTCCAGCGGCGGCCGCGATGCCGCAGCTGCACTAAAAGTCGCAGCAGGCCCGCAGAAGGTGCAGAGCAGGAGCCGTCAGCCGGCGGCCAGGCGACGTCGGTAACAGGAGGGGAGTCACTCAGGCGATGTCCGCTCACCTGACCCGCAGGCGAGCGGGTATTCCTCCGGAGCCGGCTCTCGCACTCCTCAGGCTACGCGTGCACTTCCTCTGAGGGTTCCGTCTCGCGGTCCGGCAGCTTGTCCCCGCGTCTCCTCACAAGATGGCCGCGCCGGTCAGCTCCTCTGGTGCCGCGCGGCTTCTCCCGACCTCCAGGCAGCCCCGGGCAGGCAGACTTCGGCGGCAGCCGTCGGGAACAGGCTATAAGGCAGGTGACCAGGTCGGGTAGTCCCCCGCAGGGACCTCCAGATCCCCAGACCTCTCCCGTCTGCGGGTTCAAGATGGTGGCTAGCTTTCCCGCCGTGTCCTCCACCGGCTGCTCTCTCCGGGGCAAGATAGTGCGGCCAAGACCTTTGTCCGGGGGTCTTCTCTCTTTGGTTCAGGGACCCAGGGAAGTCTTTTGGACTTAGTAGGAAGCCTTATATTGGGCCTGTTATGCTATATTGGCTGGATGACAAGCGGGAGCTCCAGCAACACACGACCGCTCTCCTGCTCCGTCAGGCCACGCCCCCTCTTGATGAGCTTCAAGAGGTAGTCACTGGAAATGGTCTTCCAACAATCTTGAAGAAGTTCCCATAGATGCTTAGCCCTTTTGCCTTCACTCTGCGGTCCAGCTCACCCCAAACCATCTCGATTGGGTTCAGGTCTGGTGACTGTGGAGACCAGGTCATCTGGCGTAGCACCTCATCACTGTCCTTCTTGGTCAAATAGCCCTTACACAGCCTGGAGGTGTGCTTGGGGTTATTGTCCTGTTGAAAAATAAATGATGGTCCAACTAAACCGCAACCGGATGTTATAGCATGCCGCTGCAAGATGCTGTGGTAGCCATGCTGGTTCAGTATGCCTTCAATTTTGAATAAATCCCCAACAGTGTCACCAGCAAAGCACCCCCCACACCATCACATCTCCTTCTCCATGCTTCATGGTGGGAACCAGGCATGTAGAGTCCATCCATTCACCTTTTCTGTGTCGCACAAAGACACGGTGGTTGGAACCAAAGATCTCAAATTTGGACTCATCAGACCAAAGCACAGATTTCCACTGGTCTAATGTCCATTCCTTGTGTTCTTTAGCCCAAACAAGTCTCTTCTGCTTTTTGCCTGTCCTTTGCAGTGGTTTCCTAGCAGCTATTTTACTATGAAGGCCTGCTGCACAAAGTCTCCTCTTAACAGTTGTTGTAGAGATGTGTCTGCTGCTAGAACTCTGTGTGGCATTGACCTGATCTCTAATCTGAGCTGCTGTTAACCTGCGATTTCTGAGGCTGGTGACTTGGATAAACTTATCCTCAGAAGCAGAGGTGACTCTTGGTCTTCCTTTCCGGGGTGGTCCTCATGTGAGCCAGTTTCTATGTAGAGCTTGATGGTTTTTGCCACTGCACTTGGGGACACTTTTAAAGTTTGCCCAATTTTTCGGACTTACTGACCTTCAATTCTTAAAGTAATGATGGCCACTCGTTTTTCTTTACTTAGCTGCTTTTTTCTTGCCATAATACAAATTCTAACAGTCTGTTCAGTAGGACTATCAGCTGTGTATCCACCAGACTTCTGCTCAACAGAACTGATGGTCGCAACCCCATTTATAAGGCAAGAAATCCCACTTATTAAACCTGACAGGGCACACCTGTGAAGTGAAAACCATTTCTGGTGACTACCACTTGAAGCTCATCAGGAGAATGCCAAGAGTGTGCAAGGCAGTCATCAAAGCAAAATGTGGCTTCTTTGAAGAACCTAGAATATAAGACATATTTTCAGTTGTTTCACACTTTTTTGTTAAGTATATAATTCCACATGTGTTAATTCATAGTTTTGATGCCTTCAATGTGAATGTACAATTTTCATAGTCATGAAAATACAGAAAAATCTTTAAATGAGAAGGTGTGTCCAAACTTTTGGCCTGTACTGTATATCTATAGATAGATAGACATATCTATAGATAGCAGTAAGAAAAAGGAGAAGCACAATTACTTATTTTCGGGTGCAAGGCCCCCAGGCAACCTGTCCAATGATTGCCCCAAATGCACACAAATTCAAAAATGAAGGCAGCACTCCATATTCTTGGTGAAAAACATGCAGAATTTATTCATCCCACATGTCTAGGAGATGTTTCAGCTCTGAATGAGCCTTTCTCAAGCAGTAGGTGTTACAAAAGAGTGTATATTTATACCTTACTCAAGCCGTCTCCGGGAGTCATATAGTGCCCAAATGTTGCAATTGACCCCAGCAAACCAAAATGCCACAAATGTGACAACTAATAGGCAGTTACACCATTGTTGGGCAATGAGTTTATTGGAACGATGAGTAGCGCGAATGGTGTCATCCATGAGTAAACATGTGATATGATCCTTGGGGAAAGATAGAATATAATATTAAATCGAATGATGGGCTAGACGGTAGCTGAACAATTTGAATAATTGATAACTATTGTATTGTTTTCTTATAGGAGCACGGAGCACTTTGACACTTTTGCACTTTATGTAATATTTGAACTATATGTAATGGAAATATGGAATAATACACTTTAATAATTTTGTAATATGATGTGATGTAATACACTTTATGACTGTATAATGTGATTGGCTACAATTGAGGATTGTTTGGATACCTATAAATATACACTCTGTTGTAACACCCACTGCTTGAGAAAGGCTCATTCAGAGCCGAAACGTCGCCCAGACATGTGGGTTGAATAAATTCTGCATGTTTTTCACCAAGGATATAGAGTGCTGCCTTCATTTTTGAATTTGTATATCGATAGATATTTGTTTTTTTGTGTAAACATTAAAAGAAAACATGGTGTGTGATGATATTATGGTATTCAAAGGAGTATGTAAAAAAAGAGGTTGGACAAAGAAATTATATCACAATTTTTTTTGGTTAAATAATAAATCTTTATTTAGCTTTCAAAAACGCATACAAATCAGAATGAAAAAAGCATGAAAATCCACATCAAATCCGCATCAAAAACACATAAAAAATGCATCAAATTCAAGCTGATTTTCAACTGCGTTTTCTGCCAAGAGAGGAAGAATCCGAGCAGAGAATTCCACAGGCAAATCTGCAAAAGTGTGCACATAGCCTAATAAATTGCTGCTATTAACCATTGCCCTGTGGAAAAATATCAGACTCCATTCACTCCTTGGTTACACCTTTGTTTAATTATTGCCCTGCTGGAAGATACCAGATTGCATTCCTATGATTACTTACTTTCCTGCCAGAAGGATACCAGTTTCCTATGCAGTTACTGTTCCTGTGTGGATCTGTATGATCTGTGCTACCTGAACCTTTTATTAGTCTGCCATCTTGCATACCCTGCTGTCCTGGTCCTTGCTGACCCGTGAAACATCCGCAAAGATCCACTCCGCTGCACCATCGCCTCCAGTCTATGCTATTCACCCTGACCTACAGTTTTGAGAATCTACCTCACCAGGTGAGCTCATAGTCATAACACTAACTGAATTTCTTAAAAATATTTGACTGAATTCAGACGACTGTGCAACCCAGTCTAAATATGGATGGTGACATCTGGACATGCAGCAGGTCTTCTAACCCAAATTTAACAGCGTCTTAGGCACATTTAAGGCCGTTGAACTCAGGACAGGAGAACTGCTCTACATCTGCGCATCGTGGTTTGCTCATTGGACCATGTTTCACTGACATCTGAATTTGACCTAGGAAAAAGAGAGAGCCCAGGTTACTTCCTCAGAGCACCCGCCAAGGGACAATCTTTGTGACTGCATTAAGGGTAGTAGAACATATATGATGAAGCCATTTTGCTTTTCTATCCTAGATATTTCATTTACTCGAAGATTTAAAAACAAAACAACCAATAGGCTGTTAGCACCATGCCGGATCCCTGCTCTGAAAGGAAGGATCTCCGGCGTGTCCCCTCACTCACCCGCGCTGCGGTCGGTACTTCCCTTCCCCATGCTCTACATGCTTCCAGCAGAGCTTCCAGCCGGGCCTCCAGCCATGCCCTTAAAACATGCGCACGCTTGCTCCCGACCTCTTAAAGGGTCAACGCGTGCACCGGCTATTTCCTCCCCAACCAATGGCTGTGGGGCATAATGTATATATTGCTTCCTCCCATGGTGCCCGAGTAACCTTCCTGTTCTGCAGTCTAAGTTGTATAAGGTTCCGTACCAGTCCTTGCTGTACTCTGGTGCAGATCCTGCCTACTGCACTCTGACACGCACTCTGCCTGCTGCACTCTGACTCAGACTCTGCCTGCTGCACCATCCAGTCTGTCCTTCTGGGTCCAGCTGAAAGTGTCCGTTGGTCTGTCCTGGAGTGGAACCTGGCGTTCATCAGGAGCCAAGTCTAACCTCACCATCAGAAGCTCTAGTGAACAGTCCGGTGCTCGCTTAGTCACATCCCTACAGGCTCTCCCCGGTCCGAGGCACAGTGGTTCCACAAAGCACGTCCATGACATAGGCTAAGACTGGAATATGCATTGGTACTGATACATTCTCTGTCCAAATAAAAATCAATATATTCCATGTAACTTTCAAACATCAGCATGTTGCTTTAAATCAGTGATCTGCAACCTATGGTGATAGGATTTCAGGACATCATGGGAGTTGTGGTTTTCAACAGCTGGAGAGCCACAAATTGTAGGCCGCTCACTCTACAAATTTATAGACTATTTCATTATTTTAATATGGCTTATACATTTATAATTTTAATATGTATTTTTTAAACTGAGTTCTGCTTATCTAGGAGTTTTACATTCAGTTCCACATGGCATTTATGTAAATGAGAATTCATCAGAAGAAATTAAACAACACTTACCGATACATTCCATCATTTTCTTATGTAAGCAATCAAACATTATATTGCTTGACAAAGAGCTCAATGGGTTTTAAATGAGGCGGCTTAAACATTAGGGATTTTATATATTATATACAAAAACGGGTCAAAAGATATATTTTTTTACTAAAATGTTTTTGCTTTAACCGCTCCACAGAGTAATTGAGTAATTTCATATGATTACTTTTCCATTAACTGAAAGCACGTTTCATGGGAGCAACTGAATATGTTAAAGCAAAAGTATTTAAATAAGAGATTAACACATAGCTTTTAAACATTAATAGGCTGTCGAGTTCTGAAATATGCAGCAAAAGTTTACACAGTTTTGGCCCATTTAGTTCTCCAGAACTTTAACAAACATAGTTTATGCTTAGAATAGGCAGTTAAAGTTTGATCATTGGGGAGGTCGACCCACGGCGATCAACACAATGATGGGGCCATGTCTGTGTCTGGTCCTGTAATTTGTCCTATTCAAGAAATACGATACGATACGATACACTTTATTGATCCTGTGGGAAATTATGGTATCACAGCAGCACAACTTAAATCATAAAAATCATAAAGGAATTACATAGTTGACATGACAGTTTGTTGACAGAAGAACATTATACATTATACATTAGAATAAGACATACACAACGAGTGAACTGAAATGTAGAGAAATAAGTAGACATTCACCTTGGTGGTTTAACCCTAATGTTATTGTTGTACATTCCCATGGCAGTTGGCACAAACGATTTCCTATATTTTTCCTTCTTACATCTCAGAAGTATTAGCCGGTTACTGAAGGTGCTCCTCTGTCTCATGAATAGCTCATATAGTGGATGTGCATAATTGTTCATAATTGCCATACACTTTTTCAGAGTTCTTCTCTCCACTACCTCCCCAAAAGAGTCCAGCTTGCAGCCCACAGCAGAACTTGCCTTCTTAATAATCTTATTCAGCTTATTAGCATCAGAGGCCCGCACACTACTACCCCAGCATGTGATTGCAAAAAAGATGGCACTTGCCACCACAGACTGGTAGAACATTTCTAACATTTTGCTACACACATTAAAAGACCTCAGTTTCCTTAGGAAATACAGTCTGCTCATCCCCTTCTTGTAGACAAACTCTGAGTGGCATCTCCAGTCCAGTTTGCTATCCAAATGGACCCCCAAATATTTGTAACTCTCCACCTGCTCTACCTCCTGACCAGCAATAGTGATCGGTAAGCATTCCAACTTAATCCTGCTATAGTTGACCACCAACTCCTTAGTTTTCTTAACATTTAGTTGTAGATAGTTACCATTGCACCAATCCACGAAATTCGACACCACCCTTCTATATTCCTCATCCCCCTGATCTCCCCTAATGCATCCCACAACCACAGAGTCATCCGAAAATTTTTGAAGGTGGCAAAGTTCAGATTTATACTGAAAGTCTGAAGTATACAGTGTGAATAGAAAGGGCGCAAGCACCGTTCCCTGGGGGGCACCTACACTGCTCAGTAATCTGCTTGACACCACTGCTCCCATCTGTACAAACTGTGGCCGATCTGATAGGTAGTCAGTTAATAGGGTCTAACCGCAGTAGTAGGCACAGTTTCTCATAGAGTTCATGAAGAATATAACCTTATTATGTGAGTCAGGATGAAGTGGAGACAGCAAGAATGGATAGAATTTTAGTGTATTTGTCGCCATTTCTCCACTCAGTGAATGATTGCTATGCTCTTCTATGGAAACTGTGTTGCTGAGGTGTCTGTGTCTTGATTGACAGCTTGGCTGCCCGATCCTGTGATGGGCTTGCTGGGCTGTCAGTGCGTTGATTGACAGTTCTGCTGTGCAATCTGTGACTGGGACATGTGGGACTTTCTGCAGGTGTTCAGTGTTCTGGTGATCGCATAGCTACTTAACTGAACTGTCTACCCCTATCCCTGCCAGATGTAGTTTGTGCTTCTTGGTGAGTGCTAGCCTGATTCTCTTGCTCTGAGTTCTGACCTTCTGCTGCCTGACTCTTTGGACCGTGTTCTGACTAACCCTTTGTCTTGTTCTTTGGTTTTTGATCCACTACCTCTTGTTGTTGACCCTGGACTGTGACCTGACTTACGCCTTCATCTTTTCCCTTGGTTATCTATATACTCTCTTGGTATTGACCCCAGAATGTCTGACTCTTCTGCCTCACGGCCTGTCCATGAGTAGTGACTAGCGTCACAGTTTTACTTTTTAAGGCCCTGAACATTAAGGATTTCCCAGTTATTCCTGACAGTAAAAGCACACATAAGATAGATGTAATCATCCAACAGCTCACTCTTCTGATTCCCTACGTCTCGGCTCGGCCTTGAGCTCCTGTGTTCTCTATGAGAGAGCTTCTGCAAGGCCCCTTTGGTGTCAGCTTATTTGCAGGGAGAACAAAAGGATCAGCCATTGAAATTGAAAAGGATCCTTCTCTTTGCTGACATCATCTCTTGGGGGAGAATCTGGAGTCCCTCATAAACATTAGACTATCTTACAATTCTGCCAAAATCAGCACGTTCATCTGGCTTTAATCTGATAAGTATTCGGCCCTAAATAGGTTGCCCATGTTTGGGGGTCAAGTCAAGTCATTCTGTGGTATGTGACTGCAGACATGTAAATCCTGACAGGGCGCAAAGTACACAGGATTCTCTGATGTCGGAACCGGGCGTGGTGGGCTGCCATGTGATTGCAAGTATGTGATTTGCATACATGCGGTCGGTCACATGCTGACTAGATGTGCGCAACCTCAAACAATATAAGTCGATTGAGAGAAACCGGATACGTCTAGTTGGAATGTGGCCGGAAATATGCAAATCACATACTTGCAGGAACATGACTGCGTGTGCACTGTCAGGATTCACAAGTCTGCAATCACATAGAGTGACTGTAGACTTGAGCCCCAAACCTGGGCAACACCTTTAAGTTGGTGGCCTGACAAGGACAGGACAAAGAGAGCCCCCTGCTTTTAACCACACCATGTTATCTCGATAAATACTGATTGGGATATAATAAGGGTAAGCAGGGTAAAGTAGTCATAATCTGTGGTTTTTGTGCCAATCCTTGCCATTATTGTGAGATTGTGAATCTCAGTCACAGTCCATGCCTGATGCTAAACTTGTGCCAAATTGTGAAGAACTAAACTTCACCAGTGATGTATTTGAAGCTTTCCAGGACTTTAATGCCCTATCTCTAAAAGAGGTTGTCCAGGAAAGTACAGTCATGGCCAAAAGTATTGACACCCCTGCAATTCTGTCAGATAATACTCATTTACTTCCTGAAAATGATTACAAACACAAATTATTTGGTATTATTATCTTCATTTAATGTGTCTTAAATGAAAAAACACAAAAAAGAATGAAGGAAAAAGCAAAACATTGATCATTTCACACAAAACTCCAAAAATGGGCCAAAGTATTGGCACCCTCAGCCTAATACTTGGTTGCACAACCTTTAGCCAAAATAACTGTGACCAACCACTTCCGGTAACCATCAATGAGTTTCTTACAATGCTCTGCTGGAATTTTAGACCATTCTTCTTTGGCAAACTGCTCCAGGTCCCTGATATTTGAAGGGTGCTGTGACACAACAGTCTGGGATCGCCTTTGTTGGGGTCAAAGGCCACGTGGTTTGTGCATTTAATCTGAGGCGTACAGCAGGTTTCTCAGCAAGCTGACCTCAGGTCAGATTTATTAACGTGAAAGCAACATAGAAAAACAAAACATAAAAATAAATCCTAGCCTGTCCGGCGCTAACTAAACCAACACGTTGCTATCTCAACAGCTGGGGGGGCTTCTCCCACCCAGATAACATTACACAATTCCTGAACACAGCTCTCACTCACGTTTGTCTCACACAGACAGGCAATCTGTGTGCCCCAGGCTGACACTGGAAACCCCCAGCTGGTCATCTTTTATTCCTGCACTTATTAACCCATTAGCACCCTGAAGATACTGAGTGGCCTAATTCACATAGGACAAACACCTGGGCGAGATATACCTGCCTCCAACTACCACACCAGCATGAGTCTTACATATCCCCCCCCTTTGCTCAGACCACTCCGGTCGAGCAAGAACACTCTTGAAACAGTGCACTCGGGATAGGGCATCGGCGTTCCCCATCTGCACCCCAGGTCGGTGCTCCACCGTAAAAGAGTAAGTCTGCAGGGTAAGGAACCACCGGGTTACCCGACTATTACGGTCTTTGTGGAGGTGCATCCACTTGAGAGGGGCATGGTCTGTGACCAGCCTAAACTTCCTACCGGCCAGGTAATACTTGAGGGAGTCGAGAGCCCATTTAATGGCTAGGCACTCTTTTTCAACCACCGCATACCTCTGCTCATGTACATTCAGTTTCCGACTGAGGTAGAGGACCGGGTGTTCGACTCCGTCCCTCACCTGGGAAAGTACAGCTCCGACACCAGTATCAGAGGCATCAGTTTGTACCACAAACTCGCTGCTGAAATCAGGAGTCACTAGTACGGGCTGAGAGCACAAAGCCCGTTTCAGGCTGTGGAAGGCCTCTTCAGCAGCTGAGGTCCATTTTACCATGACGGAACCCTTCCCCTTGGTAAGATCCGTCAAGGGAGTAGCCATGGCTGCAAAATTGGGTATGAACTGGTGATAATAGCCGGCAATCCCCAGGAAAGCCTGTACTTGTTTTTTGTTCACTGGCTGTGGCCAGCCCTGAATTGCCTGTATTTTGTCGATCTGGGGTTTAACCACTCCTCGGCCAATCACGTAGCCCAAGTATCGGGCTTCTTCAAGCCCGATGTGGCATTTCTTGGGGTTTGCCGTTAAACCTGCATCTCGCAGGTCATCAATCACCGCTTGTACCTTCTGGAGATGAGTTTCCCAGTCCATGCTGTAAAATACGATGTCATCCAGGTAGGCAGAAGCGTACTGTCTGTGAGGCCTCAAGACTCGATCCATCAATCTCTGGAACGTTGCGGGAGCTCCGTGAAGTCCAAACGGCATATAGACATACTGGAACAGACCTTCCGGTGTAGCAAATGCCGTCTTCTCTCTGGCCGCCTCGGCCAGAGGGATCTGCCAGTACCCCTTTGTTAAATCCAGGGTCGTAATGTATCGGGCTTTACCAAGCCGGTCGATCAACTCATCGACCCGGGGCATAGGGTACGCATCAAATTTAGAAACTGCATTCAGTTTCCTAAAGTCATTACAAAACCGGATGGAGCTATCCGGTTTAGGTATCAACACAATTGGACTGGACCAGGCGCTTTGCGACTCCTCAATGACTCCTAAGTCCAACATTGCCATCACTTCCCGGGAGACGGCTTCACGGCGGGCTTCCGGAATCCGGTAGGGCTTCACATGAACAGTGACGTCAGGCTCTGTGACAATCTCATGTTTCACCAACTTAGTCCGGCCAGGTTTTTCGGAGAAAAACTGTCGGTTCTGTAACAAAAATTGCTTAACCTCAGATTTTTGTCGTTCTGAGAGAGTCTCGGCAACCTGCACCTCCGGTACGGTAGGTGAACAAACCGGACGGGGCAGATCCGCCGTTAGGGCAGAGCGGTCTTTCCAGGATTTTATCAGATTCACATGATAAATCTGTTCCGGTTTTCTCTTACCCGGCTGGTACACTTTATAGTTCACTTCACCAACTCTTTCTCGGACCTCAAATGGGCCCTGCCATTTCGCCAGGAATTTACTATCCACCGTAGGGATTAGGACCAACACCCTATCGCCGGGTGCAAATGTACGGACCCTAGCGCCTCTATCATAACTTTGCCTCTGGGCTCCCTGGGCCTGTAACATATGGTCCCTAACAATGGGCATGACAGCGGCAATACGATCCTGCATTTGTGTTACATGGTCGATCACCGTTTTAAAGGGAGTGACTTGTCCTTCCCAGGTTTCTTTTGCGACGTCCAGCAGTCCCCGGGGACGACGGGCGTACAACAGTTCGAAAGGCGAAAACCCTGTGGAAGACTGGGGAACTTCCCTAATGGCAAACAGCAAATAGGGTAACAAGTAATCCCAGTTCTTCCCATCTTTGTCTATCGCATTCCAGAGCATCTGTTTTAAGGTTTTGTTGAAGCGCTCAACCAGGCCATCTGTTTGAGGGTGATAGACAGACGTACGCAACGGGTCTATTTGTAAGAGCCTGCAGAGCTCCTTCATTACCCTCGACATAAAGGAAGTCCCCTGGTCGGTGAGTATCTGTTTTGGAATTCCCACCCGACTAAACACTTGTACCAATTCCTTGGCGATCGTCTTGGTAGCTGTGTTACGCAAAGGGACGGCTTCCGGGTAACGAGTGGCATAGTCCACGATGACGAGGATATGTTGGTGCCCACGTGCGGATCGGGGAAGGGGCCCAACCAAATCCATCCCAATTCTCTCAAAAGGGACCCCAATGATAGGAAGGGGTATCAAAGGGCTATGGAACCGAGATTTAGGGGCCGCGATTTGGCACTCTGGACAGGACTCACAATAGTTACGCACATCATAATGTATTCCAGGCCATACAAAACAATGCAATATCCTTTCTGTGGTTTTCTGTACTCCCAGATGTCCCCCCATTATATGTCTGTGGGCCAAACCCAGTACCTTCCGCCGATAAGGTTTGGGTACCACTAACCGTTGCACTGTGTCTTCCCCTTTTTTTTCTACCTGGTAGAGCAAATCATTTTCAAGAACCATATACGGGTACGCTAGCCTAGTGTCAGGTTCTACGGGTACCCCATCTATCACTTTTACATTTTTCCTAGCCGGAGTCAGGGTAGGATCTTTCATTTGCTCGCTGTGGAAGTCATCCACCTGGACCCCCAAATCTGGCAGGCAGGGTGCCGGATGGCTATCTGCCACCGCCTCTCGCTGGGGTTCCTCAGTTTCCTCCGTTTCCCCCGCCATGACGGAAAAGGGGTACGGAAGGTTAGATTCACTAACCTCCCCAGCAACATCTTCCTGTGGGGTCTCCTCTAGGGACTCGGGACCTCCAGATGGCATGGGAGAAGATTCACGGGTACAGCTACCGTGAAGGAGCAACTGATTCTCCCACAACTGCCAGAAGTAGGGAAAATCCCTACCCAGGATTACATCCTGTAACAATGCGGGAACGAGTCCCACTTTGTGCTGCACTGACCCATAGGGAGTAGAAATCCATATGACCGCTGTTAAGTACGAGCAGGTGTCACCATGCACACACGTTACAGAAAACTTGTCAGACGGACCAGATGGAAGTGCCACCAGACTAGCTTTCACCAGAGTCACCACACTTCCAGAGTCTAGTAATGCCACAACATTTTTCCCATCAACAGATAATTCACACAGGTGTTTCGCTGTATCATTTTGACCCGCATTCACACTCACTAGCTGTGTAACCAAAGACATGCGTTTTTTAGAGTCTATAACGTCGCACTGCATGGGTTCAGTGGTAACAGGACAGTTCGCAGAAACATGACCCTTCTCATGGCAGCGGAAACACCTAACAGGTCCCCTACTGAGACCACCGTCCAATACTCTTGGTCTCGGAGTGCGAGCAGTCCCGGGCTCCTCCCCTACAGTTTTAAGCGATTTTCCTTCACCCGTGGTCCCTGGAACAGTCTTACCGGTTCCACGAGGAGGAGGCACAGACCGGGGGTTGGCAGTGTCGTCGGGAAGTCCTTCTGCCATGGAATAACGCTCGACCAACTCCACAAGTTGATCCGCTGTCGTGGGAATTCCTTGGCTTACCCACCTTTTCAGCGCTGGGGGTAGTACTCTCAGGTACTTATCCAGGACAACCCGCTGGATTATTTCGGGTATTGTCAGTACCTCGGGTTGCAGCCATTTCTTTGTCAAGTAGATCAGGTCGAACATCTGAGACCGCGCCGGTTTATCTTGCAGGTATGTCCACTGATGTACCCTCTGTGCCCGGACAGCCGTCATCACACCGAGCCGGGCCAGGATCTCAGCTTTCAGCTTCTCAAAGTCCTGAGCGACCTCTGGGTCCAAATCATGGTAAGCTTTTTGGGCCTCGCCGGAGAGAAACGGGGCAATCAAATCGGCCCACCGTGCCTTCGGCCACTTCTCTCTCAATGCCGTCCGCTCAAACGTTGTCAGGTATGCCTCGACGTCATCTTCTGCAGTCAGCTTTTGCCAGTATCGACTCACATGGATCCTTCTGGACTCTGCTTCCGGGTCCGCAACAGGCATGCTCGCCAGACGCTGCGCCACCTGTTGGAGAAGTTGGCGGTCTGCAACCGTCATGTCGACTATCTCTTTCAGCTGTGCGGCCATCAAGCGATTAGCTTTGTGCTGTGCGGCAGTGGCCTGCTGCTGTACGGCAGTGGACTGCACTAAGGCTTTCACCACGTCTTCCATGCTGTCGCCTGTGCCACGGTGTGCCCGCATTCTCCACCACAATGTGACACAACAGTCTGGGATCGCCTTTGCTGGGGTCAAAGGCCACGCGGTTTGTGCATTTAATCTGAGGCGTACAGCAGGTTTCTCAGCAAGCTAACCTCAGGTCAGATTTATTAACGTGAAAGCAACATAGAAAAACAAAACATAAAAATAAATCCTAGCCTGTCCGGCGCTAACTAAACCAACACGTTGCTATCTCAACAGCTGGGGGGGCTTCTCCCACCCAGCTAACATTACACAATTCCTGAACACAGCTCTCACTCACGTTTGTCTCACACAGACAGGCAATCTGTGTGCCCCAGGCTGACACTGGAAACCCCCAGCTGGTCATCTTTTATTCCTGCACTTATTAACCCATTAGCACCCTGAAGATACTGAGTGGCCTAATTCACATAGGACAAACACCTGGGCGAGATATACCTGCCTCCAACTACCACACCAGCATGAGTCTTACAGTGCCTTCTCCAAACTGCCATTTTTAGATCTCTCCACAGGTGTCATATTGGATTCAGGTCTAGTCTCATTGCTGGCCACCTTAGAAGTCTCCAGTGCTTTCTCTCAAACCATTTTCTAGTGCTTTTTGAAGTGTGTTTTGGGTCATTGTCCTGCTGGAAGACCCATGACTTCTGTGGGAGACCCAGCTTTCTCACACTGGGCCCTACATTATGCTGCAAAATTTGTTGGTAGTCTTCAGACTTCATAATGCCATGCACACGGTCAAGCAGTCCAGTGCCTGAGGCAGCAAAGCAACCCCAAAACATCAGGGAACCTTTGCCATGTTTGACTGTAGGGACCGTGTTCTTTTCTTTGAATGCCTCTTTTTTTCTCCTGTAAACTCTATGTTGATGCCTTTGCTCAAAAAGCTCTACTTTTGTCTCATCTGACCAGAGAATATTCTTCCAAAACGTTTTAGGTTTTTTCAGGTAAGTTTTGGCAACCTCCAGCCTGGCTTTTTTATGTCTCCGGGTAAGAAGTGGGGTCTTCCTGGGTCTCCTATCATACAGTCCCTTTTCATTCAGATGCCGATGGATAGTACGGGTTGACACTGTTGTACCCTCGGACTGTAGGGCAGCTTGAACTTGTTTGGATGCTAGTCGAGGTTCTTTATCCAACATCCGCACAATCTTGCATTGAAATCTCTTGTCATTTTTTCTTTTCCGTCCACATCTAGGGAGGTTAGCCACAGTGCCATGGGCTTTAAACTTCTTGATGACACTGCGCGCGGTAGACACAGGAACAATCAGGTCTTTGGAGATGGACTTGTAGCCTTGAGATTGCTCATGCTTCCTTACAATTTGGTTTCTCAAGTCCTCAGACAGTTCTTTGGTCTTCTTTCTTTTCTCCATGCTCAATGTGGTACACACAAGGACACAGGACAGAGGTTGAGTCAACTTTAATCCATGTCAACTGGCTGCAAGTGTGATTTAGTTATTGCCAACACCTTTTAGGTGCCACAGGTAAGTTACAGGTGCTGTTAATTACACAAATTAGAGAAGCATCACATGATTTTTCGAACAGTGCCAATACTTTTGTCCACCCCCTTTTTTATGTTTGTTGTGGAATTATATCCAATTTGGCTTTAGGACAATTCTTTTTGTGTTTTTTCATTTAAGACAAATTAAATGAAGATAATACCAAATAATTTGCGTTTGCAATCATTTTCAGGAAGAAACTGAGTATTATCTGACAGAATTGCAGGGGTGTCAATACTTTGGTCCATGACTGTATATTCCTGACCTCCCCTTAAGATAGGTTATCAATATCAGATCTACAGTTTTCTTAAACCCAGTGCCCCCAAGGATAATAATAATAATCTTTATTTTCATATAGCGCTAACATATTCCGCAGCCCTTTACACACATTATCATCGCTGTCCTGGTTGGGGCTCACAATCTAAATTCCCTATCAGTATGTCTTTGGAATGTGGGAGGAAACCCACGCAAACAGGGAGAGAACATACAAACTCTTTGCAGATGTTGTCCTTGGTGGGGTTTGAACCCAGGACTCCAGCGCTGCAAGGTTGCTGTGCTAACCACTGCGCCACCGTGCTGCCGTGCTGCAAGGATCAGCTATTGTTAGCTCCAGCAGAGGTCAGATGTAAACACTGAACAGAGCTGCACTGCAATATTTAGCCGCTGCCCGACACTCCAGCTCAGCTTCTATTTACAAGAGCCCTGTTCACTTGAATGGGCTAAGTTGCAGTACTAGCTTCAGCCACATGTGCAATGAAGTTGTTGCAGTGTGGATCCTGGGGAAGAAGTGCATAGGCCATTGTTATAAATCCCCCCAAAACGTATTTAAATATTTTTCTCTGCAAATATCCCATATTTTTTATGTAAGTTTTGGACTAACACTATAGAATAAACCTCCTGTGATAGAAATGCACTTTTAGAGTAATTAAACCGCATCACAAGCATTTGTCAGCATTCTATAACATGTTTTATTATTATTACGCTTTCCTCCATGTGGGTGAGTGACAGGTCTCTTTGCTATCTAATATATAATTGCCTAGAATACTACTTCCTGCTATTTGTGCCAACTTCCGTGGCTTTGTCCGGAGTTAATGTCCGGAGCTAATGTCCGGAGCTAATGTCCGGAGCTAATGTCCGGAGATAAGTGACGTCAACAGTGTCCAGTGTCTGATTGGTTGCCGCCTGCTGCGAGCGACCAATCAGAAACGTGCCGTACTGTGACACACTCTGCCCGCCATTTTGGTGTGATTTTTGAATTTTTACCTCACAGCAAGTTTCTACTGCGTGGAGGCGGGCCCAGTGACGTTGCTCTTCAAGCTCCTGCCGAATTTCGTCAAAAAAATGATAATACCATTTACCAAAACTATATATATTTAGTTGTGAAGTGGTTCAGTGACATTTTCACACCAATTTTGAACTTTTGTTTGGTGTTTTCTCCATATACTGCGTATTATTTTTGTTCTTTCTTACTATTATTTATTAATTGTATTACTCTTACATTTGAATAAATAAAGTATATATGGATTCTAGACTCCCGATTCTTTAGAATCGGGCTGCCATCTAGTCTAATATATAATTGCCTAGAATACTACTTCCTGCAATTTGTGCCAACTTCCGTGGCTTTTTCTAAAGAATCGGGAGTCTAGAATCCATATATACTTTATTTATTCAAATGTAAGAATAATACAATTAATACATAATAGTAAGAAAGAACAAAAATAATAGGCAGTATATGGAGAAAACACCAAACAAAAGTTCAAAATTGGTGTGAAAATGTCACTGAACCACTTCACAACTAAATATATATAGTTTTGGTAAATGGTATTATCATTTTTTTGACGAAATTCGGCAGGAGCTTGAAGAGCAACGTCACTGGGCCCGCCTCCACGCAGTAGAAACTTGCTGTGAGGTAAAAATTCAAAAATCACACCAAAATGGCGGGCGGAGTGTGTCACAGTACGGCACGTTTCTGATTGGTCGCTCGCAGCAGGCGGCAACCAATCAGACACTGGACACTGTTGACGTCACTTATCTCCGGACATTAGCTCCGGACATTAGCTCCGGACATTAGCTCCGGACATTATCTCCGCACATTAGCTCCGGACATTAGCTCCCGACATTAGCTCCGGACAAAGCCACGGAAGTTGGCACAAATTGCAGGAAGTAGTATTCTAGGCAATTAATCTCCGGACATTAGCTCCGGACATTAGCTCCGGACATTAGCTCCGGACAAAGCCACGGAAGTTGGCACAAATTGCAGGAAGTAGTATTCTAGGCAATTACAGTGGGGCAAAAAAGTATTTAGTCAGTCAGCAATAGTGCAAGTTCCACCACTTAAAAAGATGAGAGGCGTCTGTAATTTACATCATAGGTAGACCTCAACTATGGGAGACAAACTGAGAAAAAAAAATCCAGAAAATCACATTGTCTGGTTTTTTATCATTTTATTTGCATATTATGGTGGAAAATAAGTATTTGGTCAGAAACAAAATTTCATCTCAATACTTTGTAATATATCCTTTGTTGGCAATGACAGAGGTCAAACGTTTTCTGTAAGTCTTCACAAGGTTGCCACACACTGTTGTTGGTATGTTGGCCCATTCCTCCATGCAGATCTCCTCTAGAGCAGTGATGTTTTTGGCTTTTCGCTTGGCAACACGGACTTTCAACTCCCTCGAAAGGTTTTCTATAGGGTTGAGATCTGGAGACTGGCTAGGCCACTCCAGGACCTTGAAATGCTTCTTACAAAGCCACTCCTTCATTGCCCTGGCGGTGTGCTTTGGATCATTGTCATGTTGAAAGACCCAGCCACGTTTCATCTTCAATGCCCTTGCTGATGGAAGGAGGTTTGCACTCAAAATCTCACGATACATGGCCCCATTCATTCTTTCATGTACCCGGATCAGTCGTCCTTGCCCCTTTGCAGAGAAACAGCCCCAAAGCATGATGTTTCCACCACCATGCTTTACAGTAGGTATGGTGTTTGATGGATGCAGCTCAGTATTCTTTTTCCTCCAAACACGACAAGTTGTGTTTCTACCAAACAGTTCCAGTTTGGTTTCATCAGACCATAGGACATTCTCCCAAAACTCCTCTGGATCATCCAAATGCTCTCTAGCAAACTTCAGACAGGCCCGGACATGTACTGGCTTAAGCAGTGGGACACGTCTGGCACTGCAGGATCTGAGTCCATGGTGGCGTAGTGTGTTACTTATGGTAGGCCTTGTTACATTGGTCCCAGCTCTCTGCAGTTCATTCACTAGGTCCCCCCACGTGGTTCTGGGATTTTTGCTCACCGTTCTTGTGATCATTCTGACCCCACGGGGTGGGATTTTGCGTGGAGCCCCAGATCGAGGGAGATTATCAGTGGTCTTGTATGTCTTCCATTTTCTAATTATTGCTCCCACTGTTGATTTCTTCACTCCAAGCTGGTTGGCTATTGCAGATTCAGTCTTCCCAGCCTGGTGCAGGGCTACAATTTTGTTTCTGGTGTCCTTTGACAGCTCTTTGGTCTTCATCATAGTGAAGTTTGGAGTCAGACTGTTTGAGGGTGTGCACAGGTGTCTTTTTATACTGATAACAAGTTTAAACAGGTGCCATTACTACAGGTAATGAGTGGAGGAAAGAGGAGACTCTTAAAGAAGAAGTTACAGGTCTGTGAGAGCCAGAAATCTTGATTGTTTGTTTCTGACCAAATACTTATTTTCCACCATAATATGCAAATAAAATGATAAAAAAAACAGACGATGTGATTTTCAGGATTTTTTTTTCTCAGTTTGTCTCCCATAGTTGAGGTCTACCTATGATGTAAATTACAGACGCCTCTCATCTTTTTAAGTGGTGGAACTTGCACTATTGCTGACTGACTAAATACTTTTTTGCCCCACTGTATATATTAGATTCTGTTACTTATTTTAAATTATGAGTTTGGTTCTTAGATTGAAATCACGGCCAAGTTTTTAGAAAAATTCACTACTAAGCCCTCTGGCAACACTCAAAAGAAATGTGTACTGACAAGTTACATAGTAGTCCTTGAGCTATTGATAGGTATCAATCAATCTATTTATCCCCTATCTATCCCATAATTATCTATCTATCTATCTCATATCTATCTATCTATAATAATACTGCAACCACCGTGCTAAACTCAGGCTGAAAAAAAAAAAAATCAATATACTTACTTCTGTTATGGCTGTTTTTGTACTATATGGGGACCCTTATGGGTAAAGGGTTACACCTTATTACAGCAATTCACTGAAAGGAAAAATATACAGGAGGTCGGTATATTGATTGGGGCCGTACAAATTAATTACCAAAGATATTGGTTAAGTAAACTCACTGCTCTCATAAGACCGCATAAGGCTACGTTCACATTTGCGGCTTTGGACGCAACGTCGTGGATGCAGCGCACGATGCACGAAAGACGCAAGTAGAACGCATGCATTTTTAACGCATGCGTTCAACCCTTTTTTAATATATAGGGTCTTTTCAGTTTCTCTATTTTTAAAGTAAAGAACGCATGCGTCCTACAATGCACAACAACGCAAGTACTTGCGTCTTCTGCGTTGCCAATACACTTCAATGGAGTATTTGAAGTTTCGACGACACAAATACAACGCAAGTGCGACGCAAGCGTTTTTTAAAAATTTTGGATGCAGGAAAAATGCAACATGTTGCGTTTGCAACGCACTGCCAGGTGCGTCGAAAGGACGCATGCGTCGCAAAACGCACCGAAACGCATGAAAACGAACGCACATGCGTCCCCAATGTTAAAGATAGGGAAACATGACGCGTGCGTTGTTTTGCGGCGACGCCTGTTGTGAATTCTGTGGCAGAGCTCCCTCCTGTGGTCACAAGTGGTACTTCGGCTGATTCTCTCTGTGAGCTTCCGTTGGTGGAGGAAAGTGGTACTGCGGCTTCTGAGTTTCCTTCCTTAGGTGATGTGGTGAAGTCGTTAGGTGCTGCTCTATTTAACTCCACCTAGTGCTTTGATCCTGGCCTCCAGTCAATGTTCTAGTATTGGACCTGTTTCCTCCTGGATCTAAAACATCTAAAAATGTGAAGGCGGATGCTCTGTCTAGGAGTTTTGTGCCCGACTCTCCGGGTTTATCTGAGCCGGCGGGTATCCTCAAAGAGGGAGTAATTGTGTCTGCCATCTCCCCTGACTTGCGGCGGGTGCTGCAAAAATTTCAGGCTAATAAACCTGATCGTTGCCCAGTGGAGAAACTGTTTGTCCCTGATAGGTGGACGAATAAAGTTATCTCTGAGGTTCATTGTTCGGTGTTGGCTGGTCATCCTGGAATCTTTGGTACCAGAGAGTTAGTGGCTAGATCCTTTTGGTGGCCATCTCTGTCGCGGGATGTGCGTACTTTTGTGCAGTCCTGTGGGATTTGTTCTCGGGCTAAGCCCTGCTGTTCTCGTGCCAGTGGGTTGCTTTTGCCCTTGCCGGTCCCGAAGAGGCCTTGGACACATATCTCTATGGATTTTATTTCAGATCTTCCCGTCTCTCAAAAGATGTCAGTCATTTGGGTGGTCTGTGATCGCTTCTCTAAGATGGTCCATTTGGTACCCTTGTCTAAATTACCTTCCTCCTCTGATTTGGTGCCATTGTTCTTCCAGCATGTGGTTCGTTTACATGGCATTCCAGAGAATATCGTTTCTGACAGAGGTTCCCAGTTTGTTTCGAGATTTTGGCGAGCCTTTTGTGGTAGGATGGGCATTGACTTGTCTTTTTCCTCGGCTTTCCATCCTCAGACTAATGGCCAGACCGAACGAACCAGTCAGACCTTGGAAACATATCTGAGATGCTTTGTTTCTGCTGATCAGGATGACTGGGTGTCCTTTTTGCCTTTGGCTGAGTTCGCCCTTAATAATCGAGCCAGCTCGGCTACCTTGGTTTCGCCGTTTTTCTGCAACTCTGGGTTCCATCCTCGTTTCTCTTCAGGGCAGGTTGAGTCTTCAGACTGTCCTGGTGTGGATACTGTGGTGGACAGGTTGCAGCAGATTTGGACTCATGTAGTGGACAATTTGACCTTGTCCCAGGAGAAGGCTCAACGTTTTGCTAATCGCAGACGCTGTGTGGGTCCCCGACTTCGTGTTGGGGATTTGGTTTGGTTATCTTCTCGTCATATTCCTATGAAGGTTTCCTCTCCTAAGTTTAAACCTCGTTTCATTGGTCCGTATAGGATTTCTGAGGTTCTTAATCCTGTGTCTTTTCGTCTGACCCTTCCAGATTCTTTTTCCATACATAACGTATTCCATAGGTCATTGTTGCGGAGATACGTGGCACCTATGGTTCCATCTGTTGATCCTCCTGCCCCGGTTTTGGTGGAGGGGGAGTTGGAGTATATTGTGGAGAAGATTTTGGATTCTCGTGTTTCAAGACGGAAACTCCAGTATCTGGTTAAGTGGAAGGGTTATGCTCAGGAAGATAATTCCTGGGTCTTTGCCTCTGATGTCCATGCTCCCGATCTTGTTCGTGCCTTTCATTTGGCTCATCCTGGTCGTCCTGGGGGCTCTGGTGAGGGTTCGGTGACCCCTCCTCAAGGGGGGGTACTGCTGTGAATTCTGTGGCAGAGCTCCCTCCTGTGGTCACAAGTGGTACTTTGGCTGATTCTCTCTGTGAGCTTCCGTTGTGGAGGAAAGTGGTACTGCTGCTTCTGAGTTTCCTTCCTCAGGTGATGTGGTGAAGTCGTTAGGTGCTGCTCTATTTAACTCCACCTAGTGCTTTGATCCTGGCCTCCAGTCAATGTTCTAGTATTGGACCTGTTTCCTCCTGGATCGTTCCTGTGGCCTGCTGCTCTGCATAGCTAAGTTCTGCTTTGCTATTTTGTTTGCTGTTTTTTCCTGTCCAGCTTGTCTATTTGTTTTTTCCTGCTTGCTGGAAGCTCTGGGACGCAGAGGGTGTACCTCCGTGCCATTAGTTCGGTACGGAGAGTCTATTTGCCCCCTTTGCGTGGTTTTTGTAGGGTTTTGTGTTGACCGCAAAGTTACCTTTCCTATCCTCGCTCTGTTCAGAAAGTCGGGCCTCACTTTGCTAAATCTATTTCATCTCTACGTTTGTCTTTTCATCTTAACTCACAGTCATTATATGTGGGGGCTGCCTTTTCCTTTGGGGTATTTCTCTGAGGCAAGGTAGGCTTATTTTCTATCTTCAGGCTAGCTAGTTTCTCAGGCTGTGCCGAGTTGCATAGGGAGCGTTAGGCGCAATCCACGGCTGCCTCTAGTGTGGTTGGAGAGGATTAGGGATTGCGGTCAGCAGAGTTCCCACGTCTCAGAGCTCGTTCTATGTTTTTGGGTTATTGTCTGATCACTGTATGTGCTCTGACCTCTATGTCCATTGTGGTACTGAATTACCTTATCATAACAGACGACGCTGCGTCCAAAGCCGCAAATGTGAACGTAGCCTAAGGTGTTCCTATGTGGGGTTAAGTGTTTCTCTTTCCACAGTGTGATAAACCAATGCTGGAAGGTAAAATAAAATATACCCCATAAAGGTCCCCATATAGTACAAAAACAGCCATAACAGAAGTAAGTATATTGTTTTTTTTTTTTTCAGCCTGAGTTTAGCGTGGTGGTTGCAGTATTATTATTTAGTCGGCAACATTTTTTTAACAGTGTCTTGCACAGAACCTGTTTTAACCACCTGCGGCTTCTGGGGCTTCCACCTTATCCTTTTCAGGTGATTTAGCGCCAGTGTATATACAATTTATATCTATCTATCTATAGTTGCTTCTCACAAAATTATAATATCACCAAAAAGTTAATTTATTTCAGTTTTTCAACACAAAATGTGAAGTTCATATATTATATAGAATCATTACAAACAGAGTGATATATGTCAAGTGTTTATTTCTGTGAATGTTGATGATTATGGCTTACAGCCAATGAAATTAGAGTAGTTAACAAAAAACACATGCAAAAGCTTCCTAAGCCGCCTTTAAAAAGGTCCCTTAGTCTGTTTCAGTAGGTTCCACAATCATGGGGAAGACTGCTAACTTAACAGATGTCCAGAAGGACAGTCACTGACACACTCCACAAAGAGTTACCCTCTTTGTGGAGTGTGTCAGTGACTGTCTGCCACAAAAGGTCATTGCTTCTTTAGCTGGCTGTTCAGAAGACAAGGCCAGAAGCGTCTTACCTGGGCCAAGGAGAAAAAGAACTGGACTGTTGCTCAGTGGTCCATGGTGTTGTTTTCAAATGAAAGTAAATTTTGCATTTCATTTGGAAATCAAGGTCCCAGAGTCTGGAGGAAGAGTGGAGAGGCACACAATCCAAGATGCTGGAGGTCTAGTGTGAAGTTTCCACAATCAGTGATGGTTTGGGGAGCCAGGTCATCTGCTGGTGTAGGTCCACTGTGTCTTATGAAGACCAAAGTCAGAGCAGCCATCTAACAGGAAATTTTAGAGTAATTCACGCTTCCCTCTGCAGACGAGCTTTTTGGAGATGGAAATTTCATTCTCCAGCAGGACTTGGCACATGTCTACACTGCCAAAACAACCAATACCTGGTTTATAAACAACAGCATCACTGTGATTGATTGGCCAGCAAACTCGCCTGACCTTAACCCCATAGAGAATCTATGGAGTATTGTTAAGAGGAAGATGACAGACATCAGACCCAACAATGCAGACGAGCTGAAGGATGCTATCAAAGCAACCTGGGCTTCCATAACACCTCAGCAGTGCCACAGGCTGATCGCCACCATGCCACCCCACATTGATGCCGTAATTGATGCAAAAGGAGCCCCGAGCAAGTATTAAGTGCATTTACTGAACATACATTTCAGTAGGTCAATATTTCGGATTTTAAAATCATTTTTCAAGCTGGTGTTATAAAGTATTCTCATTTGCTGAGATAATGACTTTTGGGTTTTCATTGGCTGTAAGCCATAATCATCAACATTAACAGAAATATACACTTGAAATAGATCACTCTGTTTGTAATGACTCTCTATAATATGATATTCACGTTTTGTATTGAAGAATTGAAATAAATTAACTTTTTGATGATATTCTAATTTTGTGAGAAGCATTTGAATCTATCTATCTATCTATCTATCTCATATCTATCTATCTCATATCTATCTATCTCATATCTATCTATCTATCTATCTATCTATCTCATATCTATCTATCTATCTATCTATCTATCTAATACAAGAAATAGAAAAATAGAGCAGCACATTCAGCATGGAAAGAATCTGGGTGCAAAAGCGCTTCCACAGGCATCTACAAAACCTTGCATGTAGTAGTCCAAAAAAAGAAGCAGCACACAAATGACTATGAATAAGGAGCTATTTTATTTAGCCCATGTATCTATCTATCTATCTATCTATCTATCTATCTATCTATCTATCTATCTATCTATCTATCTATCTATCATCTATCTATCCCATATCTATCTATCTATCCATCCATCTTTCTATCTATCTATCTATCTATCTATCTATCTATCTATCTATCTATCCATCTATCTATCTATATATCTATGTTACCTAGGACATTTCGTTGGCCTCGAGAAAGGTCCACATCTAGGACCGAAACGTCGCCACATAGCACCTTACAATTATTCTATGGTGTGCTGCTTCAACTTGTTTGATTTATTTGGAAGGACTAGTATGTGAGGCCCTGCACCCTGTATTCACTTGTGCTGCTTTTTACATTTTTTCTATCTCTCTATCTATCTATCTATCTATCTATCTATCTATCTATCTATCTATCTATCTATCTATCTAGTTATCCCAAATCTATCAATCTACTGTACTTTTTAGCCTCAGAGGTAGGATAACAATGACTGACAAGTAGTGTTGAGCATTCCGATACCGCAAGTATCGGGTATCGGCCGATATTTGCGGTATCGGAATTCCGATACTGAATTCCGATACTTCCCGCGTATCGGATACCGGAATCGGAAGTTCCCAGAATTCAAATTGAACGCAGCAGCCAATGAGGAATGAATGAAAGTGTGGGCACATCCTGTTTAGCATGGTGGGCATGTAAGTACTGGCAAGGCTGGGATTGGCTGCTGAAATGATGTCACTCTGCACTATAAAAAAGCGCTGCCGCCATTTTGCGCTCACTCTGCTGTGATTTCAGTTAGGGACAGGACGCTGTGTTCTAACTGAGGGCCAGTCGAGCTAGCTAATTGCTTTATTTTCCTTTCCAAAGGCTAATTTAGCAAAACGCTGTGTGTTCTTCACTGTTCACCTTGCTCTTGCCTTGCAGCGCTGTTTTAACAGCGTTCTGCAAGGTCTCTGTGTGTGTGTGTGTGTGCAGCTCACTCTGTAGTCTGTGTGCAGCCATATACCCGGTTGTATTCAGCTCAGGGGGGGTTCACACTGCCTCACACAGTTGTTCTTTTTTGCTCTTAGTGCAGCCTGCTGCACATTTTTTCTCAAATTTCCTATTAGTGTTTTTCCACCAGTCTCCAGCTCTATTGTGGAAAAACACTACATAGGATAACCTAGAGGGGGGTTTTTGGGCCTTGCAGCGCCGTTTACGGCTGTCTGCACGGTCTCCGTGTGAGCCCAGCTCGCCCTGTAGTCTGTGTGCAGCCATAGCCGGTTGGATTCAGCTCAGGGTTCGTTACTGGCTCATACCTTGAGAAAAATTTTCCTTTTTTTCAAATAGTGCAGCCTGTTTAAAATTTGAAAAAAAAAATTCCTATTAGTGTCTTTCCACTCGTATCCAGCAAAATAGTGGAAAAACACTATATAGGATAACCTAGAGGAGGGTTTTTTGGCCTTGCAGCGCCGTTTACGGCTGTCTGCACGGTCTCCGTGTGAGCCCAGCTCGCCCTGTAGTCTGTGTGCAGCCATAGCCGGTTGGATTCAGCTCAGGGTTCGTTACTGGCTCATACCTTGAGAAAAATTTTCCTTTTTTTCAAATAGTGCAGCCTGTTTAAAATCTGAAAAAAAAAATTCCTATTAGTGTCTTTCCACTCGTATCCAGCTAAATAGTGGAAAAACACTATATAGGATAACCGAGAGGAGGGTTTTTTGGCCTTGCAGCGCCGTTTACGGCTGTCTGCACGGTCTCCGTGTGAGCCCAGCTCGCCCTGTAGTCTGTGTGCAGCCATAGCCGGTTGGATTCAGCTCAGGGTTCGTTACTGGCTCATACCTTGAGAAAAATTTTCCTTTTTTTCAAATAGTGCAGCCTGTTTAAAATTTGAAAAAAAAAATTCCTATTAGTGTCTTTCCACTCGTATCCAGCTAAATAGTGGAAAAACACTATATAGGATAACCTAGAGGAGGGTTTTTTGGCCTTGCAGCGCCGTTTACGGCTGTCTGCACGGTCTCTGTGTGAGCGCAGCTCGCCCTGTAGTCTGTGTGCAGCCATAGCCGGTTGGATTCAGCTCAGGGTGCGTTACTGCCTCATACCTTGAAAAACAATTTCCTTTTTTTCAAATAGTGCAGCCAGTTTAAAATTTGAAAAAAAAAATTCCTATTAGTGTCTTTCCACTCGTATCCAGCTAAATAGTGGAAAAACACTATATAGGATAACCGAGAGGAGGGTTTTTTGGCCTTGCAGCGCCGTTTACGGCTGTCTGCACGCTCTCCGTGTGATTTAAACTAGCTCTGTAGCCCGATCTGCACCAAAAAAAAAGTTAAGTTCACCAAACACAACTTAACACTTGTGTAGGCCACATTTGAAAAATAATAAAGTTTAGTCCACAATTTACAACATTAGTGTTTCTTACACCTGTTAGGAGGAGCATTACAGGAATAAGCACACTAAGGCCTTAGTACTTTTCTGCTTATCTTTATCTGTCAACCAAGATGAAGAGGGCAGGGAGTAAGGCACGTGGGCGTGGGCGCGGAGCAGGGAGAGGAGCAGGGAGAGGACGTGGTGATTCTGTGCCTGCTGCGGGCGCCGGTGACTCGTCGTCACTCAGTTTCAGCAGGGAACAGTCCTTCATGCGCAGCTTTGTCGGAGAGCGCCGTGCACCGCTGCTGCGTGAAGACCAAATTGAAGCCGTTGTCGGGTGGATGGCAGCTAACGCCTCGGCATCGACTTCAGTTAGTGCCACATCCTCTCAGGCACAGAGCACTGGAGAGCAGCCATCTGTCTCTTCACCACCTGCCAAATTGGCCAGGCAGTCAGAGAGCCCAGGACAGGAGCCGTCTCTACTTCTGTTCTCTGAATCTCTTGGCTTGGAAACAGGGGGCCAGCCAAGCAGCATTGGAGAAATGGAAGAAGAGGCAGTGTGCAGTGATGCCCAACACCTTTTTCTCTCTGACTCTGAAGAGGCAGGTGGGCCAGTGCCTCCGGTGACCACAGCGCAGTACGCATCTGATGATGAAACTCAGGTGCCGCTTTCTGATGCGTACTGTGCTGCCGAGACTACCCAGGAGGAGCAGTTGGTGGCAGAGGGTAGTGGAGATGATGAGGTCCTTGACCCATCGTGGCGTGAGGAACAGGAAGGTGGTGGGAGCAGCTCAGAGGAAGAGCTTCCTCTTACGGGCCAAAGAGGGAGAGGGAGGGGGAAGACTGCGGAGCCTGTAGCCTCCACTTTGGCACCCGTTAGGAGCCTGTCTCTTTCCAAAGCCAAAAAGGGCGCTCCCAAGACTTGCAGTGCCTGGTCCTTTTTTGACACAGTTGCAGATGACATTTGTTTTGTCAAATGCAAGCTGTGTCATCATAAAGTAAAAAGAGGGAAAAATGTCAGCAACCTCAATACCACAAATATGTGGAAACATGTGCGGACCAGGCACGCGGTGGAGTTACAGAAACACACTGAAGATGTAGGCCAACCAACAGCGGCAGCTACCACCTCTTCAGCTCGTGTTGCCTCTTCCTCCAGCTCACGCACAGCTGGTTTGGCTTCCTCCCAGAGACCTTGTGTAATTCCACCCACAGCACCACCTTCCCAGTCATCCTCACACTCCCAGTCTACTCTACAGCCATCGGTAGTACAGGCATGGGAGAAAAGGCGGGCATTCTCGGCCAACCACCCCCGAGCACAGGCTCTGAATGCAGGCATTGCCAAACTGTTGTCCCTGGAAATGCTCTCGTTCAGGCTGGTGGAGACTGACAGCTTCCGTGACTTGATGGCATTGGCAGTCCCACAGTACAAGGTGCCCAGCCGCTTTTACTTCAGCAGGCAGGCTGTCCCTGCCCTGCACAGGCATGTTGAGGCAAACATAAAACATGCGCTACTGAACGCCGTCAGTAGCAAGGTCCACCTCACCACCGATGCGTGGACCAGTCAGCATGGACAGGGGCGATATGTTTCCCTCACTGCCCATTGGGTTAATGTTGTTGAGCCAGGTACAGATCGTGCGAGTGGCGCAGGACGTGTCCTGCCCACTCCAAGGATTGCAGGAATCCAGTCTGTACGCATCGACTCCTCCTCTTACACCAGTTCCTCTGATTCCTCTCTGCAGGATCCGTCACAGTCCACCCCCACATGGACCCGTGAACGTTTACCTATGACCGACATGAGCACAGCCGTGGCCAAACGTCAGCAGGCCGTCTTGAAACTAGTTTCATTGGGGCATCGAAGCCACACAGCGCAGGAGCTCTGGAATGCTATAAAGCAGGAGAGCGATGTGTGGTTACTGCCAGCGAATCTCCAGCCAGGCATGGTAGTGTGTGACAATGGCCGAAATCTGGTGGCAGCTTTGGCCCTTGGCAACCTCACTCACATCCCATGTCTGGCACATGTGCTCAATTTGGTTGTGCAGAGTTTTCTGAGGGACTATCCGGATCTTGATGCCCTGCTGCACAAGGTCCGCCTAGAGTGTGCTCACTTGCGGCGTTCCAGCTTGGCCAGATCCCGCATTGCTGCTCTGCAGCGCCGATTCCGCCTTCCGGAACACCGCATCATATGTGACCTACCTACCCGGTGGAATTCCACGTTACATATGTTGGAGCGGTTGTGTGAGCAGCAGCAAGCAGTTATGGAGTACCAGCTGCATCAGGCGCAAAGAAGTCGCAGTCAGCGCCGATCAGACTTCACAACCACAGAGTGGGCCACTATGAAGGACGTCTGCCAGGTTTTGCGTCCTTTTGATTATTCCACGCGGATGGCAAGTGCAGATGATGCACTAGTCAGCATGACTGTCCCCCTTATCTGCCTGCTTCAGCAAACTTTGCAAGGGTTAAGGGATGATGTGGTGGAAGAGGTGGAGGATGAGGAGTCACCTTTTCCATCAGCTTCTGGAGAGTCAGCGCCACGTGGTTCCTCACAAAGGGGTACGCAGGGGCCAATTTGTGAGGAGGATGAGGAGGAGTCAATGGAGGAGGAAGAGCTCCGTCCAGAGGAGGGAGCGACACAATTGTCCAGTGGTCAGTGTGTACAGCGAGGGTGGGGTGATGACGAGCGGGCAGAGATCATGTCTCAAGCAGGGGACAGCGTTTCTGGGCCGGTTGGCACTCTGCAGCACATGGTGGATTTCATGCTGCAGTGCCTGAGAAACGACCGCCGCATCGACCACATTCTCAACATGCCTGATTATTGGGTGTTCACCCTCCTCGATCCTCGCTACCGGGACAACGTCCAAAACCTCATCCCTGCGTTGACCCGGGAGCGTAAATTGCAGGAGTACCACGACACACTGGTGAATTCCATCATCTTCTCCTGTCCAACTGAGAGGAGTGCTGCTAGTGCTTTACAAAGCAGCTCAGTGCGTCGAGGCAGTGGGGGAGGCTCTGCCCAAAGAGGGAGCAGAAGCAGTGCCTCTGCCCAAGGCAAGCCCAGTATGGCACAACTCTGGCACACTTTTGTGTGCCCGCCCCAAATGTCTACACCATCACCGGCGGCTCCAGTCAGCAGGAGGCAACGGTTCCGTCAGATGGTGACAGACTACATGGCTTGCCCTCTTACTGTACTCCCAGACGGCTCTTCCCCGTTCAAGTTTTGGGTCTCTAAGCTGGATACATGGCCAGAGCTAAGCCAGTATGCATTGGAGGTGCTGGCTTGCCCTGCGGCTAGTGTCTTATCGGAACGTGTCTTTAGTGCAGCAGGTGGTGTACTAACAGACCGTCGCATGCGACTATCCTCCGATAACGTTGACCGGCTTACTTTCCTGAAAATGAACCAGGCCTGGATCTCGCAGGAATTTGCCACTCCTCTGCCTGATTAAGTAATTGGGTGTCATCCAGGTCTCCTGCTGTGTTCATCTTTCTACCACCTGAACTGCTATTCCTGGGCTCCAACACCGCCAGTTGCGGCTCAGAAGTGCAGGCTGCACAGTAAAAACATACGACCCAGTGTTATTGGGTTTCAGTAACGTCAGCTGATCCCCAGCTGTGTAGCCGGCAATGTATCCTGCGACCGCCACGCTGGCACAACAACCTAAATGTAAGGGAACCTGTCCCCCCCCCCCCCCCCGTCGTTTGTTACTGAAAGAGCCATCTTGTGCAGCAGTAATGCTGCACAAGGAAAAGGTAGCTCTTTTTTTTTAGCTCTTTGCACACGCAGAACTTAACACTTATAAAATGTGTTCACTGATACCGTTATACCGTCCCGGAGCTGGGACTTTCCTTCGTAATGTGACGCAGCACAGCCGTCATTCCTACCCCCTTGGTGCCATGCGCTGCCTCCTCAGCGTTGTTTTAAGCTGTCACGGAGCCTGCGCTGTTCTGTTATCCCTTGGGCATGCCCTATTTGCGCTGCCTGTCTTCTGACATAATTTGGTGTCAGGCTGGCTGCGCCTGTGCGGCCGCGGTGCCCGAGATCCCGCCTCGCAGTGTCTTCTGATTGAGTCACACTGCGGGCCTGGGATCCATGGGCATGCGCAGTGCATATCTTCCCCTCGGGCTCTCGCTCATTTCCCTCCGCCTTCTTTAGACTGTGCGCCGTCAGCTGATCCCTAGCATGCCACGGCCGTGACACCGCACAGTCTGAAGAAGAGGGAAGGAGGGGAGTGAGAGTCGAGGTTATGCACTGTGCATGCCCATGGTTCCAAGGCCCGCAGTGGGATTACGTTAGATGAGACTGCGAGGTGGGATCTGGAGCAGCGTGGACGCACAGGCACTGACAGCCTGACACCAAATTATGTCAGAAGACAGGCAGCGCTAATTGGGCATGGCCAAGGGCTAACAGAAAAGCGCAGGCTCCGTGGCAGCTTAAAACAACGCTGAGGAGGCAGCGCACGGCATCAAGGGGATAGGAATGACAGCTGTGCTGTGTCCCATTACGAAGGAAATTCGCACCTCCGGAACGGTTTAACGGTATAAAGGGACACATTTTTAGTGTTTACTTCGGTGTTTGCAAGGAGCATAATTAAAAGAGCAACCTTTTCCTTTTGCATCCTTAGTGCTGCACAACATGGCTCTTTCAGCTACAAACGTCTTGGGGGGGGGGGTTAAAGGTTTCCTTTCAACTTGCTCCAATCAGGCTTCGGCCTACACTCTGTTCCTCTGCTCCTCCTGCTGTCCCTGGGCTCTAACACCGCCAGTTGGTGCCTGGAAGTGCTGTGTGCACAGTCAACAGTCGCTCCTCTGTTATTGGGGTTCAGTAACGTCAGCTGATCCCCAGCTGTGTGTGCGGCAATACCTCCAATCTGCTCCTCCTGCTGTCCCTGGGCTCTAACACCGCCAGTTGGTGCCTGGAAGTGCTGTGTGCACAGTCAACAGTCGCTCCTCTGTTATTGGGGTTCAGTAACGTCAGCTGATCCCCAGCTGTGTGTGCGGCAATACCTCCAATCTGCTCCTCCTGCTGTCCCTGGGCTCTAACACCGCCAGTTGGTGCCTGGAAGTGCTGTGTGCACAGTCAACAGTCGCTCCTCTGTTATTGGGGTTCAGTAACGTCAGCTGATCCCCAGCTGTGTATCCGGCAACGTGTCATGCGACCGCCACGCTGGCACAACTAAAATGTAAGGGGACCTGTCCCCCCCCCCCCCCTAGGCGTTTGTTACTGAAAGAGCCACCATGTGCAGCACTAATACTGCACAAGGGAAAGGTCGCTCTTGAAATTATGCTCCTTGCAAACGCTGAACTACACACTCATGTAATGTGTCCCCTCACACCGTCCAACCGTCCTGGAGGTGGGACTTTCCTTTGTAATGTGACGCAGCACAGCCGTCATTGCTACCCCCTTGGCACCGTGCGCTGCCTCCTTAGCGTTGTTTGATTCCGTCATGGACCCTGCGCTGTTATGTTATCCCTTGGCCATGCACAGTTTGCGCTGCCCGTCCTCTGACATCATTTGTTGTCGTCCTGGCTGCGCCTGTGCGTCCACGCTGCCCGAAATCACACCTCGCAGTGTCGTCTAATGTGATCCCACAGTGGGCCTGGTATCCATGGCCATGCGCAGTGCATATACTAGCCTCTCACTCCCCTTCTTCACGCTTCTTCAGACTAGGCGGCGTCAGCTGATCCCTAATAGCATGCCACGGCCGTGACGCCGCACAGTCTGAAGAAGCAGGAAGGAGGTGAGTGAGAGGCGATGATATGCACTGCGCATGCCCATGGATCCCTGGCCCGCAGTGGGACTACATTAGATGACACTGCAAGGTTGGATCTCGGGCAGCTTGGACGCACAGGCACTGCCAGCCTGACACCTACATGATGTCAGAAGACGGGCACCGCTAACTGTGCATGGCCAAGGGATAACATTACAGTGCGGGC
Source organism: Ranitomeya imitator (assembly GCF_032444005.1). Taxonomy (NCBI): domain Eukaryota; kingdom Metazoa; phylum Chordata; class Amphibia; order Anura; family Dendrobatidae; genus Ranitomeya; species Ranitomeya imitator. The sequence goes on along the minus strand of NC_091282.1, from coordinate 749,431,975 downwards.
TCCGTGACAGAACCAAACAACGTTGAGGAGGTGGTGCCCGGCACCAAGGGGGTTGGAATGACGGCTGTGCTGTGTCACATTACAAAGGAAAGTCCCACTTCCGGGATGGTTTGACGGTGTGAGGGGACACATTATATGAGTGTGTACTTCAGCGTTTGCAAGGAGCATAATTTTCGGAGCCACCATTTTCCATGTGCAGTATTACTGCTGTACAAGATGGCTCTTTCAGCAACAAATGCCTGGGGGGGGGGGTTAAAGGTTCCCTTTCAACTTGCTCCACTGCAGGCTTCGGCCTACACTCTGCTCCTCTTTGATTCCCTGGGTTTCAACACTGTCAGTTGCCACCTGGAAGTGTTGTCTACACAGAAAAAAACACTAGGTGATGTGTCAGTGGGGTTCAGCACCGCCAGCTGTTCCCCTGCTGTGTAGTCGGCAACGTGTCCAGCACAAGCCACGCTGGCACAACAGAACAAAAGCTGCCACCAGTGCAGGCTTCGGCCTACACTCTGCTCCTCTCCTCCTCCTGCTGACCCTGGGCTCAAACACCGCTAGTTTTTGCCCGGAAGTGCTAGCTGCACAGAGAAAAACACCAGCCAATGTGTTAGTGGGGTTCAGCAACGCCAGCTGTTCCCCTGCTGTGTAGCCGGCAACGTGACCTGCAAACGCCATGCAGGCACAGGAACTGAAATTAAAAGGGAACCTGGCCCCACCCCCCCAGGTGTTTCTATGTATAACAGCCACCTAGTACAGCAGTACTGCTGCATTTGTACAAGGTGGCTGACTTTTTCTCCTTGCCCACGTGGAACTCAACACGTACAAAATGTGTCTCATTGAGACCATTCCACTGTCCCTGAGGTGTGACTTTCCTTTGTAATGATACGCAGCACCCCCCTTGGTAGCGTTTCCCGTCTTTTGTCATCATGGTTAGCTGGCTGCGCCTGTGCATCCGCCCTGCTAGAAACAACGCCCCTCGTTGTCATATTTATTTTGTCAGCGAGGGTGTGGTTTATGGGCACGAGCAGTGCATATGTTCGCCTGTCTTAACTCATCTCCTTCCGCCTTCTTCAGACTGTGCGGCCTCCTGGCCGTGGTAGGCGATAAGGGATCAGCTGAGGCCGCCCAGTCTGGAGCAGGTGTAAGGACATGTGTAAGCGGCAAACCTATTTACTGCACAAGGCCACGAATCCCAGCCACGCAGTGTGATTTTTTGAAAACACACTGTGGGTCTGGGATTCATGTCCATCGCTAACCGCAACGGCCGACATGAAATGAGGTCAGAAGACAGGAAGCGCTCACAGCGCATGGCCAAGGGATCACAATAGCGCAGACTCCTGTACAGCAAATAACAACGCTCAGGAATCTGCGCCCAGTACCTAGGTGCAAATTTTGACACCTGTGCTGCGTCTCGTTAAAAAGACAAGTCACGCCTCCACAACTGTTTGACAGTATAATGGGCTAAATAGTGTACGTGTTTTAGTCAGCGTGTGCAAGGAGCAAAACAAATAGAGCAACCTTTTACTTGTGCAGCATTAATGCTGCACAAGGTGTGGCTCTTGTACCTTGCAACACCTTAGGGGGGGGTTAAAGGTAACCTTTGAAATTGGTTCAACTAGGCTTCGGCCTACACTCTGCTCCTCTACTCCTCCTGCTGACCCTGGGCTCAAACACCGCTAGTTTTTGCCCGGAAATGCTAGCTGCACAGAGAAAAACACCAGCCAATGTGTTAGTGGGGTTCAGCACCGCCAGCTGTTCCCCTGCTGTGTAGTCGGCAACGTGTCCAGCACAAGCCACGCTGGCACAACCGACCAAAAGCTGCCACCAGTGCAGGCTTCGGCCTACACTTTGCTCCTCTCCTCCTCCTGCTGACCCTGGGCTCAAACAACGCCAGTTTCTGCCCGGACATGCTAGCTGCACAGAGAAAAACACCAGCCAATGTGTTAGTGGGGTTCAGCACCGCCTGCTGTTCCCCCGCTGTGTAGCCGGCATCGTGTCCAGCACAAGCCACGCTGGCACAACCGACCAAAAGCTGCCACCAGTGCAGGCTTCGGCCTACACTTTGCTCCTCTCCTCCTCCTCCTGCTGACCCTGGGCTCTAACACCGCTAGTTTTTGCCCGGACATGCAATCTGCACAGAGAAAAACACCAGTCAATGTGTCAGTGGGGTTCAGCAACGCCAGCTGTTCCCCTGCTGTGTAGCTTGCAACGTGACCTGCAAACGCCACGCAGGCACATGAACTGAAATTGAAGGGAGCCTGCCCCCCACCCACAGGTGTTTCTATGTATATCAGCCACCTTGTACAGCAGTACTGCTGCATTTGTACGAGGTGGCTGACTTTTTCTCCTTGCCCACGTGGAACTCAACACGTACAAAATGTGTCTCATTAGAGACCATTACAATGTCCCTGAGGTGTGACTTTCCTTTGTAATGACACGCAGCACCACCCTTGTTAGCGCTGCCCGTCTTTTGACATCATTGGTTAGCTGGCTGCGCCTGTGCATCTCCCCTGCTCGAAACAACGGCCCTCGGTGTCTTATTTTTTTGGACAGCGAGGGTGTGATTGATGGGCATGTGCAGTGCATATGTTTGCCTGTGTTCACTCATCTCCTTCCGCCTTCTTCAGACTGGGTGTCCTCATGGCCGCGGCAGGCGATAAGGGATCAGATGAGGCCGCCCAGTCTGAAGCAGGTGTAAGGACATGTGTGAGCGGCAAACATATTTAGTGCACCAGGGCACGAATCCCAGCACCGCAGTGTGATTTTTTAAAAACACACTGTGGGTCTGGGATTCATGTCCATCGCTAACCGCAACGGCCGACATGAAATGAGGTCAGAAGACAGGAAGCGCTCACAGCGCATGGCCAAGGGATCACAATAGCGCAGACTCCTGTACAGCAAATAACAACGCTCAGGAATCTGCGCCCAGTACCTAGGTGCAAATTTTGACACCTGTGCTGCGTCTCGTTAAAAAGACAAGTCACGCCTCCACAACTGTTTGACAGTATAATGGGCTAAATAGTGTACGTGTTTTAGTCAGCGTGTGCAAGGAGCAAAACAAATAGAGCAACCTTTTACTTGTGCAGCATTAATGCTGCACAAGGTGTGGCTCTTGTACCTTGCAACACCTGAGGGGGGGGTTAAAGGTAACCTTTGAAATTGGTTCAACTAGGCTTCGGCCTACACTCTGCTCCTCTACTCCTCCTGCTGACCCTGGGCTCAAACACCGCTAGTTTTTGCCCGGAAATGCTAGCTGCACAGAGAAAAACACCAGCCAATGTGTTAGTGGGGTTCAGCACCGCCAGCTGTTCCCCTGCTGTGTAGTCGGCAACGTGTCCAGCACAAGCCACGCTGGCACAACCGACCAAAAGCTGCCACCAGTGCAGGCTTCGGCCTACACTTTGCTCCTCTCCTCCTCCTGCTGACCCTGGGCTCAAACAACGCCAGTTTCTGCCCGGACATGCTAGCTGCACAGAGAAAAACACCAGCCAATGTGTTAGTGGGGTTCAGCACCGCCTGCTGTTCCCCCGCTGTGTAGCCGGCATCGTGTCCAGCACAAGCCACGCTGGCACAACCGACCAAAAGCTGCCACCAGTGCAGGCTTCGGCCTACACTTTGCTCCTCTCCTCCTCCTGCTGACCCTGGGCTCAAACAACGCCAGTTTCTGCCCGGACATGCTAGCTGCACAGAGAAAAACACCAGCCAATGTGTTAGTGGGGTTCAGCAACGCCAGCTGTTCCCCTGCTGTGTAGCTTGCAACGTGACCTGCAAACGCCACGCAGGCACATGAACTGAAATTGAAGGGAGCCTGCCCCCCACCCACAGGTGTTTCTATGTATATCAGCCACCTTGTACAGCAGTACTGCTGCATTTGTACGAGGTGGCTGACTTTTTCTCCTTGCCCACGTGGAACTCAACACGTACAAAATGTGTCTCATTAGAGACCATTACAATGTCCCTGAGGTGTGACTTTCCTTTGTAATGACACGCAGCACCCCCATTGTTAGCGCTGCCCGTCTCCTGACATCATTGGTTGGCTGGCTGTGCCTGTGCGTCCCCCCTGCCCGACACAACGCCCCCCGTTGTCTCATATATTTTGACTGCGAGGGTGTGATTGATGGGCACGAGCAGTGCATATGTTCCCCTGTTTTCACTCCCCTCCTTCCGCCTTCTTCTGACTGTGCGGCCTCATGGCCGCGGCATGCGATAAGGGATCAGCTGAGGCCGCCCAGTCTGAAGCAGGTGTAAGGACATGTGTGAGCGGCGAACATATTTACTGCACAAGGCCACGAATCCCAGCACCGCAGTGTGACTTTAGGAAAAGCCACTGTGGGTCTGGGATTTATGGCCATCGTTAACCGCACCGGCCAACATGAAATGAGGTCATGAGACGGCCTGCACTAACAGGGTATTGCCAAGGGATAACACAAGAGCGCAGACTCCTGTACAGCAAATAACAACGCTCAGGAATCTGCGCCCAGTACCTAGGTGCAAATTTTGACACCTGTGCTGCGTCTCGTTAAAAAGACAAGTCACGCCTCCACAACTGTTTGACAGTATAATGGGCTAAATAGTGTACGTGTTTAATTCAGCGTGTGCAAGGAGCAAAATTAAATAGAGCAACCTTTGACTTGTGCATCATTAATGCTGTTCAAGGTGTGGCTCTTGTACCTTGCAACACCTGAGGGGGGGGTTAAAGGTAACCTTTGAAATTGGTTCAACTAGGCTTCGGCCTACACTCTGCTCCTCTACTCCTCCTGCTGACCCTGGGCTCAAACACCGCTAGTTTTTGCCCGGAAATGCTAGCTGCACAGAGAAAAACACCAGCCAATGTGTTAGTGGGGTTCAGCACCGCCAGCTGTTCCCCTGCTGTGTAGTCGGCAACGTGTCCAGCACAAGCCACGCTGGCACAACAGAACAAAAGCTGCCACCAGTGCAGGCTTCGGCCTACACTTTGCTCCTCTCCTCCTCCTGCTGACCCTGGGCTCAAACAACGCCAGTTTCTGCCCGGACATGCTAGCTGCACAGAGAAAAACACCAGCCAATGTGTTAGTGTGGTTCAGCACCGCCAGCTGTTCCCCCGCTGTGTAGCCGGCATCGTGTCCAGCACAAGCCACGCTGGCACAACCGACCAAAAGCTGCCACCAGTGCAGGCTTCGGCCTACACTTTGCTCCTCTCCTCCTCCTCCTGCTGACCCTGGGCTCTAACACCGCTAGTTTTTGCCCGGACATGCAATCTGCACAGAGAAAAACACCAGTCAATGTGTCAGTGGGGTTCAGCAACGCCAGCTGTTCCCCTGCTGTGTAGCTTGCAACGTGACCTGCAAACGCCACGCAGGCACATGAACTGAAATTGAAGGGAGCCTGCCCCCCACCCCCCCAGGTGTTTCTATGTATAACAGCCACCTTGTACAGCAGTACTGCTGCATTTGTACAAGGTGGCTGACTTTTTCTCCTTGCACACGTGGAACTCAACAAGTACAAAATGTGTCTCATTACAGACCATTACAATGTCCCTGAGGTGTGACTTTCCTTTTTAATGACACGCAGCACCCCCATTGTTAGCGCTGCCCGTCTCCTGACATCATTGGTTGGCTGGCTGTGCCTGTGCGTCCCCCCTGCCCGACACAACGCCCCCCGTTGTCTCATATATTTTGACTGCGAGGGTGTGATTGATGGGCACGAGCAGTGCATATGTTCCCCTGTTTTCACTCCCCTCCTTCCGCCTTCTTCTGACTGTGCGGCCTCATGGCCGCGGCATGCGATAAGGGATCAGCTGAGGCCGCCCAGTCTGAAGCAGGTGTAAGGACATGTGTGAGCGGCGAACATATTTACTGCACAAGGCCACGAATCCCAGCACCGCAGTGTGACTTTAGGAAAAGCCACTGTGGGTCTGGGATTTATGGCCATCGTTAACCGCACCGGCCAACATGAAATGAGGTCATGAGACGGCCTGCACTAACAGGGTATTGCCAAGGGATAACACAAGAGCGCAGTTTCCTGTACTGCAAATAACAACGGTAAGGAATCTGCGTACAGCACCTAGGTGTAAATTTGTACACCTGTGCTGCGTCTCCTTAAAAAGACTAGTAGTCACGCCTCCACTACTGTTTGACAGTATAATGGGCTAAATAGTGTACGTGTTTAATTCAGCGTGTGCAAGGAGCAAAATTAAATAGAGCAACCTTTGACTTGTGCATCAATAATGCTGTTCAAGGTGTGGCTCTTGTACCTTGCAACACCTGAGGGGGGGGTTAAAGGTAACCTTTGAAATTGGTTCAACTAGGCTTTGGCCAACACTCTGCTCCTCTACTCCTCCTGCTGACCCTGGGCTCAAACACCGCTAGTTTTTGCCCGGAAATGCTAGCTGCACAGAGAAAAACACCAGCCAATGTGTTAGTGGGGTTCAGCACCGCCAGCTGTTCCCCTGCTGTGTAGTCGGCAACGTGTCCAGCACAAGCCACGCTGGCACAACAGAACAAAAGCTGCCACCAGTGCAGGCTTCGGCCTACACTTTGCTCCTCTCCTCCTCCTGCTGACCCTGGGCTCAAACAACGCCAGTTTCTGCCCGGACATGCTAGCTGCACAGAGAAAAACACCAGCCAATGTGTTAGTGGGGTTCAGCACCGCCAGCTGTTCCCCTGCTGTGCAGCTTGCAACGTGACCTGCAAACGCCACGCAGGCACATGAACTGAAATTGAAGGGAGCCTGGCCACCACCCCCAGGTGTTTCTATGTATAACAGCCACCTTGTACAGCAGTACTGCTGCATTTGTACAAGGTGGCTGACGTTTTCTCCTTGCCCACGTGGAACTCAAAACGTACAAAATGTGTCTCTTTGAGACCATTCCACTGTCCCTGAGGTGTGACTTTCCTTTCTAATGATACGCAGCACCCCCCTTGGTAGCGCTTCCCGTCTTCTGACATCATTGGTTGGCTACTTGCGCCTGTTCGTCCGCCCTGCCTGAATAAAATGCTCCTCGTTGTCTTAATTATTTTGACTGCGAGGGTGTGATTGATGGGCACGAGCAGTGCATATCTTCGCCTGTCTTAACTCATCTCCTTCCGCCTTCTTCAGACTGTGCAGCCTCATGGCCGCGGCATGCGAGAAGGGATCAGCAGAGGCCGCCCAGTCTGAAGCAGGTGTAAGGACGTGTGTGAGCGGCCAAAATATTTACTGCTCAAGGCCACGAATCCCAGCACCGCAGTGTGGCTTTATGAAAAGACACTGTGGGTCTGGGATTTATGGCCATCGTTAACCGCACCGGCCAACATGAAATGAGGTCATAAGATGGGCAGCGCTAACAGGGCATTGCCAAGGGATAACACAAGAGCGCAGACTCCTGTACAGCAAATAACAACGCTCAGGAAGCTGCGCCAAGCACCAAGGCGTTATTTTGGACACCTGTGCTGCGTCTCATCAAAAAACCAAGTCACGCATCCACTACAGTTTGACTGTAGAATGGGGTAAATTGTGTATGTCTTTCATTCAGCGTGTGCAAGTAGACAAATTAATAGAGCAACCTTTCACTTGTGCAGCATTAATACTGCACAAGGTGTGTCTCTTGTACTTTGTAACACCTGAGGGGGGGGTTAAAGGTTTCCTTTGAAATTGGTTCAACTAGGCTTCGGCCTACACTCTGCTCCTCTCCTCCTCCTCCTGCTTCAACACGGGCTCTAACATCGCAAGTTTTTGCCCGCAAGTGCTAGCTGCACAGATAAAAACACACGCCATTGTGTTAGTGGGGTTCAGCAACGCCAGCTGTTCCCCCAGTGTGTAGCCGGCAAAGTGTCCTGCAAACGCAACGCAGACACAAAGCTGCCTCCAGTGCAGGCTTCGGCCTACACTCATCTCCCCCTGCTTACCCTTTGCTCCAACACCGCTAGTTGGGGCTCTAGGAAGACAATCTTTAATAGGCAAGGCAACGCATCCGGGTTCCAGCACCGCCAGCTGGTTCTCGGCAGTGTTCTTGTCACAGGTACTCCCTCGTGCCAAGCCTGGTTTCAGCACCGTCAGCTGTTTCCGGGTTGTGTCAACTTCACTGAGACGCCTATGCTTGCCCCGTCGTGGGGCGGTCGAGTTAGCCAACTCCAGGGTGCCTCCAGTTTAGGAGCTTCCTATGTGGGCTGCGTGAACTGGTAGTCAAGGCTGGTTCTGTAGTGCCAGTAGGCCCAGCTCCCCCTGTAGGACTGTTGGGGTTCGGTAACTGCGGCTGCCTCGCGGCCTAGCTGTTCTCTCCTCTCCTGTGGGCCTTGGGGTCCACCACCTGGTTCCAGCACCGTCAGCTGGTTCCGGGCCGAGCCTTTGGCTTAGGTGCCTCCTCCTGGGTATCCGAGTTCCGCCAACGCCAGGCGGTCCTTGGTAGTGCTTTTAAGCGCGGGCACCTACAGCTTAGTAACCGGGTTCCAGCACCGTCAGCTGGTCCTCGGTCGTGCCATTGGCTCTTGCACACTGGGGCAACGCATCCGAGTTCCAGCACCGCCAGCTGGTTCTCGGCAGTGTTCTTGTCACAGGTACTCCCTCGTGCCAAGCCTGGTTTCAGCACCGTCAGCTGTTTCCGGGTTGTGTCAACTTCACTGAGACGCCTATGCTTGCCCCGTCGTGGGGCGGTCGAGTTAGCCAACTCCAGGGTGCCTCCAGTTTAGGAGCTTCCTATGTGGGCTGCGTGAACTGGTAGTCAAGGCTGGTTCTGTAGTGCCAGTAGGCCCAGCTCCCCCTGTAGGACTGTTGGGGTTCGGTAACTGCGGCTGCCTCGCGGCCTAGCTGTTCTCTCCTCTCCTGTGGGCCTTGGGGTCCACCACCTGGTTCCAGCACCGTCAGCTGGTTCCGGGCCGAGCCTTTGGCTAAGGTGCCTCCTCCTGGGTATCCGAGTTCCGCCAACGCCAGGCGGTCCTTGGTAGTGCTTTTAAGCGCGGGCACCTACAGCTTAGTAACCGGGTTCCAGCACCGTCAGCTGGTCCTCGGTCGTGCCATTGGCTCTTGCACACTGGGGCAACGCATCCGAGTTCCAGCACCGCCAGCTGGTTCTCGGCAGTGTTCTTGTCACAGGTACTCCCTCGTGCCAAGCCTGGTTTCAGCACCGTCAGCTGTTTCCGGGTTGTGTCAACTTCACTGAGACGCCTATGCTTGCCCCGTCGTGGGGCGGTCGAGTTAGCCAACTCCAGGGTGCCTCCAGTTTAGGAGCTTCCTATGTGGGCTGCGTGAACTGGTAGTCAAGGCTGGTTCTGTAGTGCCAGTAGGCCCAGCTCCCCCTGTAGGACTGTTGGGGTTCGGTAACTGCGGCTGCCTCGCGGCCTAGCTGTTCTCTCCTCTCCTGTGGGCCTTGGGGTCCACCACCTGGTTCCAGCACCGTCAGCTGGTTCCGGGCCGAGCCTTTGGCTAAGGTGCCTCCTCCTGGGTATCCGAGTTCCGCCAACGCCAGGCGGTCCTTGGTAGTGCTTTTAAGCGCGGGCACCTACAGCTTAGTAACCGGGTTCCAGCACCGTCAGCTGGTCCTCGGTCGTGCCATTGGCTCTTGCACACTGGGGCAACGCATCCGAGTTCCAGCACCGCCAGCTGGTTCTCGGCAGTGTTCTTGTCACAGGTACTCCCTCGTGCCAAGCCTGGTTTCAGCACCGTCAGCTGTTTCCGGGTTGTGTCAACTTCACTGAGACGCCTATGCTTGCCCCGTCGTGGGGCGGTCGAGTTAGCCAACTCCAGGGTGCCTCCAGTTTAGGAGCTTCCTATGTGGGCTGCGTGAACTGGTAGTCAAGGCTGGTTCTGTAGTGCCAGTAGGCCCAGCTCCCCCTGTAGGACTGTTGGGGTTCGGTAACTGCGGCTGCCTCGCGGCCTAGCTGTTCTCTCCTCTCCTGTGGGCCTTCGGGTCCACCACCTGGTTCCAGCACCGTCAGCTGGTTCTCGGCAGTGTCTTTTGCTCTTGTACCTTCTGCTCCCCATCCTGGTTCCAGTACCGTCAGCTGGTTCCGGGCAGAGCCTTTGGCTTAGGTGCCTCCTTCTGGGTATCCAAGTTCCACCAATGTCAGGTGGTCCTTGGTAGTGCTTTCAGGCACGGGTACCTCCTGCTTAGTAACCGGGTTCCAGTAACGTCAGCTGGTCCTTGGTAGTTCCATTGGCTCTTGGACATTCGGCTACCCATCCGGGTTCCAGTACCGTCAGCTGGTTCTCGGCAGTGTCTTTTGCTCTTGTACCTTCTGCTCCCCATCCTGGTTCCAGTAACGTCATCTGGTTCCGGGCAGAGCCTTTGGCTTAGGTGCCTCCTTCTGGGTATCCGAGTTCCGCCAACGTCAGGCGGTCCTTGGTAGTGCTTTTTAGCACGGGTACCTCCTGCTTAGTAACCGGGTTCCAGTAACGTCAGCTGGTCCTCGGTAGTTCCATAGGCTCTTGAACCTTCGGGTAGCCATCCGAGTTCCAGTTCCATCAGCTGGTTCTTGGCATTTTCTCAGCCTTCTTGTACCTTCTGCTACATTTCCAAGTTGAAGACCCTAACGTCGACAACCCGGAAGACCACCCCGATGACGACGACCCGGAAGACCACCCCGATGACGACGACGACGACGACGGCGGAGACGACGACGGCTGAGACGACGACGGCGGAGATGACGACACTGGAGACGAAGACCCTGGAGACGACAACATGGAAGACCGAGAAGCAGAAGAACAAGAGGCTGCAGAACAAAGAGCAGAAGAACATTAAGCATAAGACTTAATATCAGAGCAAAAGATATTATCTAAATTATATGCAGAAGAAGACTAAGCAGTGTATGGGGGTGAGTCCGTTCCTCCTCGTGGTGCCCCTGGATAAAGCCTGATGCTGCAGGCCAAACTGAACGCGGACAAATGTAACTTTTGTGACTGGCAGAACGGAAGGTGTAATCTTCCAACTTTTATAGATAACAACTACGGGAATGCCTGTCACAAATGAGAATATGATGAAGAAGTAGAATAGGAAGAATAATAACAGTGGAATAAAAAGAATATGTAGAATAGGAAGAATAATAATAGTTGAAGAAAATGAATATGAAGAATGTAATAAAAAAAAAAATAGGTAGAAGATGAAGAAGAAGATGAATAAGGTGAAGAAGTTGATGTCAAGGATGCTGATGATGATGAAGATGAAAGTGTGGGAAAAGAAAAAAAAAAAAAAGAAAAAAAAGAAGGGGAAGGGCGTGGAATAGTGAAACATCAATATCTGACAAAATAAAAAAAATTTACATACTCAATATCTTTTTCAATCCGAACTTCTTTAAAAAAAAAAAAAAAAACATGCTATTCTATTTGATTGGACTAATCCTCATTGCCTTTAATGTCTCCGCCACCTCCCCCATACATCCTACATTATTCTTAGTTGTTTTCCTTCAGGTAGAATGAACCTACAAGGAAAGAAAGGGTTTATTTTAATTCCGATATTTTGGTCCCATTGACTTGCATTGGGATCGGGTATCGGTATCGGCGATATCCGATATTTTTTGAATATCGGCCGATCCAAACCGATACCGATACTTTCCGATATCGGAAGGTATCGCTCAACACTACTGACAAGATCTTTATACACAGCTGATAACACAGAATAAACCAATCACAATAGGTGATGTCACAGCTGACCTGCTCTCCCTCCCTTCACAATGACCATTCCACAAGCTCATTAGATACTCCAATACAAAAGATTGGGTCAGAGTCTGTTCACTTGAAAATAGGCCCTGTACAAGAACAGTATGTGGGCCTTTTGCAGTCCAATACCCTGTCTGTGACAGCAGTGGTTTTCTGCTGTGGAGAAGATGGGAGTGGGCCCCCTTTCCTCATGGGTCACTGTGCAGCTGTACAGGATGCACCAATGGCATGTCTGCTCCTTAATAAGCTGCATAAGCATACATTAAATGGACTGTATCAGCACAGATTGACTGTTCAAACCTAGTACAGGTGCTTGGTGCATCATGGTGGGGCTAATCATTTAATTACACCTTCCCACCTGCTTGTTTTCTATTTATCTCCTCCCATCACTGGCTCTATAAAGCCAGAGCTGCCAATCTAAGAAGATGGGAGGGGGGTGAAGATAGAGAGAAAACAAGCAGGTGGGAAGGCGTAATTAAATGATTGGCCTCCCTGTGAAGCACCTTTCACCAGGTTTGGACGCTATAAGATATGACCACTGCCTTTCTGGGCTTATATACTGTACAGCATTCTATAATGCTGTAGATAAGCCCCCGGTCTGACCTGAAAGATAAGAAAAATAAGTTTTATTATTCTCAGGGCATACTTATCTTCCCTATTGAGAGCAGAGCAAAGTACTGCAGTGTACAGGTGCTTGGAAAGGTCAGAGAGGCCCAGCACCTCAACAGGGCAGACAAGTACGTCTGTGCAGGAGTGCAAGGCCGGGGAGCGATGAAGCAACAGGAGGGCGGCATAGCAAGAAGATGGGAGGACCCGGACCTGCGACACCCATCGGACCGGACTGCCCTCCGGGTGAGTATAATAAAACTTATTTTTCTTATCTTTCAGGTCGGATCAGGGGTCTTATCTACAGCATTATAGAATGCTGTAGATAAGCCCTGAAAGGCAGTGGCCGTATCTTATATCGGCCAAAACTGCTGACAGGTTCCCTTTAACTACATTAGATTTGGTAATATAAGATGTTTGGGACCCATCCTTCAATCTAGCCTGGCAACACACCTTACCCATCTAGGAATATTTTTGATATCAGTTTACCCAAACCCCTTCCCCTCTTTGATCTATCCAAATACCAATTTCATCTTCAAAATCAGGACAGTCCTACAAATTCAGAAATATTGCCAGCTATGCATTAGTAGAAAATGTAGGATGGGGGTAAATGGAGGCCTCAAATCAAAGACTCCTAAACTAATAAAGACAAAGACCTTAGAAAAGGACCATTGAGAAATACAGAGAGAAATCAATTAATTCAGACCTCAGACCACACCCCTAAATACAGATCGATTTGAAACTAGACTACAGAAACCTCAGTAATACTTAAAAATGGAACTTAAAGGCTTATTGCCATCTCAACCTTTTTTATCATAGCTAAGACAGAAATATCTGATGAGACGATGACCACTAGCGGTCAGCTACAAAAACAGCCATGAGTGGCTATGAAAATACATTGTTACAGGAATAGCGTTTTTTTAGATGCTCTCGGCACCAGGATGGCGTCGTTGCTATCTTGACCATGAAAGGCTTTGATGGGAGTAAAACATTACATTCGGACCTTGTAAGGTTGTTATTATATATCTCATGGCCTGTCTTGCCTAGATTATAGGTGGTCTACAAAGAGGTGTCCATTCCGAGATGGATCACAGTATATGGTAAAACTTCCCAATAAGAACCATCTATGGGTACAATTTTTTGGTTCATAGTCTGGAGGCCAAATAATCTGAATTTATTGCAATTTTTCACCTTCAAATGTCTTTGAACTATCAACATTGCTAAGAACCAGTCCTCCTCTTACACAGTCAACTGTCCCTAGATATTGTGATGGCTGCACAACTTTGTGGCTTTCTTCTAGGAAATCCTACTTTTTCTCTTACTGTATGGTTGCCATACAGTAAGATATGCAGGGCGGATGGCTGCTCAGCAGGTGAGAGATAGGTTTGTGAAACCATGCGTGGCGATGTTGTACGAGAAGTGCTAGGCTTTGTGTTTGAAAAGGAAGTGTCTAAAAATATGTTCTTCTACTAAAAAGTGTCATTTTCAAGACATTAAATTAACATTCAGGTGTCGCTTCTGCTTGGCTGACAACATTGTGGACAGCTGTGTTCCCATTTCACAGGAAAGATGAGTTTATCAAAGGTTCCTGGCAACCAAATTTTTTTTTCCTAGACAAAAAAATCATATGTATTTTGGGACGGATTCAACTAGCCCGCAGTGCAATTGCCAAACCTCTTGACTACATCTGAGATAATTAATCGTAGAAATTCAGCTTGAGCATCATATTGTATTGTTGATATGTCTTTTGTATAATAACCAAACTACATTGAAAATTATGTAGATTGGATAATTACAGACAAGAAGGAAATTGGCATGGATGTGATCTAGTGTGGTCCCACAGGGCAGACCTTGGGTACAGCACCCTTCACGAACAGATGAGAGCATCACATAACATTGGGGGTTATAGTTAATTTAGTAAAAAATGTACAATTGGTGGAGAAAGGTTGAACTGGATGGAACTAGGTTTTTTTTCAACCTATGTAACTACCCCTTTTCTCAGATGGCATGGGTTGGTGTCCAATAATTGTAACCTCCAAAATTCTTAAAATTAATTGTATATGTATGGTGATAGCATTGCACACCTATACTACTTACAGTATGTAGCCCACTACTCATTATCAGGGAATAAGATCATCTGTGCTACATACAGTATATAGCATACTGAGCCATGTCACACTATGCAATAAGCGTAGAGTGATGTCCATCTGGTTAGCTATATTGGTTACTGCATAGTATTGTTGCAGTATATGGCCGTGTCAGTACTGTCTACAGTAGCTTTGGTGTCTCTGCAGCTGTAGGAAAGTTTGGTTACCATATTGTATGATGCTTTTAGTTAGGTACTGTTAGGTGTGGATATTTCTATATTGTGTGGCATATATAGAGGAAGGAGACACCAAGAGAAGGTACTGCACAGGCATCATCCAGTGTATGGCCATTATCACAATAGCATTTTCCTTTCAGATAAAAGGTTGTGAAATATTTGCAAAAATTCCAACATTCATGGGAAAACATTGAAGTTGTTTGCAAGCGTTGGTAATGTCACAATGTAACCAAAACTTACGGCACATGAGGGTGTGACTTTGCCATACCAAAGTGGATATAATAGTAAGCTCATGTATTTGTCAATGTGCAACTTCCTAAAAGTATCCGCTTGGAGGTCTGTCCCCCACAGCAGGGTTTTTTTCTGCATGTTCTAATTCCCGGAATCTGGTCTGCACTAGGCGATGCAAGGTCTATAAGCGATGGCGATGTTTTTGAACCCAGGTGGATACCTCCATCGGTAGTCCTCCTCTGTGTCCAGTTCTAGCCCAGTAATCTCTTTCCCTAAATGCCCAAATAGCAAGGTGTATGGAGTATTACCGGTAGTTTTATGTGTGCGGTTGTTGTACACCCATACCAACTCAGCTACAAACTTGGGCCATCAAGCCTTCTGGTCTTCTTCCAGTGTCGTCAGCATTTGAATTAGGGTGTGGATGAACCGTTCACAGGCTCCATTTCCCTGACGATGATACGGCGTGTTGCGAGACCTCTCGATCTGGTACAGGCGGTGTAATTCTTCCATCACTTTCCCCATGAAACAGGCCCCTTGGTCGGAATGAATTCGCCTCAGGCAGCCGTATACTTGGATGAAATTTTTGCAGATGGCATGTGCAACAGATTCAGCGGTTTGATCACTTGCTGGGGTCACGACAGCAAACTGTAGTGAAGTGGTTTGTCATTACCAGACAATGTTCGTAGCCTTGATGAGCCGGTCCAATAGTCAGATAATCAATCATTAAAACTTCCAGAGGGGCAGAAGTCATGATGGTTTGTGTAGGGGCTGTCTGCTTGGGTGGTTTTGCCAAGTCACAACTCCTGCATAGCCGACAGGCTTCTTCTACTACAGCCTTCAGTTGAGGATGGTATACTAATTGGAGTATCCACTGGAAGGTTTTCTCTAAGTCGAAGTGTGCTCCTCTTTCATGTGCTTCGGTAGCCACCTTAGCTAACATTGTCGCTGGAATTGCTACTTGCCAAGTGACTCCTAGTTCCCACTGCAACTGGACTTTCGAATACAGCAGTCCATTTCTCATTTGAAGCCTTTCCCATTGCCAAAGAATTCGCAGCTTCTCTGGGGACAGGGTATTTTGTTCTCTTTGACTGGGAAATTGCTTAGATGTCACCCACTGTCTGAGTTGGGCAAGTTCCTCATCTTCCTGCTGTAATAGCACCCACTCATGACGGGATCATTCTAGGTCACCCTCCCGGGCCAACACTTTCATCTGGTCCTGTGTAGCCATCACTGTCCTGGCAGCATCCCAGAATCTGGGAACTTCCTCATCCTCTAATTTCTCATCCCTGTTCTGCCCAGGTTGTCCAAGCTTCACCCTGGTTAGAGCATCAGCATGAGTATTTTCAGTCCCTCTTTTGTAGGCGATCTTATACCGGAATTTGGCAATCCTAGCCACCCAACGTTGCTCCAAAGCTCCAAGTCTTGCGTTTTCCAAATGAGGGTTGTTATCAGTCCGCACTAGTACCTCAAACCCGGATAGGTATTCTGTGAACTTCTCCGTCAAGGCCCATACCAACGACAGCAGCTCTAGCTTGAAGGAACTGTAATGGTCGGGATTTCGTTTGGAGTCATAAAGGGACCAGCTCGCATAATCGATCACCTTGTCTCTTCCATCCTGCATCTGAGACAGTACAGCCCCGAGCCCATGCAAGCTTCCATCGGTGTGGAGAATGAACGGTTGGGAGAAGTCCACGTAAGCCAACAGATCTTGGAAGGCCTTCTGTTGCCATTCTTCCCACCAGATAGTCCGGTTGTTGGTGCCCGAGGGCACTCCCTTTAAAAGTTCTAGCAGCGGGTTCACTATGCTGGTGAAATTCTTCATGAAGCGCTGGAAATAGCCAGTCAGCCCCAAGAATGCTCGGACATCCTTTACGGTCGCTGGGGTCGGCCAATCCTGTACTGCAGCAATTTTTTCCTGGGATGGCTTCACCTCTTGGGTGCAAAACAGATGACATTTTTGAGGTTTCACCTTTAAACCGTGTTTGTGAATGCATCTCAACACCTGCTCTAGTCTTTGTAGATGGTCTTCAAATGTAGCGGCATAGACTATGATGTCATCTAAATAGATGAGCGTCGCTTCAAAGTTTAAGTCACCTAAACACCTCTCCATTAGCCATTGAAACGATCCAGGAGCGTTGGCCAAGCCGAAGAGCATCCGGTTGAAGATAAAAAAAATTTGGCATTTCCTAATGAAGACAAGGACTCTTCAATCCTGGGTAGTGGTAAGGAGTCTCGCATGGTGCAGGCATTGAGGTTTTGGTAGTCCACACAGAAACGCAGAGTGCCATTCTTCTTCTGCACTAGCACAATGGGAGCGGCCTATGGGCTCTGACTCTCCTTATGACACCCTTCTGCAGCATCTGAGTTAGCATACCTTTCACCTCTTGATAAAGTTGTGGCGGAATTTGTCGACACCACTCTCTTATGGGCGCGGCATTCTTAGTCGGGATCTTGTGCGTGATTGCCGTAGTACAGCCGAAATCATCCTCGTGGCATGCAAACACGTCCTGGTATCGCCCCAGCAGAGTTTCCACCTGCTGGATTTGTATTGGAGTAAAGTCTGTCAGCTGAGCCCGCATCTGTTCCAGTATACGACGCCTTTCCTGAATATGCTGGGATTCTGGTGTCGGGGATGTATTTACGGGTACGGTCCGAGCCCTTCTTCACCATCAGATGCACGGCCTGAGGTGGTATTATTTCATCTGTCATGGCCATGATTCGAACCACTTCACTTCTGGGAGTCAGTGTGATGTTACCCTTTCCCAAATTGACACACCATATTGGAACCGTCCCACCCTGTACAGTGGCTACCATTCACGCCACAAGGAGTTCTGGGGGTAGCTGTTGCATAGTAGCAGGCTCAATCTGGATCTTACCCCCTCCTAAAGGGGTACAGGTCCAGACAGGCAGGGTAAGCACGGTCTGTCCTGGGGAAAGTACAAATGGAGCAGAGGCTGCAACAGTCACTTTTCCCAACGCTCCTCTACCACTGGAGGATTCCTGCGCTTGAGCCCCGCGGATTAACTTTTGGAACACCCTTCGTTGGGGAGTGTGTGGGCTCCACTGCTTCAAAGGTACATCTACGGGCTCATTGATGAGGAGACTCCCGAACTCTTTCAGCATGTTCATTCCCAGGGTGATGGCGTGTCCGTTTCTTGCTTCTCCAGTGGTCAACACTACTACCTTAAGGCTTAGGTCTTTGCCACAGATGATTACTTGCATACAGACCACCCCTGTGACTGGGATGGGCATGTGATTGGCAGCTGTCAGTTTTATCACTGGGCCGCACTCAGGCTGCTATGCTTTAAAGAAAATGTCACCTAAAGTATGTTTCGGGCATCGTTGTCATCTGCAAGCCAGTATCCACCAGACAGTGTACAGCTCAACCATCCAATTCGGCCCAGGCGAGAGGGCACATAGAAACTAGATTTGCGGGACTTCTGCTACTCCTTCATGACTGTTCCGGGCGGCGTCCCCTGGGCTCGGAGCCCTCTAGTTTGACGGGTGACATTGAGGGGGCCTACCCCATTGCGGGCACTCCCGAGCCAAATGTTGAATTTCTCCACAATTATAACAGGCGAGGGGGTCTCTCTCGACGGAACATCCTTGTTTCATGGTGGGTTTCAGGATCATCTCTACCCCCTGGCGGATTCAGAGCTTCTACTGCTTTCTTCCTTACTTCGACCAACTCGTCTTGAATCTCCTGTATTTCCTTCTGCAAACCCGCCACCCATTGTGGTTCAGTGATCAGGTTTTTGGATACCTCTCCGCTCTGGACCTTCCCTACTGGGACTGTCATCGCTTATTCCTGCTCACGTGTGCGTGCTTCACTTCCTATCTCAGAAAAGGTCATGTGAGGGTTTAACTGCATGCGCTCTCTCAAAACCTGTTTCATCAATACGTCTCGCAAGCCTGTCACCAACTGATCTTGCAACAATACGTCAGTCGGTCCCAAGCCTCTGCCGTCTTTTCTAATGATAGCAGTATGGATCTCCTGGAGAGCGTTCATGTACAAAGTCACCGTCTCCCCTTCCTGTTGTATACAGCTAAACAACCGCATCCTCAGCTCCCCTACAGCCATGGGGTCCCCATGAGTCTCCTCCAGAATCTGTAGTACCTTTCCAAAGGTGTCTCGTTCCCTGGGGGATCATAGCATGACTAAATCTCTGGCTTCTCCATCTAGAGCCATCATGGCCACCTACGCTTCTATTCCCTATAAACTTAGGGAGATTGTTCAACATTGCCCCTAGAGAACTACTGAACCTAAGACCCAACCTGAACTGCTTGGTCTGCCGCCTCCATTCTGTTATACTGCATCCTGCAACCTACGCCAAATGTGAGGTAACAGATAACATGGGATGCAGTGACGAGCAGGAGGCAGAGCAAGAGTTAAAAGGGTTTATTACAAGGGTTACTCCATGCAGGGAGAGAAAGGGTTAAAGGGAGAGTTAAACTAAATATTACGTCAGGGTAAGAACAAGCTGTTATGCAACAGGTAAACTTATCAATCTGATGGGTTCTGGCCTGTCAAAGCTTGGGATCCCACGGTGGCGCCGTAAGTGATGCGTGAAGTCTCTGGCTTGATCCTGAAGAAAGTTGATACACTGTCTCCTGACGGTCGCGATGAATCAACTTCAAGGTGAGTTCCTGGAATATCGGGAAGATGTCTGTGCTGGGAAGTCGTCTGTGGTACCGCCGGACTGGGACTCGGTTCACAGCACGCTACCCGGCTCTGGATGACTCAGCGAGTCTGACTCAGGCCCCAAGCCCACGGAAGAAGGCAGAATGGTACAGGAAGAAGTCCCCTAGACTGGGTAAGTGGGCAGGCAGTTATGCGTTCCTCACAGTCGGTGTGTTCAAGGGCGGGAGTGCTGCAGCGCAGGTCTGGCCTATTGTGTAGCTCCACGGAGAGTGAACGAACCTTCTCCTGCTATGCGCTCTGTCTTCCCGCCAACTGACTCCCTTTACCGTGCACATCCCTTTTGTCCCTGACACGCCCCTTACAGTCGGATGCAAAGGTCTGTCCGTGTCAGAAAGCTCTCCCTCCTACCCCCCTGGCAACAATGGTGACAGCCCTGTTAGTTATGGAACGAACACAAGGGAGGTATTACCGGAGTGGTCCATCTTCCTACAAATGTACAGAACTGGGGCAGGACGGGCGTGAAATCTTGGTGTAACGCCATAGTTTGTCTGATTCATGAGGAGCTTTGGCATTCTTTAAACAAAGACAAGCTGTGGTTTTCCTTTTGCTAGAAGGAAGACGACTCGTAGCTTTCCTTATGCAAGAAGGAAGATAAGTTGTGGCGTTCCTTATGCTAGAAGGAAGATGAGTTGTGGCTTTCCTTACGCAAGAAGGAAGACGAGTTGTAGCCTTCCTTATGCTAGAAGGAAGACGAGATGTGGCATTCCTTATGCTAGAAGGAAGATGAGCTGTGGTGTCCCTTACGCTGGAAGGAAGACGGGTTGTGGCCTCCCTTATACTAGAATGAAGACAAGCTACGGCGTTCCTTATGTTAGAAGGAAGACAAGCTGTAGTGTTTGTTACAAAACCACATGCCAATTTTCAAACAGAGGCATACACCTCTTAATGAATCTGGAGCCTCTGACTCCAGAATGCTGGTTTTGATGAATCAGAGCCGATGTCTCTTTCTTCTCCCTTTACTGACTGCAGGGGAATAGCTTACTTTCACAGGTCATCTACTGCAGAACAGTGGAGAATCTTTTTGCTGCATGAGGCTGCCTCCCAACCCAAGATTAGTCTGGTCAGTGAATAAGTGAGGGAGAATAGATGATTACTAGTACATAAAAAGAATCCACTTTTTCGCCTGTTACTTAACATTGCATAAAACATTATTGATGTAATGGAGAACATTATGGTATACTAGATGGTGGCCCGATTCTAACGCATCGGGTATTCTAGAATATGCATGTCCACGTAGTATATTGCACAGCCCACGTAGTATATTGCCCAGCCACGTAGTATATTGCCCAGTCACGTAGTATATTGTCCATCCACGTAGTATAATGCCCAGACACGTAGTATATTGCCCAGTGACGTAGTATATTGCCCAGACACGTAGTATATTGCCCAGACACGTAGTATATTGCCCAATGACGTAGTATATTGCCCAGTGACGTTGTATACAGCACAGAACCACGTAGTATATTGCACAGCGACATAGTATATTTCCCAGTCACGCAGTATATTGCCAGCGAAGTAGTATATTGCCCAGCAAAGTAGTATATTGCCCAGCGAAGTAGTATACAGCACAGAGCCACGTAGTATATTGCCCAGTCACGTAGTATATTGCCCAGTGACGTAGTATATTTCCCAGTGAAGTAGTATATTGCCTAGCCACATAGTATATTGCACAGCCACGTAGTATATTGCCCAGCTATGTAGTATATTGGCCAGTCATGTAGTATATTGCCCAGCTACGTAGTATATAGCCCAGCCAGGTTTGTCACAGGTTAAAAAATAAAAAATAAACATATACTCACCTTTCCGAGGGAGCCCTTGTAGTCCGGTCCCAGGATTGGTATGAGCGCAGGACCTGTGATGACGTCGCGGTCACATGACCGTGACATCATGGCAGGTCCTTCTGCCACCGGAATCTGCAATGGAAGATGGCGGCCGGCGCGAGCTGCTACGGAGGGTAAGTATAGTAGGTTTTTTTTATTTTTTATTATTTTTAACATTAGATTTTTTACTATTGATGCCGCATAGGCAGCGTCAATAGTAAAAAGTTGGGGACACACAGGGTTAATAGCGGCGGTAACGGAGTGAGTTACCCGCGGCATAACGCGGTCCGTTACCGCCGGCATTAACCCTGTGTTAGCGGTGACCGGAGGGGAGTATGCGGGCAACAGGCACTGACTGCGGGGAGTAAGGAGCGGCCATTTTCTTCCGGACTGTGCCCGTCGCTGATTGGTCGCGGCAGCCATGACAGGCAGCTGGCAAGACCAATCAGCGAATGAATAACTGTGACAGACAGAAGGACAGACGGAAGTGACCCTTAGACAATTATATAGTAGATGGTTCTAGTGCTTTGTGCTATTTTATATTTAATTCTTGTGTCTATTTAAAAGCAATTTGTGTCAACAATGTTAATGACTAATAACCATAATCATTTATCATTTGTTTCCTGGTTTCTTCGTAATGGATGGTTTTTCTAACAATCAAGGCTAATATAGTTTGATGACAGACAGCAAGAAGTGGTATGCTACTTTATGGCTGCAGCAAAAAACAACTGGTATTTTAAATGGCAAACAGAAAAAAGTACCCTACAAAGAAATACCTCCAGAAGTTCATCCATCATCTCTAACTCATCTTTGAGTGAAAGTGGTGAATCGACCCACAATATATACAAAGGACCCAGGACTAGACAATTTACTAAAAGAGGACCCATTGGTGCAAGCCAATACTGTAAGGATGACTCAGTCAAGGTAATTAACCTTTCCACACATACATTAACATATGCCCAAGAAAGTGTTTTACAAAAAGGTCTGAGTTTCTCCCCGTCTTCCACCATAGATACGTTCACTACAATAAAAGACTTACATTTGTTCTCCAGAAAATTGATTCTAAAGAAAATACACCATAAGGACCCAGAGGAAGCAACGATGGATACTGAAGAACAACAAGCCTTGGAGGCACTAGTTTCACTTCTTGAGGAGAATACCGCAAGTGCAAGTAAGTTTCCCACCAATTTATTTGATAAATCAAAAAAATTTCCACCGTTAGCCATGGCTCCAGCGATTGACACATTTACCCGGATGGTGACAACAGACATTGAAGATATGAGATCCAAATGCAAAAGGGGTACTAGAGATAACTTGACACGCCAGGAAAGAAAGGCTTTGAAAGAACTCAGTGAATGGGATGACGTTGTTTTCAAAAATGCCGATAAAGGGGGCAATATAGTCATCTGGCCCAATCATATGTACGAGATGCAAGCAGAAAAACTGCTACATAACATTCATGAGTACAAACAACTTACATATAATCCTATGATTAAATTCAAGGAAGAATTAATTGACATACTCACAGTAGCTTATGAAAACAACGTCATCCCCAAAAAGTTGCTGGATACATATATCAAGCTAAATCCTAGACTGGCGACTCTCTATTTGGTACCAAAGGTCCATAAGAACTCTGCCGACCCACCTGGGAGACCCATAGTGGCTGCAAATGAGGGGCTGTGTGAAATTATATGCGATATAGTAGAGTATTACCTCAAGCCCTTGGTGGCTCAACTCCCCTCATACATTAAGGACACCACTGCCGCCTTGGGACATTTAGAGAACATTCAGCTTACAGACGATATGGTCCTCGTAACGGCTGATGTAGAGGCACTCTACACATGCATCAGGCACTCTGACGGCCTCCAGGCGGTGAAAAAATATCTTACATATAGTAATATGGAAAAGGATATGTCAGAATTCATCCTTACCCTACTCAAATTTATACTTACCCATAATGTCTTTATTTTTGCCGGGAAAATCTTTTTGCAATTACAGGGTACGGCAATGGGGGCCTCATGTGCCCCCTCATACGCCAACCTATTTATGGGAGCCTGGGAGTGGTCAATATTTCAGGAAGAGGAGATTCAGGGCACAGAGCGGATCCATAATTGGATTCGCTTTATTGATGATGTCATGTTCATTTGGGAAGGACCAGTGGAGGAACTCCACACTCTCATGAATAGGTTAAATCAAAATGACAAAAATATTAAATTGACATATAAATTTGGACGAGAGATTGACTTCTTGGATTTGTATATCACCACATCATCAGATGGTCATCTATCCACAACTGTACATCAAAAACCAACAGCAACTAATTCGCTGTTACATGCATCTTCCCTGCACCCTAGATCCACTACTAACAGTATACCCATTGGGCAGTTCCTACGTGTCAAAAGGATATGTTCTGAAGAAGCACAATTTGAAGAACAATCGAGGGAATTAAGAAAACGATTCCAGGATAGAGGATACAATCGACGGGTCATACAAAAGGGATACTGGAGAGCAAAAAATACTCCCAGACAACAATTATTACATAAAAATGAACCTACCCCAAATAAAAGAGATCAAGACAACCAGGTAAGATTCATTACTAATTTTAGTAATGAATGGCGTGATTTGTGTAATATCATCCATAAACACTGGAAGATTTTGTTTACAGACCCCACCCTCAAAAAAATTCACCCGGAACGTCCCTCTATGGTTGCCAAAAGAGCACCTAGCTTACGAGACATCCTCGTGCATAGCACATATGATCCCAGGACCATGGCCAAGGTTAAAAGGACAGCATCCAAGAGGGGATTCTTTCCTTGTGGCACATGCAAGGGCTGCGCCAACATGAAAAAAATTGCCATCTTTAAAAATCATGATGGCACTAGAACATATGACATTCGACCATATATTACATGTTCCTCAAAGGGCGTAATTTATTATGCTGAGTGCCCGTGCGGCAAAATCTATATAGGCATGACTAGCCGCGAATTAAAAATGAGAGTACGCGAACATTGCTTAGACATAGAAAAAGCAAAGACAGCTCTTGACGGTGCCACATTGAAAACTCTACCTAGGCACTTTCAGAGATACCATCAGTGCAACTCTAGACTACTGTCTGTTAAGGGTATTGATCTGTTGGATTTGGGTACCAGGGGGGGAGATATTGGTCAAAGGTTGGCCAAAAAAGAATGCCAGTGGATCTATAGATTGGGTACGGTTGTACCACAAGGCCTAAATGAGAGCTTTGGCTTTGGTGCATTTTTGTAACATTAATTTTGAATATGTAGGTAGTAGTGTATGAGGGGGTTATATACTTGGATAGGTTATCCACCTATGATAACTCTCTTTTTAGGTTGTATTGTATGTTGGCATTTCATTTACGTGTTTTTGTTATGTATATGTTCTAGTTATTGTACCCATCATCTGGGAGGATCATCGGGGCATTTCTATTCGTGGCAGTAGGGAGCGTGACTGTACTATATCATCAAGCAAAGAATCATCTGAACGAAGCGGTACTCATACGAGAAAATTTAGATATCCAAGCAACGCATAGCAATGCCATACGTCTGCATGGTATAGCAGGAGAAGATGCCATTTAGTTTCTATTGAACTCATTTCCATTATGATATTTTTGTCTTGGGATTGTCCTGTGCTGCTGGTGAGGGAGGGGGGACTTTGTGACTGCTCTTGTATTGTCTCACTGTTTTTAGTGCCTTTATGAATTAAGCCGGTGTTTGTACACAAGTGGGGACATACACTAAATACTATATAGTTGTCAAAATTTTATCACATTCCAATGTTATGCACTGGTATTTTATTCATTGTATTTTGTATGAGTAGTGTAGCCTAATGGGCTTTTTTATGTCACTTATCTAACTTAGTAATATGGATATCTGTGCTTATCAGCACAGTATCACAATACACTTATTCGATAGGGGTTTATTAGTCTCCATAGTGGAGATAGTCATTTGTTCTCCCTGATCACATATCTGGTGAGTTTTATATTCAAGAGTATCTGTACAATATTTATTGTTTGAAACTCTTCACATTTTATACACCTATTCACATGTCACATACATTTCCAATACAGTTATTTGGTTTATTACATACTTCCAACATTTGCACCCGGCACTTTAATACCTCATACACTTTCTATTTCCCCATCTTCTCCAGTGTGGTGAGCGGTGCGCTTGCGCTGATCACGGACGTGCGGGGAGCGGCGATCGGTCACCAGGGGAACGAGGACGCAGAGTCGTTTCTACCAATGACCTGCCGCCTCCGACCCCATGACCGGGACCTGATTCCCCATTGGCTGCATGGTCCGATAGATCTGCGCAAGCGCCCATATGCTCTCCATACCAGGGGTCATCAGGGACATCCGGCAAACTATGGCGCAGCACTTCCTGTTTCCGTACAGCGGCGCATATGGATACGCGCTCCTGACTCACATAGCGGTCACAATATCACAGCTGATTTTAGCCCCAGGATCCAATCACGTCTTCTGCCACTATACTTAAGCCGGCAAACCCCCTGCCCTGACACGCCTCCTGAAGAAGCGGTGTGAAACGCGCGTCGGGGCAGAGGGACGCCGAGGTTTACCCCACTTATGGTCAACTAACAGGTACATTCTCATCCACTTTTGGCTGCCCATATCTATGTTGAGGGTGCACGGCTCATCTAAGATACCAGGTTTACTAGCGTTTAGCTTTCTAATTACACTAACCACTACAGTTAGGTGGGCATGTGCACTATATAATATATACAGGCATGTCATCATTGTGAGATACCATTTCTATCTATATGACAGCACATATTGTTTTCGTGGGTTACCTATGGCAGATTTAGTCCCTTGTTTCTGTGGTTCCAGTACCCTTGTTTGTCATTGATACATGTTGATTTTATTTTTTCAATAAATGTGACTTTATATTGTACCATGGTGAGGTCCATTCATTTGGTAGTGACCACACCTCTAGTGATGTGGTATTTTAATAAGTTGGCATTTTTTATGAAAAGGGGTACAAAGTATGCAACTATGTAGGAGCACAGCCGCATACATGTAGGAACATACATTTTGCTTCACAGTTCAAATGTTTTCTGCGGCTAATGGTTATCTATGCAGTAATGGGGTGAGGGCAACATGTGCATGGAATATGTAAGTTTGTTGTCACCATGTTTATATGGCTTCCTCCCACACTCCTAAACATATACAGTATGTAGTGTGGTAGATCGGCTCACTCAGCTGTACACAGAGGTAGACACGAGAACACTGTGGCTTGCAAGAGTCATTTGGTTTATTAAGCACGGCATAAACCAAGGGATACGCACAAAATAGACATGGCCCTGTTGGCAAAATAAAACAAAATGGTAACTCTAGGTACAGTCTTTGTTGTAGCTGAGCAGCCCACTCAGGATTAGCACCACCCACAGTTCATGCAAAAATCACAGCGAAAAACCACTTCTCGGTAGTGTTATTCTCCAGACCCACACCACAACTACCTTGGGAAGCCAAGCACTTAAGCCACAGACCATGTGACTCCTCCATCACGTGACTGATCACATGATTGTGACATCATCACACGTCCTTTCAGGACTCTGGAGGTGGCCATTCTCCCACCCGCACTATGAATATCCACATACAAACCAGCCCATAATATAAGTTAACTTAACCCTCACAATACTTATTGTGCTGGAGCAAATACAAACTCTGGATTTTATATCACTGATACCATTAGGCGTTGTGAAACATATCTCCCCTCCAGCACTTTACCCGTGACTTTGTTACATATTCCCCCCTCTGCCCAAAGCAGGGGGGTTTGGTACCTTCAGTCGCTAAACAGGGAAGACTGGACAGGGCATCTGCAGCTTCACTGGCCTGTGCTCGACATAAAAATTAAAGTCCTGGAGTCCTAAAAACCATCTAGTCACCCGGATATTCTTCCCCTTCTTTTCCCTCATCCATCTCAGGGGCGCATGATCTGATACTAGCCTGGACTTATGGCCTAGCAGGTAGTACCTCAGGGTGTCAAACGCCCATTTGATAGCCAAGCATTCTTTCTCCACGATGGCATAATTCTTCTCACAGGAGGAGAGATTCCTACTCAGGTACAGGACTGGGTATTCTTTCCCATCTATTTCCTGGGACATCACAGCTCCTAAACAGACTTCGGATGCGTCCATCTGGAGCACAAACTCCTTAGTGAAATCTGGTGCGACCAAGACTGGCTGTCTGCACAGGATGAGCTTCAACTCATGGAATGTCATCTCTGCTTCAGAGGACCATTTGACCATCATTGACTTTGTGCCCTTGAGAAGATCCGTCAGGTGGGTGGCTATAATGGCGAAATTCGGGATAAATCACCGATAATATCCCACAATTCCCAGAGACGCTCAAACTTGCTTTTTGGAGACTGGCTGCGGCCACTTTTGGACTGCCTCCACCTTGTCTATCTGTGGCTTTATTTCACCCCTTCCGACAATGTAGCCCCAGTATTTCACCTCTACTTTCCTTTTTTGGGTTTATGGTAAATCCTGCCTTCCTCAGGGCATCCAGTACCACCTGGACCTTCTGCAGTTGACTTCCCCACTCGGGGCTGAAGATCACGATGTCATCCAAAAAAGTTGTGGTATACTTCTTGTGAGGGGCTAGGATCCGGTCCATAGCCCTCTGGAAGGTAGCTGGGGCCCCTTGTACACTGAACGGCATTCTGGCATACTGGAAGCATCCATCTGATGTTGAGAAGGCCGTCTTCTCCTTGGCACTTGGGGACAGGACAATCCGCCAGTACCTTTTCATTAGGTTCAGGGTGGTGATGTATCTGGCTGACTCTAGCCTCTCAATAAGTTCATCAACCTGGGGCATTGGATGTGTGTCAAACTTAGACACCTCATTTAGCTTCCTGTAATCGTTATAGAAGCGCCACTCCCCATCGGGTTTCGGCACAATGACAATAGGGTTGGACCAACTGCTCTTTGACTCCTCGATGATGCCCAGGCTCAACATTCTCCTCACCTCCTTGGAGATCACCCAGCGGCGGGCTTCAGGAACCCAATACAGCTTCTGATTCACCCTCACATTTTGTTCAGTCAGGATTTCGTTCTCCACAACCTGCGTACAACCTGGTAGCTCCATAAACAGGTCCTGGTTCCACTGAAGCAGCTTACGGTACTGTTATTTCTGGGACAGTGACAGTGTCTTTGCCTCTGTGACATCCTCGACCCTGGCTTCAGGACTGGCTCCAAAGCAAACAGCATCTCCCGGTTCCTGGTCTCGACATGGTTTTGAGCAGGTTGATGTGGTACACTTGGTACGGCTTTCTTCTCCCTGGATGGTGGACCTTGTAGTTGACGTCACTCAACTCCTTGACCATCTTGTATAGCACTTGCCACTTAACCAGGAATTTACTTTCCATGGTGAGAATCAATACCAATACCCGGTCTCCAGGGCTAAACTGTCTCAGCCTCGCAGCTCGGTTGTAGACCCTCGCCTGGGCTTCTTGTGCTTGAAGGAGGCTCTCATTCACAAACAGCAGCACCCTTACGATCCGGTCCTGCATTTGGGCCACATGCTCAATAATGCTCAGGTGGGATGCAACTTCTGCTTCCCAGGTCTCCTTTGCAACATCTAGAAGTCCCTGGGGGTGTCATGCATATAACAGCTAGCAGCTTGTACTGTGAGAATGCCATAGATGACTGAGGAATTTCCCTTATAGAGAACAAGAGGTATGGGAGTAGGCAATCACAGTCTCGCATAAACGGTGTGCCTTAGTCCATCAGGATCTCCTTTAGAAGGCCTGTCTAAGAAAAAATATGGACTGTTATGGACCTGTTGGTTAGGAGCACCCGGAACGACCTGATGATTAAACTCACACAGGACAAGCTCTGGGAAGTGGGAGCTCTGCTGACCGCAACCCCTAATCCTATCACACAACTAGAAATAGCCGTGGAGCATACCTAACACGACCTAGATGCCTCTTCACAGCCTAAGAGCTAACTAGCCCTAAAGATAGAAAATAAAGCCTACCTTGCCTCAGAGAAATTCCCCAAAGGAAAAGGCAGCCCCCCACATATATTGACTGTGAGTTAAGATGAAAGTCACAAACACAGAAATGAAACAGGTTTCAGCAAAGGGAGGCCAGACTTACTAAACAGACTGAGGATAGGAAAGGTATCTTTGTGGTCAGCACAAAAAACTACAAAAGACCACGCAGAGTGTGCAAAAAGACCTCCGCACCGACTCACGGTGCGGAGGTGCCACTCTGCATCCCAGAGCTTCCAGCTAGCAAGTCAAACTCATGATAGCCAACTGGACCAGGAAACAATGAACAAATAATTAACTAGCAGGGACTTAGCTTCTGCTGGAGTAGACAGGTCACCAGAAAGATCCAAGAGCGAACTGAACCAGTACAAAAACATTGACAGCTGGCATGGAGTAACGATCTGAGAGGAGTTAAATAGAACAGCCAGCCAAAGAATAAACTACGTCACCTGTGGAAGGAACCTCAGAAGCAGCAGCTCCACTCACAGCCACCAGAGGGAGTCCATGGACAGAACTCGCCGAAGTACCATTCATGACCACAGGAGGGAGTTCGAAAACAGAATTCACAACAGTACCCCCCCTTGAGGAGGGGTCACCGAACCCTCACCAGAGCCCCCAGGCCGATCAGGATGAGCCAAATGAAAGGCACGAACTAGATCGGCAGCATGAACATCAGAGGCAAAAACCCAGGAATTATCTTCCTGACCATAACCCTTCCACTTGACCAGGTACTGGAGTTTCCGTCTCGAAATACGAGAATCCAAAATCTTCTCCACCACATACTCCAACTCCCCCTCGACCAACATCGGGGCAGGAGGATCAACGGAGGGAACCATAGGCGCCACGTATCTCCGCAATAACGACCTATGGAACACATTATGGATGGCAAAAGAAGCTGGAAGGGCCAAACGAAATGACACAGGATTGAGAACCTCAGAAATCTTATACGGACCAATGAATCGAGGCTTAAACTTAGGAGAGGAAACATTCATAGGAACATGACGAGACGACAACCAAACCAAATCCCCAACACGAAGTCGGGGACCAACACAGCGCCGGCGGTTAGCGAAACGTTGAGCCTTCTCCTGGGACAATGTCAAATTGTCCACCACATGAGTCCAAATCTGCTGCAACCTGTCCACCACCGTATCCACACCAGGACAGTCCGAAGGCTCAACCTGCCCTGAAGAGAAACGAGGATGGAAACCAGAATTACAGAAAAAAGGCGAAACCAAAGTAGCCGAGCTGGCCCGATTATTAAGGGCGAACTCAGCCAAAGGCAAGAAGGACACCCAATCATCCTGATCAGCAGAAACAAAGCATCTCAGATATGTCTCCAAAGTCTGATTAGTTCGTTCGGTTTGGCCATTTGTCTGAGGATGGAAAGCCGAAGAAAAAGACAAATCAATGCCCATCTTAGCACAAAAGGACCGCCAAAACCTCGAAACAAACTGGGAACCTCTGTCCGAGACGATGTTCTCCGGAATGCCATGCAAACGAACCACATGCTGGAAAAACAATGGCACCAAATCAGAGGAGGAAGGCAATTTAGACAAGGGTACCAAAGGAACCATCTTAGAGAAGCGATCACAAACCACCCAGATGACCGACATCCTTTGAGAGACAGGGAGATCTGAAATAAAATCCATGGAAATATGCGTCCAGGGCCTCTTCAGGACCTGCAAGGGCAAAAGCAACCCACTGGCACGAGAACAGCAGGGCTTAGCCCGAGCACAAGTCCCACAGGACTGCACAAAAGAACGCACATCCCGTGACAAAGAAGGCCACCAAAAGGATCTAGCCACCAAATCTCTGGTACCAAAGATTCCAGGATGACCCGCCAACACCGAACAATGAACCTCAGAGATAACTCTACTAGTCCATCTATCAGGGACAAACAGTTTCTCCGCTGGACAACGGTCAGGTCTATCAGCCTGAAACTTCTGCAGCACACGCCACAAATCAGGGGAGATGGCAGACAAAATTACCCCCTCTTTGAGAATACCCGCCGGCTCAAGAACACCCGGAGAGTCAGGCACAAAACTCCTTGACAGGGCATCAGCCTTCACATTCTTAGAGCCCGGAAGGTACGAAACCACAAAATCAAAACGGGAGAAAAACAGCGACCATCGAGCCTGTCTAGGATTCAACCGTTTGGCAGACTCGAGATAAGTCAAATTCTTGTGATCCGTCAAGACCACCACGCGATGCTTGGCTCCTTCAAGCCAATGTCGCCACTCCTCGAATGCCCACTTCATGGCCAACAACTCTCGATTGCCAACATCATAATTGCGCTCAGCAGGCGAGAATTTTCTAGAAAAGAAAGCACATGGTTTCATCACCGAGCCATCAGAACTTCTTTGCGACAAAACAGCCGCTGCTCCAATCTCAGAAGCATCAACCTCAACCTGAAACGGGAGCGAAACATCTGGCTGGCACAACACAGGGGCAGAAGAAAAACGACGCTTCAACTCCTGAAAAGGCTCTACAGCCGCCGAGGACCAATTGACCACATCAGCACCTTTCTTGGTCAAATCAGTCAACGGTTTAGCAACACTAGAAAAATTAGCGATGAAGCGACGGTAAAAATTAGCAAAGCCCAGGAACTTCTGCAGGCTCTTCACAGATGTCGGCTGAGTCCAATCATAAATGGCCTGAACTTTAACAGGGTCCATCTCGATAGTAGAAGGGGAAAAAATGAAACCCAAAAATGAAACCTTCTGAACCCCAAAGAGACATTTCGACTCCTTCACAAACAAGGAATTCGCACGAAGGACCTGGAACACCATTCTGACCTGCTTCACATGAGACTCCCAATCATCCGAAAAGACCAAAATATCATCCAAATATACAATCATGAATCTATCCAGGTACTCTCGGAAGATGTCATGCATAAAGGACTGAAACACAGATGGAGCATTAGAAAGCCCGAATGGCATAGCCAGGTACTCAAAATGGCCCTCGGGCGTATTAAATGCTGTTTTCCATTCATCGCCCTGTTTAATTCGCACAAGATTATACGCCCCTCGAAGATCTATCTTGGTGAACCAACTAGCCCCCTTAATCCGAGCAAACAAATCAGACAGCAGCGGCAAAGGGTACTGAAATTTGACTGTGATCTTATTAAGAAGGCAGTAATCAATACAAGGTCTCAAAGAGCCTTCCTTCTTGGCCAGAAAATAGAACCCTGCTCCCAACGGTGATGACGACAGGCAAATATGACCTTTCTCCAAGGATTCCTTTATATAACTCCGCATAGCGGCGTGCTCTGGCACAGATAAATTAAACAGTCGGCCCTTAGGAAACTTACAACCAGGAATCAAATTAATAGCACAATCGCAATCCCTGTGAGGAGGTAAGGCACCGGATTTTGGCTCTTCAAATACATCCCGGTAATCTGACAAAAACTCAGGGACTTCAGAAGGACTGGAAGGCGAAATTGACAGCAATGGAACATCACCATGTACCCCCTGACAACCCCAGCCGGACACAGACATAGATTTCCAATCCAATACTGGATTATGGATCTGTAGCCATGGCAACCCCAAAACGACCACATCATGCAGATTATGCAACACCAAAAAGCGAATATCCTCCTGATGTGCAGGAGCCATGCACATGGTCAATTGAGTCCAGTACTGAGGCTTATTCTTGGCCAAAGGCGTAGTATCAATTCCTCTCAATGGAATAGGATACTGCAAGGGTTCCAAGAAAAAACCACAGCGCCTGGCAAACTCCAAGTCCATCAAATTCAGGGCAGCGCCTGAATCCACAAATGCCATAACAGAATAGGACGACAGAGAGCAAATCAAAGTAACGGACAAAAGAAATTTAGACTGTACCGTACCAATGGTGGCAGACCTAGCGAACCACTTAGTGCGCTTAGGACAATCGGAGATAGCATGAGTGGAATCACCACAGTAAAAACACAGCCCATTCCGACGTCTGTGTTCTTGCCGTTCAGCTCTGGTCAAAGTCCTATCACATTGCATAGGCTCAGGCCTATGCTCAGAGAATACCGCCAAATGGTGCACAGCTTTGCGCTCACGCAAGCGCCGATCGATCTGAATGGCCAAGACGTGGGAAATCCCACCATGACATCCTTAAGGGCTTCAGAAAGACCCTTTCTGAAAATTGCCGCCAGGGCACACTCATTCCACTGAGTAAGCACAGACCACTTTCTAAACTTCTGGCAGTACACCTCCGCTTCATCCTGACCCTGACACAAAGCCAGCAAGATTTTCTCTGCCTGATCCACTGAATTTGGTTCATCATAAAGCAATCCAAGCGCCAGAAAAAACGCATCTACATCACGCAATGCAGGATCTCCTGGCGCAAGGGAAAATGCCCAGTCTTGAGGGTCATCACGCAACAAAGAAATAATGATTTTTACTTGTTGAACGGGGTCACCAGAGGAGCGGGGTTTCAAAGCTAGAAATAGTTTACAATTATTTTTGAAATTCAGGAATTTAGATCTATCCCCAGAATACAAATCAGGAATTGGAATTCTAGGCTCTAACATCGGATTCTGAACCACAAAATCTTGAATGTTTTGTACCCTTGCAGTGAGATGATCCACACAAGAGGACATACCTTGAATGTCCATATCTACACCTGTATCCTGAACCACCCAGAGGTTAAGGGGAAAAGAAAGACAAAAAACACTGCAGAGAAAAAAAAATGGTCTCAGAACTTCTCTTATCCCTCTATTGAGATGCACTAATACTTTGGGCCAGCTGTACTGTTATGGACCTGGTGGTTAGGAGCACCCGGAACGACCTGATGATTAAACTCACACAGGACAAGCTCTGGGAAGTGGGAGCTCTGCTGACCGCAACCCCTAATCCTATCACACAACTAGAAATAGCCGTGGAGCGTACCTAACACGACCTAGACACCTCTTCACAGCCTAAGAGCTAACTAGCCCTAAAGATAGAAAATAAAGCCTACCTTGCCTCAGAGAAATTCTCCAAAGGAAAAGGCAGCCCCCCCACATATATTGACTGTGAGTTAAGATGAAAGTCACAAACACATTAATGAAACAGGTTTCAGCAAAGGGAGGCCAGACTTACTAAACAGACTGAGAATAGGAAAGGTATCTTTGCGGTCAGCACAAAAAACTACAAAAGACCACGCAGAGTGTGCAAAAAGACCTCCGCACCGACTCACGGTGCGGAGGTGCCACTCTGCATCCCAGAGCTTCCAGCTAGCAAGGCAAACTCTTGATAGCCAACTGGACCAGGAAACAATGAACAAATAATTAACTAGCAGGGACTTAGCTTCTGCTGGAGTAGACAGGTCACCAGAAAGATCCAAGAGCGAACTGAACCAGTACAAAAACATTGACAGCTGGCATGGAGTAACGATCTGAGTGGAGTTAAATAGAACAGCCAGCCAAAGAATAAACTACGTCACCTGTGGAAGGAACCTCAGAAGCAGCAGCTCCACTCACAGCCACCAGAGGGAGTCCATGGACAGAACTCGCCAAAGTACCATTCATGACCACAGGAGGGAGTTCGAAAACAGAATTCACAACAATGGACTAACTCTCACGATATGCTCCTGGTGGAGGAGATTCTAAGGGGTACTGTGTCGAATAATCCATCACCACTAGAATGTATTGTGTCCTCTAGCGGACTTAACCAGGGGCCCCACAAGGTCCATGGTAATCTGGTCAAATGAGACCTCTATAATGGGCAATGGCAATAGGGGACTTCGGAAATGGGGCATCGGAGCTGTAAGCTGACAATTAGGGCAGGAGCGGAAGTAGTTATCAATCTCTTTGTGACACCCAGGCCAGTAGAACCATCTAAGTACCCACTCTTGTGTTTTGTCTACTCCCAGATGTCCACCCAAGACATGGGAATGGGCCAGGTCTAATATCCTACACCTATAGGCACCTTAAACTAACAACTGCTCTACCATTTCCTCTCTCAGCTCATTTCTGCACATCGGTTGTGAGTGTGTATATCCACCCAAGAATATTTTCACTATTACTTCTATATCAAAGGTACTGTCAATAGTTTTGAGGTATTTTTCTGGGCATACCCTTGTATTCTCGTATTATGGCAGGGGTCTTTTTAGTATTCCAGTGTTTTGGTTACTAATAGTGTTGAGCGATACCTTCCGATATCGGAAAGTATCGGTATCGGATAGGATCGGCCGATATTCAAAAAATATCGGATATCGCCGATACCGATACCCGATCCCAATGCAAGTCAATGGGACCAAAATATCGGAATTAAAATAAACCCTTTCTTGCCTTGTAGGTTCATTCTACATGAAGGAAAACAACTAAGAATAATGCCGGATGTATTTGGGGAGGTGGCGGAGACATTAAAGTCATAGAGGTTTATCCCAATCAAATAGAATAGCATGTTTTTTTGTTTTTTTAAGACGTTCGGAGTGACAAAGATATTGACTATGTACATTTTTTTTTTATTTAGTCAGATATTGATGTTTCACTATTCCACGCCCTTCCCCTTCTTTTTTTTCTTTTTTTTTTTCTTTTCCCACACTTTCATCTTCATCATCATCAGCATCTTTGACATCAACTTCTTCTTCACCTTATTCATCTTCTTCATCCTTTACCTTTTTTTTTTTTTTTTTTATTACATTCTTCATATTCATTTTATTCAACTATTATTATTCTTCCTATTCTACATATTCTTTTTATTCCACTGTTATTATTCTTCCTATTCTACTTCTTCATCATATTCTCATTTGTGACAGGCATTCCCGTAGTTGTTATCTATAAAAGTTGGAAGATTACACCTTCCGTTCTGCCAGTCACAAAAGTTACATTTGTCCGCGTTCAGTTTGGCCTGCAGCATCAGGCTTTATCCAGGGGCACCACGAGGAGGAACGGACTCACCCCCATACACTGCTTAGTCTTCTTCTGCATATAATTTAGATAATATCTTTTGCTCTGATATTAAGTCTTATGCTTAATGTTCTTCTGCTCTTTGTTATGCAGCCTCTTGTTCTTCTGCTTCTCGGTCTTCCATGTCGTCGTCTCCAGTGTCGTCGTCTCCAGTGTCGTCATCTCCGCCGTCGTCGTCTCAGCCGTCGTCGTCTCCGCCGTCGTCGTCTCCGCCGTCGTCGTCTCCGCCGTCGTCGTCGTCGTCATCGGGGTGGTCTTCCGGGTCGTCGTCGTCGTCATCGGGGTGGTCTTCCGGGTCGTCGACTTTAGGGTCTTCAACTTGGAAATGTAGCAGAAGGTACAAGAAGGCTGAGAAAATGCCAAGAACCAGCTGATGGAACTGGAACTCGGATGGCTACCCGAAGGTTCAAGAGCCTATGGAACTACCGAGGACCAGCTGACGTTACTGGAACCCGGTTACTAAGCAGGAGGTACCCGTGCTAAAAAGCACTACCAAGGACCGCCTGACGTTGGCGGAACTCGGATACCCAGAAGGAGGCACCTAAGCCAAAGGCTCTGCCCGGAACCAGCTGACGGTACTGGAACCAGGATGGGGAGCAGAAGGTACAAGAGCAAAAGACACTGCCGAGAACCAGCTGACGGTACTGGAACCCGGATGGGTAGCCGAAGGTCCAAGAGCCAATGGAACTACCGAGGACCAGCTGACGTTACTGGAACCCGGTTACTAAGCAGGAGGTACCCGTGCCCGAAAGCACTACCAAGGACCACCTGACGTTGGTGGAACTTGGATACCCAGAAGGAGGCACCTAAGCCAAAGGCTCTGCCCGGAACCAGCTGACGTTACTGGAACCAGGATGGGGAGCAGAAGGTACAAAATTAAAAGACACTGCCGAGAACCAGCTGACGGTGCTGGAACCAGGTGGTGGACCTGAAGGCCCACAGGAGAGGAGAGAACAGCTAGGCCGCGAGGCAGCCGCAGTTACCGAACCCCAACAGTCCTACAGGGGGAGCTGGGCCTACTGGCACTACAGAACCAGCCTTGACTACCAGTTCACGCAGCCCACATAGGAAGCTCCTAAACTGGAGGCACCCTGGAGTTGGCTAACCCGACAGCACCACGACGGGGCAAGCATAGGCGTCTCAGTGAGCTTGACACAACCCGGAAACAGCTGACGGTGCTGAAACCAGGCTTGGCACGAGGGAGTACCTGTGTCAAAAACACTGCCGAGAACCAGCTGGCGTTGCTGGAACCCAGATGCGTTGCCCCAGTGTGCAAGAGCCAATGGCACGACCGAGGACCAGCTGGTGGTGCTGGAACCCGGTTACTAAGCTGTAGGTGCCCGCGCTTAAAAGCACTACCAAGGACCGCCTGACGTTGGCGGAACTCGGATACCCAGGAGGAGGCACCTAAGCCAAAGGCTCGGCCTGGAACCAGCTGACGGTGCTGGAACCAGGTGGTGGACCCGAAGGTCCACAGGAGAGGAGAGAACAGCTAGGCCGCGAGGCAGCCGCAGTTACCGAACCTCAACAGTCCTACAGGGGGAGCTGGGCCTACTGGCACTAC
Source organism: Ranitomeya imitator (assembly GCF_032444005.1). Lineage (NCBI taxonomy): Eukaryota > Metazoa > Chordata > Amphibia > Anura > Dendrobatidae > Ranitomeya > Ranitomeya imitator. The sequence continues at coordinate 749,394,213 of NC_091282.1, read as the reverse complement.
AGAACCAGCCTTGACTACCAGTTCACGCAGCCCACATAGGAAGCTCCAAAACTGGAGGCACCCTGGAGTTGGCTAACCCGACCGCAACACGACGGGGCAAGCATAGGCGTCTCAGTGAGCTTGACACAACCCGGAAACAGCTGACGGTGCTGAAACCAGGCTTGGCACGAGGGAGTACCTGTGACAAGAACACTGCCGAGAACCAGCTGGCGGTGCTGGAACCCAGATGCGTTGCCCCAGTGTGCAAGAGCCAATGGCACCGAGGACCAGCTGGCGGTGCTGGAACCCGGTTACTAAGCTGTAGGTGCCCGCGCTTAAAAGCACTACCAAGGACCGCCTGGCGTTGGCGGAACTCGGATACCCAGGAGGAGGCACCTAAGCCAAAGGCTCGGCCTGGAACCAGCTGACGGTGCTGGAACCAGGTGGTGGACCCGAAGGTCCACAGGAGAGGAGAGAACAGCTAGGCCGCGAGGCAGCCGCAGTTACCGAACCCCAACAGTCCTACAGGGGGAGCTGGGCCTACTGGCACTACAGAACCAGCCTTGACTACCAGTTCACGCAGCCCACATAGGAAGCTCCTAAACTGGAGGCACCCTGGAGTTGGCTAACCCGACCGCACCACGACGGGGCAAGCATAGGCGTCTCAGCGAGTTTGACACAACCCGGAAACAGCTGACGGTGCTGAAACCAGGTTTGGCACGAGGGAGTACCTGTGACAAAAACACTGCCGAGAACCAGCTGGCGGTGCTGGAACCCAGATGCGTTGCCCCAGTGTGCAAGAGCCAATGGCACGACCGAGGACCAGCTGGCGGTGCTGGAACCCGGTTACTAAGCTGTAGGTGCCCGCGCTTAAAAGCACTACCAAGGACCGCCTGACGTTGGCGGAACTCGGATACCCAGGAGGAGGCACTTAAGCCAAAGGCTCGGCCTGGAACCAGCTGACGGTGCTGGAACCAGGTGGTGGACCCCAAGGCCCACAGGAGAGGAGAGAACAGCTAGGCCGCGAGGCAGCCGCAGTTACCGAACCCCAACAGTCCTACAGGGGGAGCTGGGCCCACTGGCACTACAGAACCAGCCTTGACTACCAGTTCACGCAGCCCACATAGGAAGCTCCTAAACTGGAGGCACCCTGGAGTTGGCTAACCCGACCGCACCACGACGGGGCAAGCATAGGCGTCTCAGCGAGTTTGACACAACCCGGAAACAGCTGACGGTGCTGAAACCAGGTTTGGCACTAGGGAGTACCTGTGACAAAAACACTGCCGAGAACCAGCTTGCGGTGCTGGAACCCAGATGCGTTGCCCCAGTGTGCAAGAGCCAATGGCACGACCGAGGACCAGCTGGCGGTGCTGGAACCCAGTTACTAAGCTGTAGGTGCCCGCGCTTAAAAGCACTACCAAGGACCGCCTGACGTTGGCGGAACTCGGATACCCAGGAGGAGGTACCTAAGCCAAAGGCTCGACCTGGAACAAGCTGACGGTGCTGGAACCAGGTGGTGGACCCCAAGGCCCACAGGAGAGGAGAGAACAGCTAGGCCGCGAGGCAGCCGCAGTTACCGAACCCCAACAGTCCTACAGGGGGAGCTGGGCCTACTGGCACTACAGAACCAGCCTTGACTACCAGTTCACGCAGCCCACATAGGAAGCTCCTAAACTGGAGGCACCCTGGAGTTGGCTAACCCGACAGCACCACGACGGGGCAAGCATAGGCGTCTCAGTGAGCTTGACACAACCCGGAAACAGCTGACGGTGCTGAAACCAGGCTTGGCACGAGGGAGTACCTGTGTCAAAAACACTGCCGAGAACCAGCTGGCGTTGCTGGAACCCAGATGCGTTGCCCCAGTGTGCAAGAGCCAATGGCACGACCGAGGACCAGCTGGCGGTGCTGGAACCCGGTTACTAAGCTGTAGGTGCCCGCGCTTAAAAGCACTACCAAGGACCGCCTGACGTTGGCGGAACTCGGATACCCAGGAGGAGGCACATAAGCCAAAGGCTCGGCCTGGAACCAGCTGACGGTGCTGGAACCAGGTGGTGGACCCGAAGGTCCACAGGAGAGGAGAGAACAGCTAGGCCGCGAGGCAGCCGCAGTTACCGAACCCCAACAGTCCTACAGGGGGAGCTGGGCCTACTGGCACTACAGAACCAGCCTTGACTACCAGTTCACGCAGCCCACATAGGAAGCTCCAAAACTGGAGGCACCCTGGAGTTGGCTAACCCGACCGCAACACGACGGGGCAAGCATAGGCGTCTCAGTGAGCTTGACACAACCCGGAAACAGCTGACGGTGCTGAAACCAGGCTTGGCACGAGGGAGTACCTGTGACAAGAACACTGCCGAGAACCAGCTGGCGGTGCTGGAACCCAGATGCGTTGCCCCAGTGTGCAAGAGCCAATGGCACCGAGGACCAGCTGGCGGTGCTGGAACCCGGTTACTAAGCTGTAGGTGCCCGCGCTTAAAAGCACTACCAAGGACCGCCTGGCGTTGGCGGAACTCGGATACCCAGGAGGAGGCACCTAAGCCAAAGGCTCGGCCTGGAACCAGCTGACGGTGCTGGAACCAGGTGGTGGACCCGAAGGTCCACAGGAGATGAGAGAACAGCTAGGCCGCGAGGCAGCCGCAGTTACCGAACCCCAACAGTCCTACAGGGGGAGCTGGGCCTACTGGCACTAGAGAACCAGCCTTGACTACCAGTTCACGCAGCCCACATAGGAAGCTCCTAAACTGGAGGCACCCTGGAGTTGGCTAACCCGACAGCACCACGACGGGGCAAGCATAGGTGTCTCAGTGAGCTTGACTCAACCCGGAAACAGCTGACGGTGCTGAAACCAGGCTTGGCATGAGGGAGTACCTGTGACAAGAACACTGCCGAGAACCAGCTGGCGGTGCTGGAACCCAGATGCGTTGCCCCAGTGTGCAAGAGCCAATGGCACCGAGGACCAGCTGGCGGTGCTGGAACCCGGTTACTAAGCTGTAGGTGCCCGCGCTTAAAAGCACTACCAAGGACCGCCTGGTTTTGGCGGAACTCGGATACCCAGGAGGAGGCACCTAAGCCAAAGGCTCGGCCTGGAACCAGCTGACGGTGCTGGAACCAGGTGGTGGACCCGAAGGTCCACAGGAGAGGAGAGAACAGCTAGGCCGCGAGGCAGCCGCAGTTACCGAACCCCAACAGTCCTACAGGGGGAGCTGGGCCTACTGGCACTACAGAACCAGCCTTGACTACCAGTTCACGCAGCCCACATAGGAAGCTCCTAAACTGGAGGCACCCTGGAGTTGGCTAACCCGACAGCACCACGACGGGGCAAGCATAGGCGTCTCAGTGAGCTTGACACAACCCGGAAACAGCTGACGGTGCTGAAACCAGGCTTGGCACGAGGGAGTACCTGTGTCAAAAACACTGCCGAGAACCAGCTGGCGTTGCTGGAACCCAGATGCGTTGCCCCAGTGTGCAAGAGCCAATGGCACGACCGAGGACCTGCTGGCGGTGCTGGAACCCGGTTACTAAGCTGTAGGTGCCCGTGCTTAAAAGCACTACCAAGGACCGCCTGACGTTGGCGGAACTCGGATACCCAGGAGGAGGCACCTAAGCCAAAGGCTCGGCCCGGAACCAGCTGACGGTGCTGGAACCAGGTGGTGGACCCCAAGGCCCACAGGAGAGGAGAGAACAGCTAGGCCGCGAGGCAGCCGCAGTTACCGAACCCCAACAGTCCTACAGGGGGAGCTGGGCCTACTGGCACTACAGAACCAGCCTTGACTACCAGTTCACGCAGCCCACATAGGAAGCTCCTAAACTGGAGGCACCCTGGAGTTGGCTAACCCGACCGCAACACGACGGGGCAAGCATAGGCGTCTCAGTGAGCTTGACACTACCCGGAAACAGCTGACGGTGCTGGAACCAGGTTTGGCACGAGGGAGTACCAGTGACAAAAACACTGCCGAGAACCAGCTGGCGGTGCTGGAACCCAGATGCGTTGCCTATTAAAGATTGTCTTCCTAGAGCCCCAACTAGCGGTGCTGGAGCAAAGGGTAAGCAGGGGGAGCAGAGTGTAGGCCGAAGCCTGCACTGGAGGCAGCTTTGTGTCAGCGTTGTGTTTGCAGGACACTTTGCCGGCTACACAGTGTGGGAACAGCTGGCGTTGCTGAACCCCACTAACACAATGGCGGGTGTTTTTCTCTGTGCAGCTAGCACTTGCGGGCAAAAACTTGCGATGTTAGAGCCCGTGGTGAAGCAGGAGGAGGAGGAGAGGAGCAGAGTGTAGGCCGAAGCCTAGTTGAACCAATTTCAAAGGAAACCTTTAACCCCCCCTCAGGTGTTACAAACTACAAGAGACACACCTTGTGCAGTATTAATGCTGCACAAGTGAAAGGTTGCTCTATTAATTTGTCTACTTGCACACGCTGAATGAAAGACGTACACAATTTAGCCCATTCTACAGTCAAACTGTAGTGGATGCGTGACTTGGCTTTTTAAGGAGACGCAGCACAGGTGTCCCAAATAACGCCTTGGTGCTTGGCGCAGCTTCCTGAGCGTTGTTATTTGCTGTACAGGAGTCTGCGCTCTTGTGTTATCCCTTGGCAATGCCCTGTTAGAGCTGCCCGTCTTATGACCTCATTTCATGTTGGCCGGTGCGGTTAACGATGGCCATAAATCCCAGACCCACAGTGCCTTTTCATAAAGTCACACTGCGGTGCTGGGATTCGTGGCCTTGAGCAGTAAATATTTTGGCCGCTCACACACGTCCTTACACCTGCTTCAGACTGGGCGGCCTCTGCTGATCCCTTCTCGCATGCCGCGGCCATGAGGCTGCACAGTCTGAAGAAGGCGGAAGGAGATGAGTTAAGACAGGCGAAGATATGCACTGCTCGTGCCCATCAATCACACCCTCGCAGTCAAAATATATGAGACAACGAGGGGCGTTGTGTCGGGCAGGGCGGACGCACAGGCACAGCCAGCCAACCAATGATGTCAGAAGACGGGCAGCGCTAACAATGGGGGTGCTGCGTGTCATTAGAAAGGAAAGTCACACCTCAGGGACAGTGGAATGGTCTCTAATGAGACACATTTTGTACGTGTTGAGTTCCACGTGGGCAAGGAGAAAAAGTCAGCCACCTTGTACAAATGCAGCAGTACTGCTGTACAAGGTGGCTGTTATACATAGAAACACCTGGGGGGGTGGGGCCAGGTTCCCTTTAATTTCAGTTCATGTGCCTGCGTGGCGTTTGCAGGTCACGTTGCCGGCTACACAGCAGGTGAACAGCTGGCGGTGCTGAACCCCACTGACACATTGGCTGGTGTTTTTCTCTGTGCAGCTAGCACTTCCGGGCAGAAACTGGAGGTGTTTGAGCCCAGGGTCAGCAGGAGGAGGAGAGGAGCAAAGTGTAGGCCGAAGCCTGCACTGGTGGCAGCTTTTGGTCAGTTGTGCCAGCGTGGCTTATGCTGGACACGATGCCGGCTACACAGCGGGGGAACAGCTGGCGGTGCTGAACCCCACTGACACAATGGTGGGTGTTTTTCTCTGTGCAGCTAGCATGTCCGGGCAGAAACTGGCGGTGTTTGAGCCCAGGGTCAGCAGGAGGAGGAGAGGAGCAGAGTGTAGGCCGAAGCCTGCACTGGTGGCAGCTTTTGGTCAGTTGTGCCAGCGTGGCTTGTGCTGGACACGATGTCGGCTACACAGCAGGGGAACAGCTGGCGGTGCTGAACCCCACTAACACATTGGCTGGTGTTTTTCTCTGTGCAGCTAGCAGTTCCGGGCAAAAACTAGCGGTGTTTGAGCCCAGGGTCAGCAGTAGAGGAGCAGAGTGTAGGCCGAAGCCTAGTTGAACCAATTTCAAAGGTTACCTTTAACCCCCCCCTCAGGTGTTGCAAGGTACAAGAGCCACACCTTGTGCAGCATTAATGCTGCACAAGTAAAAGGTTGCTCTATTTAATTTGCTCCTTGCACACGCTGAATAAAACACGTACACTATTTAGCCCACTATACTGTCAAACAGTAGTGGAGGCGTGACTTGTCTTTTTAAGGAGATGCAGCACAGGTGTCAAAATTTACACCTAGCTGCTGGGCGCAGATTCCTGAGCGTTGTTATTTGCTGTACAGGAGTCTGCGCTAATGTGATCCCTTGGTCATGCGCTGTGAGCGCTTCCTGTCTTCTGACCTCATTTCATGTCGGCCGTTGCGGTTAGCGATGGACATGAATCCCAGACCCACAGTGTGTTTTCAAAAAATCACACTGCGTGGCTGGGATTCGTGGCCTTGTGCAGTAAATATGTTTGACACTCACACATGTCCTTACACCAGCTTCAGACTGGGCGACCTCATCTGATCCCTTATCGCCTGCCGCGGCCATGAGGACACCCAGTCTGAAGAAGGCGGAAGGAGATGAGTGAACACAGGCAAACATATGCACTGCACATGCCCATCAATCACACCCTCGCTGTCCAAAAAAATAAGACACCGAGGGGCGTTGTTTCGAGCAGGGCAGACGCACAGGCGCAGCCAGCTAACTAATGATGTCAAAAGACAGGCAGCGCTAACAAGGGTGGTGCTGCGTATCATTAGAAAGGAAAGTCACACCTCAGGGACAGTGGAATGGTCTCAATGAGACACATTTTGTACGTGTTGAGTTCCACGTGGGCAAGGAGAAAAAGTCAGCCACCTTGTACAAATGCAGCAGTACTGCTGTACAAGGTGGCTGTTATACATAGAAACACCTGGGGGTGGGGGGCAGGCTCCCTTCAATTTCAGTTCATGTGCCTGCGTGGCATTTGCAGGTCACGTTGCAAGCTACACAGCAGGGGAACAGCTGGCGTTGCTGAACCCCACTGACACATTGACTGGTGTTTTTCTCTGTGCAGCTCGCATGTCCGGGCAAAAACTGGCGGTGTTAGAGCCCAGGGTCAGCAGGAGGAGGAGAGGAGCAATGTGTAGGCCGAAGCCTGCACTGGTGGCAGCTTTTGGTCGGTTGTGCCAGCGTGGCTTGTGCTGGACACGATGCAAGCTACACAGCAGGGGAACAGCTGGCGTTGCTGAACCCCACTGACACATTGACTGGTGTTTTTCTCTGTGCAGATCGCATGTCCGGGCAAAAACTGGCGGTGTTAGAGCCCAGGGTCAGCAGGAGGAGGAGAGGAGCAATGTGTAGGCCGAAGCCTGCACTGTTGGCAGCTTTTGGTCGGTTGTGCCAGCGTGGCTTGTGCTGGACACGATGCATGCTACACAGCAGGGGAACAGCTGGCGTTGCTGAACCCCACTGACACATTGACTGGTGTTTTTCTCTGTGCAGATCGCATGTCCGGGCAAAAACTGGCGGTGTTAGAGCCCAGGGTCAGCAGGAAGAGGAGAGGAGCAGAGTGTAGGCCGAAGCCTAGTTGAACCAATTTCAAAGGTTACCTTTAACCCCCCCTCAGGTGTTGCAAGGTACAAGAGCCACACCTTGTGCAGCATTAATGCTGCACAAGTAAAAGGTTGCTCTATATAGTTTGCTCCTTGCACACGCTGAATAAAACACGTACACTATTTTGTCCATTTTACTGTCAAACAGTTGTGGAGGCGTGACTTGTCTTTTTAAGGAGACGCAGCACAGGTGTCAAAATTTGCACCTAGGTACTGGGCGCAGATTCCTGAGCGTTGTTATTTGCTGTACAGGAGTCTGCGCTATTGTGATCCCTTGGCCATGCGCTGTGAGCGCTTCCTGTCTTCTGACCTCATTTCATGTCGGCCGTTGCGGTTAGCGATGGACATGAATCCCAGACCCACAGTGTGTTTTCAAAAAATCACACTGCGTGGCTGGGATTCGTGGCCTTGTGCAGTAAATAGGTTTGCCGCTCACACATGTCCTTACACCTGCTTCAGACTGGGCGGCCTCAGCTGATCCCTTATCGCCTACCACGGCCAGGAGGCCGCACAGTCTGAAGAAGGCGGAAGGAGATGAGTTAAGACAGGCGAACATATGCACTGCTCGTGCCCATAAACCACACCCTCGCTGACAAAATAAATATGACAACGAGGGGCGTTGTTTCTAGCAGGGCGGATGCACAGGCGCAGCCAGCTAACCATGATGACAAAAGACGGGAAACGCTACCAAGGGGGGTGCTGCGTATCATTAGAAAGGAAAGTCACACCTCAGGGACAGTGGAATGGTCTCAATGAGACACATTTTGTACGTGTTGAGTTCCATGTGGGCAAGGAGAAAAAGTCAGCCACCTTGTACAAATGCAGCAGTACTGCTGTACTAGGTGGCTGTTATACATAGAAACACCTGGGGGGGTGGGGCCAGGTTCCCTTTAATTTCAGTTCATGTGCCTGCGTGGCGTTTGCAGGTCACGTTGCCGGCTACACAGCAGGGGAACAGCTGGCGGTGCTGAACCCCACTAACACATTGGCTGGTGTTTTTCTCTGTGCAGCTAGCACTTCCGGGCAAAAACTAGCGGTGTTTGAGCCCAGGGTCAGCAGGAGGAGGAGAGGAGCAGAGTGTAGGCCGAAGCCTGCACTGGTGGCAGCTTTTGTTCTGTTGTGCCAGCGTGGCTTGTGCTGGACACGTTGCCGACTACACAGCAGGGGAACAGCTGGCGGTGCTGAACCCCACTGACACATCACCTAGTGTTTTTTCTGTGTAGACAACACTTCCAGGTGGCAACTGACAGTGTTGAAACCCAGGGAATCAAAGAGGAGCAGAGTGTAGGCCGAAGCCTGCAGTGGAGCAAGTTGAAAGGGAACCTTTAACCCCCCCCCCAGGCATTTGTTGCTGAAAGAGCCATCTTGTACAGCAGTAATACTGCACATGGAAAATGGTGGCTCCGAAAATTATGCTCCTTGCAAACGCTGAAGTACACACTCATATAATGTGTCCCCTCACACCGTCAAACCATCCCGGAAGTGGGACTTTCCTTTGTAATGTGACACAGCACAGCCGTCATTCCAACCGCCTTGGTGCCGGGCGCCACCTCCTCAACGTTGTTTGGTTCTGTCACGGAGCCCGCGCTGTAATGTTATCCCTTGGCCATGCACAGTTAGCGGTGCCCGTCTTCTGACATCATGTAGGTGTCAGGCTGGCAGTGCCTGTGCGTCCAAGCTGCCCTAGATCCAACCTTGCAGTGTCATCTAATGTAGTCCCACTGCGGGCCAGGGATCCATGGGCATGCGCAGTGCATATCATCGCTTCTCACTCACCTCCTTCCTGCTTCTTCAGACTGTGCGGCGTCACGGCCGTGGCATGCTATTAGGGATCAGCTGACGCCGCCTAGTCTGAAGAAGCGTGAAGAAGGGGAGTGAGAGGCTAGTATATGCACTGCGCATGGCCATGGATACCAGGCCCACTGTGGGATCACATTAGACGACACTGCGAGGTGTGATTTCGGGCAGCGTGGACGCACAGGCGCAGCCAGGACGACAACAAATGATGTCAGAGGACGGGCAGCGCAAACTGTGCATGGCCAAGGGATAACATAACAGCGCAGGGTCCATGACGGAATCAAACAACGCTAAGGAGGCAGCGCACGGTGCCAAGGGGGTAGCAATGACGGCTGTGCTGCGTCACATTACAAAGGAAAGTCCCACCTCCGGGACGGTTGGACGGTGTGAGGGGACACATTACATGAGTGTGTAGTTCAGCGTTTGCAAGGAGCATAATTTCAAGAGCGACCTTTCCCTTGTGCAGTATTAGTGCTGCACATGGTGGCTCTTTCAGTAACAAACGCCTAGTGGGGGGGGGACAGGTCCCCTTACATTTTAGTTGTGCCAGCGTGGCGGTCGCATGACACGTTGCCGGATACACAGCTGGGGATCAGCTGACGTTACTGAACCCCAATAACAGAGGAGCGACTGTTGACTGTGCACACAGCACTTCCAGGCACCAACTGGCGGTGTTAGAGCCCAGGGACAGCAGGAGGAGCAGATTGGAGGTATTGCCGCACACACAGCTGGGGATCAGCTGACGTTACTGAACCCCAATAATAGAGGAGCGACTGTTGACTGTGCACACAGCACTTCCAGGCACCAACTGGCGGTGTTAGAGCCCAGGGACAGCAGGAGGAGCAGATTGGAGGTATTGCCGCACACACAGCTGGGGATCAGCTGACGTTACTGAACCCCAATAACAGAGGAGCGACTGTTGACTGTGCACACAGCACTTCCAGGCACCAACTGGCGGTGTTAGAGCCCAGGGACAGCAGGAGGAGCAGAGGAACAGAGTGTAGGCCGAAGCCTGATTGGAGCAAGTTGAAAGGGAACCTTTAACCCCCCCCCCCAAGACGTTTGTAGCTGAAAGAGCCATCTTGTGCAGCACTAACGATGCAAAAGGAAAAGATGGTTCTTTTAATTATGCTCCTTGCAAACACCGAAGTAAACACTAAAAATGTGTCCCCTTATACCGTTAAACCGTCCCGGAGGTGCGAATTTCCTTCGTAATGGGACACAGCACAGCTGACATTCCTATCCCCTTGGTGCCGTGCGCTGCCTCCTCAGCGTTGTTTTAAGCTGTCACGGAGCCTGCGCTGTTCTGTTAGCCCTTGGCCATGCCCAATTAGCGCTGCCTGTCTTCTGACATAATTTGGTGTCAGGCTGTTACTGCCTGTGCGTCCACGCTGCTCCAGATCCCACCTCGCAGTCTCGTCCAACGTAATCCCACTGCGGGCCTTGAAAACATGGACATGCACAGTGCATATCCTCGACTCTCACTCCCCTCCTTCCCTCTTCTTCAGACTGTGCGGTGTCACGGCCGTGGCATGCTATTAGGGATCAGCTGACGGCGCACAGTCTAAAGAAGGCGGAGGGAAATGAGCGAGAGCCCGAGGGGAAGATATGCACTGCGCATGGCCATGGATCCCAGGCCCGCAGTGTGACTCAATCAGAAGACACAGCGAGGCGGGATCTAGGGCAGCGCGGCCGCACAGGCGCAGCCAGCCTGACACCAAATTATGTCAGAAGACAGGCAGTGCAAATAGGGCATGCCCAAGGGATAACAGAACAGCGCAGGCTCCGTGACAGCTTAAAACAACGCTGAGGAGGCAGCGCATGGCACCAAGGGGGTAGGAATGACGGCTGTGCTGCGTCACATTGCGAAGGAAAGTCCCAGCTCCGGGACAGTATAACGGTATCAGTGAACACATTTTATAAGTGTTAAGTTCTGCGTGTGCAAGGAGCTAAAAAAAAAGAGCTACCTTTTCCTTGTGCAGCATTACTGCTGCACAAGATGGCTCTTTCAGTAACAAACGACGGGGGGGGGGGGGGACAGGTTCCCTTACATTTAGGTTGTTGTGCCAGCGTGGCGGTCGCAGGACACATTGCCGGCTACACAGCTGGGGATCAGCTGACGTTACTGAAACCCAATAACACTGGGTCGTATGTTTTTACTGTGCAGCCTGCACTTCTGAGCCGCAACTGGCGGTGTTGGAGCCCAGGAATAGCAGTTCAGGTGGTAGAAAGATGAACACAGCAGGAGACCTGGATGACACCCAATTACTTAATCAGGCAGAGGAGTGGCAAATTCCTGCGAGATCCAGGCCTGGTTCATTTTCAGGAAAGTAAGCCGGTCAACGTTATCGGAGGATAGTCGCATGCGACGGTCTGTTAGTACACCACCTGCGGCACTAAAGACACGTTCCGATAACACACTAGCCGCAGGGCAAGCCAGCACCTCCAATGCATAATGGCTTAGCTCTGGCCATGTATCCAGCTTAGAGACCCAAAACTTGAACGGGGAAGAGCCGTCTGGGAGTACAGTAAGAGGGCAAGCCATGTAGTCTGTCACCATCTGACGGAACCGTTGCCTCCTGCTGACTGGAGCCGCCGGTGATGGTGTAGACATTTGGGGCGGGCACACAAAAGTGTGCCAGAGTTGTGCCATACTGGGCTTGCCTTGGGCAGAGGCACTGCTTCTGCTCCCTCTTTGGGCAGAGCCTCCCCCACTGCCTCGACGCACTTAGCTGCTTTGTAAAGCACTAGCAGCACTCCTCTCAGTTGGACAGGAGAAGATGATGGAATTCACCAGTGTGTCGTGGTACCTCCGCAATTTACGCTCCCGGGTCAACGCAGGGATGAGGTTTTGGACGTTGTCCCGGTAGCGAGGATCGAGGAGGGTGAACACCCAATAATCAGGCATGTTGAGAATGTGGTCGATGCGGCGGTCGTTTCTCAGGCACTGCAGCATGAAATCCACCATGTGCTGCAGAGTGCCAACTGGCCCAGAAACGCTGTCCCCTGCTTGAGACATGATCTCTGCCCGCTCGTCATCACCCCACCCTCGCTGTACACACTGACCACTGGACAATTGTGTCGCTCCCTCCTCTGGACGGAGCTCTTCCTCCTCCATTGACTCCTCCTCATCCTCCTCACAAATTGGCCCCTGCGTACCACTTTGTGAGGAACCACGTGGCGCTGACTCTCCAGAAGCTGATGGAAAAGGTGACTCCTCATCCTCCACCTCTTCCACAACATCATCCCTTAACCCTTGCAAAGTTTGCTGAAGCAGGCAGATAAGGGGGACAGTCATGCTGACTAGTGCATCATCTGCCCACTCTGTGGTTGTGAAGTCTGATCGGCGCTGACTGCGATTCTTTGCGCCTGATGCAGCTGGTACTCCATAACTGCTTGCTGCTGCTCACACAACCGCTCCAACATATGTAACATGGAATTCCACCGGGTAGGTAGGTCACATATGATACGGTGTTCCGGAAGGCGGAATCGGCGCTGCAGAGCAGCAATGCGGGATCTGGCCAAGCTGGAACGCCGCAAGTGAGCACACTCTAGGCGGACCTTGTGCAGCAGGGCATCAAGATCCGGATAGTCCCTCAGAAAACTCTGCACAACCAAATTGAGCACATGTGCCAGACATGGGATGTGAGTGAGGTTGCCAAGGGCCAAAGCTGCCACCAGATTTCGGCCATTGTCACACACTACCATGCCTGGCTGGAGATTCGCTGGCAGTAACCACACATCGCTCTCCTGCTTGATGGCATTCCAGAGCTCCTGCGCTGTGTGGCTTCGATGCCCCAATGAAACTAGTTTCAAGACGGCCTACTGACGTTTGGCCACGGCTGTGCTCATGTCGGTCATAGGTAAACGTTCACGGGTCCATGTGGAGGTGGACTGTGACGGATCCTGCAGAGAGGAATCTGAGGAACTGGTGTAAGAGGAGGAGTCGATGCGTACAGACTGGATTCCTGCAATCCTTGGAGTGGGCAGGACACGTCCTGCGCCACTCGCACGATCTGTACCTGGCTCAACAACATTAACCCAATGGGCAGTGAGGGAAACATATCGCCCCTGTCCATGCTGACTGGTCCACGCATCGGTGGTGAGGTGGACCTTGCTACTGACGGCGTTCAGTAGCGCATGTTTTATGTTTGCCTCAACATGCCTGTGCAGGGCAGGGACAGCCTGCCTGCTGAAGTAAAAGCGGCTGGGCACATTGTACTGTGGGACTGCCAATGCCATCAAGTCACGGAAGCTGTCAGTCTCCACCAGCCTGAACGAGAGCATTTCCAGGGACAACAGTTTGGCAATGCCTGCATTCAGAGCCTGTGCTCGGGGGTGGTTGGCCGAGAATGCCCGCCTTTTCTCCCATGCCTGTACTACCGATGGCTGTAGAGTAGACTGGGAGTGTGAGGATGACTGGGAAGGTGGTGCTGTGGGTGGAATTACACTAGGTCTCTGGACAACAGTGGAGGAAGAGGCAACACGAGATGAAGAGGTGGTAGCTGCCGCTGTTGGTTGGCCTACGTCTTCACTGTGTTTCTGTAACTCCACCGCGTGCCTGGTCCGCACATGTTTCCACATATTTGTGGTATTGAGGTTGCTGACACTTTTACCTCTTTTTACTTTCTGATGACACAGCTTGCATTTGACAAAACAAATGTCATCTGCAACTGTGTCAAAAAAGGACCAGGCACTGCAAGTCTTGGGAGCGCCCTTTTTGGCTTTGGAAAGAGACAGGCTCCTAACGGGTGCCAAAGTGGAGGCTACAGGCTCCGCAGTCTTCCCCCTCCCTCTCCCTCTTTGGCCCGTAAGGGGAAGCTCTTCCTCAGAGCTGCTCCCACCACCTTCCTGTTCCTCACGCCACGATGGGTCAAGGACCTCATCATCTCCACTACCCTCTGCCACCAACTGCTCCTCCTGGGTAGTCTCGGCAGCACAGTACGCATCAGAAAGCGGCACCTGAGTTTCATCATCAGATGCGTACTGCGCTGTGGTCACCGGAGGCACTGGCCCACCTGCCTCTTCAGAGTCAGAGAGGAAAAGCTGTTGGGCATCACTGCACACTGCCTCTTCTTCCATTTCTCCAATGCTGCTTGGCTGGCCCCCTGTTTCCAAGCCAAGAGATTCAGAGAACAGAAGTAAAGACGGCTCCTGTCCTGGGCTCTCTGACTGCCTGGCCAATTTGGCAGGTGGTGAAGAGACAGATGGCTGCTCTCCAGTGCTCTGTGCCTGAGAGGATGTGGCACTAACTGAAGTCGATGCCGAGGCGTTAGCTGCCATCCACTCGACAACGGCTTCAATTTGGTCTTCACGCAGCAGCGGTGCACGGCGCTCTCCGACAAAGCTGCGCATGAAGGACTGTTCCCTGCTGAAACTGAGTGACGACGAGTCACCGGCGCCCGCAGCAGGCACAGAATCACCACGTCCTCTCCCTGCTCCTCTCCCTGCTCCGCGCCCACGCCCACGTGCCTTACTCCCTGCCCTCTTCATCTTGGTTGACAGATAAAGATAAGCAGAAAAGTACTAAGGCCTTAGCGTGCTTATTCCTGAAATGCTCCTTCTAACAGGTGTAAGAAACACTAATGTTGTAAAGTGTGGACTAAACTTTATTATTTTTCAAATGTGGCCTACACAAGTGTTAAGTTGTGTTTGGTGAACTTTACTTTTTTTTTGTGCAGATCGGGCTACAGAGCTAGTTTAAATCACACGGAGACCGTGCAGACAGCCGTAAACGGCGCTGCAAGGCCAAAAAACCCTCCTCTAGGTTATCCTATGTAGTGTTTTTCCACTATTTAGCTGGAGACGGGTGGAAAGACACTAATAGGAATTTTTTTTTTTAAATTTTAAACAGGCTGCACTATTTGAAAAAAAGGAAATTGTTTTTCAAGGTATGAGGCAGTAACGCACCCTGAGCTGAATCCAACCGGCTATGGCTGCACACAGACTACAGGGCGAGCTGGGCTCACACGGAGACCGTGAAGACAGCCGTAAACGGCGCTGCAAGGCCCAAAAACCCCCCTTTAGGTTATCCTATGTAGTGTTTTTCCACTATTTAGCTGGAGACGGGTGGAAAAACACTAATAGGGATTTTTTTTTTTTAAATTTTAAACAGGCTGCACTATTTGAAAAAAAGGAAATTGTTTTTCAAGGTATGAGGCAGTAACGCACCCTGAGCTGAATCCAACCGGCTATGGCTGCACACAGACTACAGGGCGAGCTGGGCTCACACGGAGACCGTGCAGACAGCCGTAAACGGCGCTGCAAGACCCAAAAACCCCCCTCTAGGTTATCCTATGTAGTGTTTTTCCACTATTTAGCTGGAGATGGGTGGAAAAACACTAATAGGGATTTTTTTTTTAAATTTTTAAACAGGCTGCACTATTTGAAAGAAAGGAAAATTTTTCTCAAGGTATGAGCCAGTAACGAACCCTGAGCTGAATCCAACCGGCTATGGCTGCACACAGACTACAGGGCAAGCTGGGCTCACACGGAGACCGTGCAGACAGCCGTAAACGGCGCTGCAAGGCCCAAAAACCCCCCTCTAGGTTATCCTATGTAGTGTTTTTCCACAATTTAGCTGGAGACGGGTGGAAAAACACTAATAGGAAATTTGAGAAAAAATGTGCAGCAGGCTGCACTATGAGCAAAAAAGGACAACTGTGTGAGGCAGTGTGAACCCCCCCTGAGCTGAATACAACCGGGTATATGGCTGCACACAGACTACAGAGTGAGCTGCACACACACACACACACAGAGACCTTGCAGAACGCTGTTAAAACAGCGCTGCAAGGCAAGAGCAAGGTGAACAGTGAAGAACACACAGCGTTTTGCTAAATTAGCCTTTGGAAAGGAAAATAAAGCAATTAGCTAGCTCAACTGGCCCTCAGTTAGAACACAGCGTCCTGTCCCTAACTGAAATCACAGCAGAGTGAGCGCAAAATGGCGGCAGCGTTTTTTATAGTGCAGAGTGACATCATTTCAGCAGCCAATCACAGCCTTGCCAGTACTTACATGCCCACCATGCTAAACAGGATGTGCCCACACTTCCAATCATTCCTCATTGGCTGCTGCGTTCTGTTTGAATTCTGGGAACTTCCAATTCCAGTATCCGATACGCGGGAAGTATCGGAATTCGGTATCGGAATTCCGATACCGCAAATATCGGCCGATACCCGATACTTGCGGTATCGGAATGCTCAACACTAGTTATTAATTATGTAGATAGCTGAGCTTCAATCTTGTTTTGGTTACTAATTATGTAGTTAGCTGAGCTTCAATCTATTATTCTCAGCATCATTTGTTTTTCAGCCCAAGCTATCAGGCAATTTCTTCAATAAGGAACGACCCCCTTTTTATGGTTTTTTTTAGCAGTGGTATATAATGAAGATATTTACGTTTTAGGTGTTTTTTTTAGGTAAGCACAACGGATGCCCACTTTTTTCCCTGGGACCATCTGGTGGGAGAGGGTGGCCCTTATCAGGGTCACCAAGCTCACTGAGTCTAACAGCCCTGACACCAGCACTCCATTTTGGAGCGCCCGCTAGGACAGTGGGGTCCTTGGGCCAGGTCCGGCGGTACTTAAAGCAATGGTTATGGAGGCGGTGACCCGGTCCGTGGCCCTGGGTGTCCAACAAAAATGATGAAGGGAAGTGGAAAATAAAGTCTATGAGGGACAATTCATGATGCCACCTGTGGTGTTCGGCCAGGATGGCCAATGCTGCTTAAAGGGACCGCTGGGGCAGATGGAAATGGGGCACAGGTTACAAATGTGGATGGGATCCGGGCGGCCTGGGAGTAACTTGGGATCCACCTAGCCAGGTGGGTTCAGAGGCCTTCCATTTTGCGCTGTATTTACTGTCCCTTGCTACCTGAAGCTTTACACAAGTTGCTCTCTTTGTCTGTTACTCCTAACCCGTATGGTTGACAGCATGAGCCTTTCATGGGCACTGTCTTCTCACTGGCAGCCCCAGGCTCCTGACCTGCTATGGCGCCTCCAGGTGTCAGATAGGCCAGGAGACCTGAAGTCTTCTGCCCTCCAGTTCTAGATGCTGGGCCTTTAGTACCCGTGCAACCACAGACTCCAGTGTCCAGTTCCTTTTTGTGCTTAATCCTGGGAAGAGCTCAATCACAGCTCCGCTCCCAGTTTCTCTCCTCACAAGCTTCCTCTCCCTCCACTGTCTCACACTTCACTCTCTAACCCCGCCTCCAGACTAGAACTTATAGGGAAGCTCCCATGAAACCGGGTTTAGAGCTCCCCTTCTGGTCTGGAGTCAGGAAGGTGTTGTATGCTTGTCCAATACAAGAAATGAGGGCACTCACCAGTCTTCACCGTGATTCGTACTTTATTAATAGATACAACTTGTTAAAAATCCATGGCCGGAGTTGAATGAGCCGTAGCTCGTGTGAGCAGGGGGGGTCAGGACGACGATCGTTTCGCGCTGTTGAAGCGCAAGCACAGCGCGAAACGATCGTCGTCCTGACCCCCCCTGCTCACACGAGCTACGGCTCATTCAACTCCGGCCATGGATTTTTAACAAGTTGTATCTATTAATAAAGTACGAATCACGGTGAAGACTGGTGAGTGCCCTCATTTCTTGTATTGGATCGTATTGAACACTGTTTTTTCTGAGGAGCACCCGAAGTCAGGATTCGTTGGAGTTGTGCTTCTATTTGTCGGATCTGTTGACACAGCCTGTCAGATGTTTTAAGCCATCGAGGATAGTGCCGCTCGGCGTGTTGTTTCTCCGGCTCTTGTTGTATTTTGTGTTGTATGCTTGTGTTACCTGCTAAGGGGATCCTTCCTTACTGCCAGGCCTGGAGGAAGGCAATGCCATTGTGGCAAACAGACTCCTGAGGTGCCACAGTTTATGGTCGCAGGACATAACTGTGGCCCCTATCCGGGCTGATAGTCCACACTGCAGGCAGGATATACATAGTAGGAGCAGCGCCTCCCTAGGCTGCAGTCCATCTCTCCAGGAGACAAGGGACAACAAGCGGCTATATATCCTGGACAATGACATCTTCAGCAAAGCAAGTCTCTCCCTGTAGCCTTTGACAACCCCTCAGCAACCCCTTGGGATCTAGGACTCCCCCCAGTTGTGACTCTACTACCCCTCTTTTGGGGCTAAGGTTTGCTTCCGCTTGGTACCCAGTATGGTGATGCACCACCACTGGTTTCCTTAGGGACCTGTCGACCACCTGGAACCATTCCACTAGGCCCACCAGTTCTTCCGCATTTTGGGGATCTCCCTGGGCAACCCAGGTCTGCACCAGCCTAGGAAAGGAGTGCATGAATCTGTCCATGACATCCTGCTCGATCATCTGGGCTGGGGTAGAGGATTCTGGCTGTAACCGCTTTTGCACCAGATGCAGCAGAACATTTCGAATCAAGGCGGTTTATCCCCATAATATGCCCAGTGGTGAACCCTTTCAATTTTAAACTTAGCATGCTCCTGTGCATCATTTAATGTCATATAATAATAGGCCTACTGGGTCTCACCAATAAAATAGGGGGCCGGCACCTCTGCTCACTGTTCTGGTGGTAGATTCTCACGCTCTGCCACCTGCTTGAACACAGTCAAAAATGCCTCTACATAATCACCCAGGGTCATTTTTTGCAAACTCATCTAACTACCTTCTGGACGTGCATGTCGTCTCCTGGACTTGGGGAGGGGCTGTCGGCCTTCTACAAACCATCTCTGTAAGCAAGTCAATCTGTTGCTGCTGTAATTGTTGTTGGTGCTGTTGTTGCTGTTGCTGCTGTGCTTGTAGCAGATGTTTAAGCAGGTCCTCCATCTTGCCTGGTCGTGTGCGGGCCTGTGGCCATCCCACGTGTTCACTGTAAATGTTGCCCGCTCTTCTAATACCACCTGTAGTAGATCGGCTCACTCGACTGCACACGGAGGTAGACACAGAAACACTGCGGCTTGAAAGATGCACTTGGTTTATTACGCATGGCATAAACCAAGGGTTAAGCACAAACAAACACGGCCCTTTGGGCAAACAGCAAAATAAAACAAAATGGTAACTCTAGGTATAGTCCTTGTAGTAGCGAGGCAGCCCGCTCAGGGTTAGCACCACCCATGGTTCAGGCATAAATCACTGCACAAATACACTTCTCTGGAGTGTTCCTCTCCAGACCCACACCACAACTACCTTGGCAAGCCAAATACTTAAGCCCCAGACCATGTGACTTCTCCATCATGTGACTGATTGTAATGACACCTAAGGTGTCACTGGCGCTGCCCATCATGTGACCAGGGGGTGGAGCCACCACACCTGAGTGCAGGGAAGGACACTGAGCACACAGAACACAGGGCAAAGGCAGTAAATGTGGTCAAGAAGAGCCGAGAGTCTGAAGCCAGATGAACGCGCAGTACCTAGGGACAAGATAAAGAGTAATTGGGGACAAGCTAAGGGGGTCAGAAAACCAGGAGAGACAGAGCAGTACAAAAGCAGGATACAGAGGCAGAAGTCAGGGGACAAACCGATTCATACACAGCAAGGCACACAAGCACTGATGCACATGTTTAAGGACAAGTCACCTGGGTCAGCAACCATTGAGTATACGGAAGCATCACCAACACTAAATGAAGGTATTGCCAACATTAAATAGCCACCCCAAAGACAAAGAGAGGCGGACTGAATTAACCCTAACCTGCCCAGGATGGCAGCAGAAGAATCCTGTCCAGAGTCATGACACTGATCACATAATTGTGACATCATCACAGGTCCTGTCAGGACTCTGCAGGTGTAGACAAGGTGGACATTCTCCCACCTACACTATGAATGTCCACATAAAAAGCAGCCCATAATATAACTTAACCCTCGCAATACTTACTATGCTGGAGGAAATAAAACTCTAGATTTTACACACGTGGTCAAAATTGTTGGTACCCCTCATTTAATGACAGAAAAACCCACAATGGTCACAGAAATAACTTGAATCTGACAAAAGGAATAATAAAAAAAAAGATCTATGAAAATGGTCAAATGAAAGTCAGACATTGCTTTTCAACCATGCTCCACAAACTCATGAAATAGGTCTGGACAGAAATGATGGTACCCCTGAAAATAATGTGACAAAAGGGACATGGTAAACCAAGGTGTGTCCACTAACTAGCATCACAGGTGCCCACAATCTTGGAATCAGTGAGTGGGCCTGTACATAGGGCTACAGATACTCACTGTGCTGTTTAGTGACAATGGTGTGTATCACACTCAACATGGACCAGAGGAAGTGAAGGAAAAGGTTGTCTCAGAAGATTAGAAAGAAAATTATAGACAAACATGTTAAAGGTAAAAGTTATAAGACCATCTCCAAGCAGCTTGATGTTCCTGTGACTACAGTTGCACATATTATTCAGAAATTTAAGATCCATGGGACTGTAGCCAACCTCCCTGGACGTGGCCACAGGAGGAAAATTGATGACAAATCAAAGAGACGGATAACATGAATGGTAACAAAAGAGCCCAGAAAAACTTCTAAACAGATTAAAGGTGAACTTCAAACTCATGGAACATCAGTGTCAGATCGCACCATCCGTTGTTGTATGAGCCAAAGTGGACTTCATGGGAGACGACCAAGGGGACACCATTGTTGAAAAAAAATCATAAAAAAGCCAGACTGGAATTTGCCAAACTACATGTTGACAAGCCACAAAGCTTCTGGGAGAATGTCCTATGGACAAATGAGACAAAAATTGAACTTTTTGTCAAGGCACATCAGTTCTATGTTCACAGATGGAAAAATGAAGCATTTCAAGAAAAGAACACTGTCCCTACTGTGAAACATGGAAGAGGCTCTGTTATGTTCTGGGGCTGCTTTGCTGCATCTGGCACAGGGTGTCTAGAATCTGTGCACGGTACAATGAAATCTCAATACTATCAAGGGATTCTAGAGAGAAATGTGCTGCCCAGTGTCAGACAGCTTGGTCTCAGTCACAGGTCATGGGTCTTGCAACAGGATAATGACCGAGAACACACAGCTAAAAACACCCTAGAATGGCTAAAAGGAAAACATTGGACTATTCTGAAGTGGCCTCCTATGAGCCCTGACCTAAATCCTATTGAGCATCTTTGAAAAGAGCTGTCTGGAAAAGGCAACCTTCAAACATGAGACAACTGGAGCAGTTTGCTCTCGAGGAGTGGGCCAAAATACCTCGAGAGGTGCAGGAGTCTCATTGACAGTTACAGGAAACATTTGATGGCAGTGATTGCCTCAAAAGGCTGTGCAACAAAATATTAAGTTAAAGGTACCATCATTTCTGTCCAGGCCTATTTCATGAATTTTATTTTTTTTTAATTCTGTGGAAGTATGGATGAAAAGCAACATTTGACTTTCATTTGTTCATTTTCATAGATTTGTTATTAATTATTACTTTGGTCAGATTCAAGTTATTTCTGTGACCATTGTGGGTTTTTCTGTCATTAAACGAGGAGTACCAACAATTTTGACTACGTGTGTATATCACTGATGCCATTAGGCGTAGTGAAACATCTCCCCTCCAGTACTTCACCAGTGACTTTGTCACAGTAGGTTAAGAACAAGAACCGATGCGAGTGATGATAATCTCTGTTCAGCTCTTGAATATGATGGCGCAATATGTAATAATAAAATAAATATATGCTAAATGTCCTATATAAATAACAGTTGAAACAATAGAGAATGGCAAATGAGCAAAATTTCAATTGTGCAGATTCCCTCAGATTCAGATGGAAAATTTGATTTGCATTTAACTCATTCAATGCACATTGAATATTATTAATATATGTATATATATATATATATATATATATATATATATACATAGGTGTGTGTATATACAAAACCATCAATCCAGTCCTAACCTGTCTCCACTTGCAGCTGCTAAGGGCTAACCTTGTGAGATGGATCCTGTAACCAGGTGGCCACATGTATCCCAGGAGTTGCTGCAGCAGCTTGAAGGCATACAGTGTATGGAGCTACTTGAGGTCACAGGTAGCCAGGACACGGGGAAACCCAAAACAATGTAAGAGGATGGTGCTGTTATGGACAGTAAGGAACACGCTGTCACTTTAAGAGACTGCACTCCCTTGTCTGGTGTGATGGAATGTTCTGCTTCTCCCCTGCATTAGACTGTGTAAATGAACTGGACTGTGCAGAGGGTGGGGGTGAAGCCTGAACAGCGTGTGTGAGCTGGAGCTGCTACAGAGAGAACTTTGTGCTGTTTTGCTGCAAGAGGGACCCACAGCCTGTAACGTAGTGGACTTGTGAAATT
Source organism: Ranitomeya imitator (assembly GCF_032444005.1). Classification (NCBI taxonomy): domain Eukaryota; kingdom Metazoa; phylum Chordata; class Amphibia; order Anura; family Dendrobatidae; genus Ranitomeya; species Ranitomeya imitator. The sequence continues at coordinate 749,371,767 of NC_091282.1, read as the reverse complement.
TGACAGACTTTTCCGGATGCAGCGAGAGTGGCTGTCCTGTGTGAGTTTGAGAAGCCACGAAGACACCGAGAAAGGGATTTACAGTTTCCAGAAGCATCTCCAGGACCCAGAAGTAAGGAGAAGACCATAAGTCGCCCCCGCCTGGGCCATGGGGTACTTGGTACCGGGTCCTGCGTTTCACAAGGGCATGTCAAGGTGGTGACCCGGTCCATGGCCCTGGGCGCCCATATAAAAGGAAAGGTCTTTAAAGGGAATAAAGTTGATGTTTGTGAGACCACCTGTGGTATTCGGTCAGTGGGGACTGACGTTGGTTTAAGGGGTCCTCTGGGGTGATGTTATGGCAGCTAGATGGTATAACTTCCCACAGGTGAAGTTTATCCCCAGGGCTCCCAGTGTGTAGATGGAAGATGGTGAATGGAGCAGTAAGGAATGAGGGCACAGGTTTGCAGTCTCTTTACCTTGTTTACTGTAGACTTCAGGCAGCCACAGTCCAGGGCACCGCATAACAGGACAGGCAGGGTCCGGCCAGCTTGGAGGCAAGTTAGGAGTCCCCTTATCCGGGTGGAAATCAAAGCCTTCCTCTAGCGCTGTGGTGGTGTAGTCCCTTACTGCCTATGGCTTCACATAAGTTCATCACAGATGTTACAATCTCTCTGTCCCCCAGTTAGGATAGGACATAACCCGTATGACTGGTGACCTGAGGCGGTTTATAGGGACTCTATAAGGTGTCACCGTGCCTCCTGGGTATTAGGTCAGACAGGTAAGGTGGAGTTCAGCTGTCCTGCTGGTCTCTGATGTAAGTCATTGAGGTCCTTACAACCTCGGTGTTTCGGCTACCGGTCTCTGCGCCTCAAAAGGAAGCAGCCTGCTTGGGGCTGGTCTCCCCTGATATCCTCTCCTGTGCTTTGCGGTCCTGCATATTCACTGCAATAAATTCGGCTTTCTGACTGTCTCATTTTGGGAACTGCTGCATTGCGGCGACACAGCTCCATAAACCCTCTGCTGCCTCAGACTGATCCAGTCTGTCTCCTGGCAAGAACTGACTGGACCTTCCTGGAACTGACTGACTTTCCCTCCAAAACTACCTTATATATAGGGAGTCACCTGGTAAATAGGATCAAAAGCTCCCCCTGGTGGCCTGGAGTATGAATGTGTTGCATGTTTGTGATACCTGGTTACAGTTATCCCTTCTTGCCTTCAAGTGTAACATCACTCTCCCCATGAGGAATCAAATGCTACTGTAACGACCAGGACCCTGGGGCACCACACTCCCCCCTGTTAAATCCAGTACTCCTGGATTGGGAAAAGAAGAACAACAATACAGATTAGCAAAAAGACATACAATTTTTGAAATGCTATAAACTTATAAAACAAATTAATATTATAAACTAAAGCTTCCCTTTATGGGAGGTGAGAACACTTGAACCTTACAATAACTTATTTACATTGTATGCATACTTTTAAGAATAGAGAAATTTAATAGAACAGTATAATACTTAACTAATTATTAAATGCTATTATGAAAGGCCATTATCCTCTAAGGGTATACTATCTTTTAAATACTAAAACAAACATTTTATCTTTATTCTTTTCAAAGTGCAGAATTCTCCTACCCCTATGGGTATACTATATCATGTCCATCTGATTCAAAAGCGCAACATCATACATTTTCACTACTTCCTGCACACAACACTATCTAACTTCAAGTTTCAATTTTTATTCTTATTCAATATATTAACTCACTAACATGCTACTAGCTGGCATATAAAGTACAATTTTAACTAACAAATCAACTTTCAAGTCTTTCAATTCTAAGGTAGTGCAATTAATACTCAAGTCAATCATTAACTTTATAACAGCAGCAACGAAGCGAGAGACCCATCATTAACCCCAACCTTGGTCTTGGGTGGTCTACAAGGCGTGTATCCAGACCTGGAATCCTGTCGCGCCAAACGGGTTTTTCTTCAGGTCTCTGTAAAACAAAGCAACTTTCACAGCAATATTAGAGCTGTCTTTTTAAAAGCTCCTTTGTAAAACCAGTAGGAAGCACCTTTAAGAAGGTGCAAACTATTTACAACAAAGTTTGTGAGCCATTTACTTTCCATGACTCAATTGTATTTAAAGCAAAATGAAACTCTGTAAACATAGGATCCCTTTAAACGTGGGAGCCCTTTAAGTAGAAACCTGGTCAGGTTTAACCAACTTTTTGTAGCAAAGAGTCAACGTTCAAATATGTACAGTTAGGTTTAAATTTTCACTTCACTTTAGCTGTGGCATTGTCCAAGGTAGCCCCTGCGGAGGTGGGCGGCTACCGGGTACCACATAGAGCGCATCCATGCTCAGAATGGGAGTCTGAGTGCCCACTGATTGATCTTGAGCACAGGATGATGGGTGCTCTGAGGGAAATAGAAGTGGATGTCACCTTGCCAGGTGAGTAGTAAATATGTTTACACCGCACACTCTAATGACAACTTGTGATTTTTACTTGAATATTTATTAGTCAAAATAAATTTAGATAAGGGAGCGAAACAGAAATATAGTGCTGGAAGCGATATATAAAGCAAACGTTTCGGCTCAACCAGAGCCTTGTTCATTGAATCGCTGAAAGAACAAAAAAATAATAATGTATCACCAAAAGACAAAATAACAAACTAATAAATAATAAACAAAATAATAGTAGTGAGTTGAGTTGAAAACGTTGAGCCGAAACGTTTGCTTTATATATCGCTTCCAGCCCTATATTTCTGTTTCGCTCCCTTATCTAAATTTATTTTGACTAATAAATATTCAAGTAAAAATCACACGTTGTCATTAGAGTGTGCGGTGTAAACATATTTACTAGTATCTAGGATCATCTGATCCACTACACCAGCACCTCGCAATTTTGACTGAGTGCACGCCATCATTATATCTGTGACCTTGCCAGGTGAAGGCGTTGGCGGGCAACGTGGAGCCACTGGTGGCGATGGCTCAAGGTCATGAGCTGGAGATTCCAGAATCTTTGGTACACATCTGTGCACACCAACCTTTGTCTCCCCAGTTTCTGGTATAGGTGACATGGTCACCGGGGTAGAGGTCCCTATCCGGGGGTCCCTCTATTAGGTGAGCCTCCACATCCCGTCTGGTAACAAATACCTCTGGGTACAGGTCAGGTTCCTTGATAAACCCCCATCCAGCTTTAAGGCAGAATGTCACCACTGTACCTTGCCTCCGCGGGCCTTTGTCCTAATGACCCACCTTCCTGGCCAGGCTTTGGCCTGTAAGTCTCTCTCCCTTGCAGCCTGGCGTCGGAGCTCCTGCTCCCTATCCTCCCATTCTTGTTGGAGCACCTGCTGCCGACGATACTCCTCCCGGCTAACAGTTCTGACCTGCTCCTCCTCAACTTGGGCCTCCCCTGGGAACCCAATCAGGTTGGTGCTGGTGTGCTTCCACCGGAAGGTCACCCAATCAACCTGTTGGTTGCAGCGGGGCATCAGGGGTCTGCAGGGTCTCCCAAAGCCATTCCCATTCAAGGAGGCTACACACCCGGCCGGGTGGTAGCTGTGGCGGGGCTTCTATGGACACGAGCAGGGTGTTCTCGGCAACTGGGCAGGGTTGGTTTTCTTAAAGAAGGAGAACGGTGACTGGCGGCAGACAGTACCAGTGCATGGTCACAATATATATAGATAAATCAGTCTTAATATATTTAAAATAAAGGGGACCAAGCCTGCCATGGATTTATAGTCGACCAGTTGTTGATATATTTAAGTACACAGAAAAGGGGGGGGGGGAAGAAAAACTTCCACTCAACAATCGGGTCTAGAAAGTGCAAAAAATACTTTATTTGGAAATACATAGAAGTGGTGGCAGCAGCAGAAAACCACCAATATAACAAACACCAGGCACTAGGTACCCACACTGGCCACAATGATTAATTCACAGATGTACATATATATGTAAAGAGAAAGAGGGCGGGCGCCGGGACCCTCACTGGCCAGCACTTGCTCATACCATACGGTGATGTATTCTGTCTGCTTCTTGCCATCTCTATTTCTTTATACGTGTAGCTCCACTGTGAGCCGGGAATGGTACTAAGAGGTTACACTCTTCCCCTTTTTCTTGTACTTATGTACGTGGAGTAGTATGTGGTCAGGACATCCCCACTTTTCTCTTTACATATATATGTACATCTGTGAATTAATCATTGTGGCCAGTGTGGGTACCTAGTGCCTGGTGTTTGTTATATTGGTGGTTTTCTGCTGCTGCCACCACTTCTATGTATTTCCAAATAAAGTATTTTTTGCACTTTCTAGACCCGATTGTTGAGTGGAAGTTTTTCTTCCCCCCCCCCCTTTTCAGGGTTGGTTTTCTTACCTGCCGCTGCGGTGTCTCCAGTGCCGGTCTCCTCTGCTGCAGACTGGGGCTCCAGGGATTGGCTGCGCTGCTGCTCCCAGATGTTTGCAGCTGCGCGGTACCAAGAGCGCCGGAGCTGACGGCATAACACCTCCACCTCTGCACCGATAACCTCCAGGTCCATCGGTGATGAGGGGGCCTTTGCTCCTCTAATTGGTCAAAATAGCTGCGGGCTTCCTCCCTCTCCTCTGGGTGACTGCCGCTCGCCATCTTGCCAACCATGTCTGCTTCGGCATCTTCCTGTTCTGGGCGGTCTCTTCTCTTTCCCCCCCATCCCAGACTAGGAGGAGGATCTTTTTTGTTGATGGGCATACCCTTGGGACATAGTAGTATTTGTGAGGGGCGGCTACTACTTTCACGCCGTTTTTCCATGCTCCGCCCACAACAACATGCCCCACTCATCCTCCTGCACGCCACGTGGTGCTGTAATGGTGGCAATTTTGGAGGCAATTTTGGCGGCAAATCACAATACACAGTCTCTCAATAAAGCATGGTTAGGCACAGTCTTTTAGGCGCACATGACCCAATTTGTTGGGTCAGTCCATCCTGTTCGTGGTGCCAAGAAATGAGTCGCTCCCACCTGGGCCGTGAGGTACTCGGTACCGGGTCCTGCATTTCAAAGGGGGATGTCATGGTGGTGACCTGGTCCGTTGCCCTGGGTGCCCATTTAAAAGGGAAAGGTCTTTAAAGGGACCCCCCGGGACTGGATCTGAGTCCCTAACATCACTGTGAGTTTGTTCCTGTTTTGTGCACATGTTAGTGCCTAGTGTAGGCTTCAATAGTCAGTACACAGGAGCCATGTGGCCTGCTTAGTAAAGGCCAGGGAGGTTATACGCAGAGTAGCATCATTATTTGTTTATTGTTTGCATTTGCTTGTGTGGCATATATTGAACCTGTAATAGTTGGAGCACCGTGCTATTTGACGGACAGGCTAAAGAATATAACTCTTGTAAATTATCTTTTGGCATTGCATTCCCCTGTTTGCATCTTCCTCATCCACTTCATTCCTTGCCTTCCAATAATTTTACCCTTTATTGTTTGCACCTCATGTTGTGTACGGTAGTCTTCCTGCACCATGGTGGTCACTCGGCCAACGCTTCAACAATACAGGTAGAGGCAGGCCAGAAACAGGTAGCGGTGCAAAGTAAAACAAACAGAACCAAAAGTCTTACTGTGACAAAGTCACTGGTAGAGTGCTGGAGGGAAGATATGTGTCACTATGCTTAATGGCATGTGATGTAAAACCCAGAGTATTTTCCTGTAGCATACTATATGCTGTGAGGTTTAAGCTAAATTCCGTAATGGGCTGTTTTTTATGTGGACATCCATAGAGTGGGTGGGAGGGTGTCCATTTTATCTCCAAATGCACCGCCGTGTGCTGTCAGGACCTGTGTGATGTCACAGTCAGGTGTTCAGTCACATGGGAGAGGGAATCACATGGTCTGGGGCTTAAATAATTTTGGGTTTCAGAGGCAGTCTTTGGCCAGCAAGACTGGAGAGAGGATTCTCCAGTGGTTTGTGTCTTGTGGAGGAAAGACTGAACCTGAGTTGCTCCAAAGCGGGATGTTACCCTCAACATTTGGACTTTGTTATATCATTTTGTTTTCTTTGTTGTTTTCCTGTTTTTCCCTTAACGGCTGTGTTTACTTCTTCCCCTTCTTGTTGGTTTATGGTGCCTTATAGTAATCCAACTGAACACTTAGGCCCCTTTCACACATCAGTTTTTTGCCGTCAGTCACAATCTGTTGGCTCGACGGATCCATCGAAGATTGTGAAAAACTGATACGACGGATTTGTTTTTCGATGGATCCGACTAGCGGATCTGGCTAAATAAATTGGAGCATGCTGAGTTAAAAAAACGGAATCCGTCACTGTCTGTTTTTTCGACTTACACAAAAAACGTTACTTTATCCGTTGTCTTCGGCTGCTGGACAAACAATTTTTGATGGATCTGGCAAACGACAGATGAAACGTGAGGCCATCCATCACAATCTGTCGCTAATACAAGTCTATGAGAAAAAAACGGATCCGGCGGCATCAGTCCCCGGATTTGTTTTTTTCATAATTCGACGGATTGCGACTGATAGCAAAAAATTGATGTGTGAAAGGGGCCTTAAAGAGATAGTGTTACTGTTTTCTACCTCTGTGTACCGCCAAGTGAGTTGACCTACTACAATACCAAGACACAGGTGTGTGTTGCTTAATGGGCCTTATATAGACATAGGCAGATGATGACATGGAAGCCCTCTGGGCCACTTCTTTAACCCAGTGTGGAGCACAGTAGAGGGTAGCAACCATAGGGGTAAGTGATGAAGCCCTGCTGAGCTGAGACACTGGTACTGATGAGCAGTCCGGCTCTTTTTGGTGATCTGGCTCTCATTGCTCTGCTCACCAAAAAGAGCTGACTCTTTTTGGATCCTAAATGGATCCCTATTAAATGTGTTCACCATAGGTGAATACATATTTAAGGTGATGTCAATATGGCTTAAACTTCTCCCACCAGAGGTCGAAACCATGCCCATGTACAGCCAGCCAATGAAATTGATGAATAGGTGGGGGTTTATCTCAGGTGCGTGGAGTTACGCACTTTGGAATTATACGCCAAGTGAGAGCCGTTAAGAGTACCCCCAATGGTTATTAGACCTCACTAGTGATGAGTGAACATTCTCAGATAAGATCGTATCTGAGCACGCTCGCTGGGGTGTTATCAGAGCATTTGGGAGTGCTCTATAAAGATTATTATTATTATTATCCGGTACTCCACGCTGCTAACACCATCTCAGCCTTGAAAACAGGACCAGATGGTGTTAGCAGCGTGGAGTACCGGATAATAATAATAATAATCTTCATTTTTATATAGCGCTAACATATTCCGCAGCGCTTTACATTATCATCACTGTCCCCGATGGGGCTCACAATCTAGAATCCCTATCAGTATGTCTTTGGAATGTGGGAGGAAACCAGAGAACCCGGAGGAAACCCATGCAAACACGGAGAGAACATACAAACTCTTTGCAGATGTTGTCCTGGGTGGGATTAGAACCCAGGACCCCAGCGCTGCAAGGCTGCTGTGCTAACCACTGCGCCACCATGCTGCCCGGATCATAGCCTTGCTAAAAGACAGGTGAATGCTGAAAAATGAATGCAATAATTTATAGTCCTGGAGCTATTCTGCTGGATTTGAATTCTGATAGATCAGATTTTGTGGTGAAATTCGAAGTGAATATATTTAACTAATTAATTTCCTCATCTTTGGTACAGACTCTTATAGAAGAAAGGTCTCATTATTTTTACTGCCAAAGAAAGGTAAACCCTCTTTTGCATATTAGTAGAAAAAGGAGATTGATGTTTCGGAAAAAAACAACGCTGCTGTAGAAAGGAAGCAGTTCCAGAATGGAATCGTAAATTTAGTAGTTTTTATTTTTACGCGTTTCGTGCTCGCACCGAGCCCTTTTTAAAAAACAAACAACATAGCGCAATGGTGCTACATACACTGTAGTTTGCTTGTATTGTAAATTGTGACCGATGAGAATGGAAAGTTCAAAAGTAAAGGAAAGTAAAGATGTCAAAATTAAAGGAAAAATTAAAAAAATATGCACTTAATTGTTATCATTTTTTTTATTTTAGGATTTAGATTTCTACGACTAGTGTACAATGTTAGAATAGATTTATGATGTTAAACTGTAAAGGTTTCGACCAAATTCTAAGATTAGTTGTGGAAGAATATATAAGAAAAAAAAGAAAGGACTTGGAATGGATCATATCTCATTTCACCAATACAAAGAAATACAGGACGGGATTATATTTGTACGTGCAATTTGAAAACTTTTGACCTATGTATTTTTCAATTTTTTCCCAAACAAATTGAGTTACGCTTTTCCAAAATTATACTAAATAAAAAGGATTCTGTTGTGTTAGGACATGGCCAGAGGTTGCTCGGGTTGAAGGTCGCGCATTGCTGAATTGAAGGTCAAATACTACAAAGCATGAAATCTCATATGCAAAGGTTAGAGTTGTCAAGAGAAATGTTAAAAGATATTTTTTTGGTTAGTACCGCGTCTGGATGTAATAACTTTAGGATTTGCTATGTGGTCTTATTAGTAGTTGGCTAGCTATCACAGGGAATAGAGTTTGTAATGTAGCTTAAAATTTAAGGCTAAATTGTTAGTATTGGTTATTATGGATGGATGACATAGTGTCTGGGTTATTCAACTGTTAGCAGAGCAATTAAATAAAAAACTATAGGTCAAGAATAATGACTAAAAGCCGTAACTGGTAGGGTAGCAGACGTAGCAGCTGCTGGGAGGCCCCTAATAAAATATAAGACTCAGGGGGTAGCACAAACTTTTGACTGAAGGTTGAACTTTCATGGATTTATGACAGCTAGTGCCAGCTTCAGGTATATAGTGGCTCCTGGAGGGTCAGAAACATAATGGGCCCCAATCCACCTTATTCTCAGCTCACGGCGTAATTTTACGGAAAGTAACGTACTCCATGAAGCAAACAATCATTTGCAATGGACAACAGCAGACTCCGATTGATGTCTGAAACTAGGTGTGAATGGCACTATGGCATGCACTGGCTGTTCAGTTTAGCATGTTTATGGTAACATAGTAACATAGTTAGTAAGGCCGAAAAAAGACATTTGTCCATCCAGTTCAGCCTATATTCCATCATAATAAATCCCCAGATCTACGTCCTTCTACAGAACCTAATTGTATGATACAATATTGTTCTGCTCCAGGAAGACATCCAGGCCTCTCTTGAACCCCTTGACTGAGTTCGCCATATGGGCGGATAAATGTATGACTGATTGTAGTGGATCTTAAAAGGAACCTGTCACCAGGTTTTTTCAATATAAATTGCGGCCATCACCTTCAATGCCTCTTTTCCTGTACTCTAGCAAGATGTATATAAGTCGCACATGCCCTCTACATAGCCTAAAAGATACCTATTATAATCCTCCCCACATGGTGCCGTCTTGTCCGATGTACGTAGCTGGCCTTGATTCACCACCTTCTCTCGTCACAATCGCTGTCCTCCTGTCCTGCTTCTTGTGGATGACGCGTCTAATGTCATCCACACAGTGTCCCCCAATCTATCTCCTGCCCAAGTATACTGTGCTCCTCCCTCCTGAGGGCAAAGCAAAGTACGGTAATGCACCTTTCAGAAAACGTTCCACTATAAGCTATAATAGTTATAAAAGAACAAACTGAGCATTACTTACCTTCTCTGGGTCCAATGTAGGTATTTTCCACAGCTTGTGTCAGAAAGTTTTCTGAAAGGAGACAAGCCCTTTAATGTTCCCTGTATGGCCTGCTTCACACTCATGCTGCATTATCTACAGCAACCATTGGAAGGAAAAATTCTGGGTTTCATAATGCGCACCCCCACCACCACCTCAGTCATAGGAATCTGTAGTCTGGAGATCTTCATTGACTAATAAGGTAGAATCTTGTTAGCATCTTGTGCAAAGGTCAACATGCAGATGAGGAGATGAGCTGTCACCTGTATTATGCATTTATAGCAATTACCCAGTGGAGTAACGATCACGGTCGCAGAGGGTGCAATTGGGCTTGTGCTGGAGGGGGTCTCACCGATACCAACACCTATTTGAGCTGGATGTGTGTCAGAGGACGCACATTCAGCTTGTGTATTCCAGCGCAGAAACCTGTTGGATCCCTGCGTGGTAATAAAAGCTGCTGGCCAATCAGAGGCCGGCAGCTGACGATGCGTGCCAGGCATTGGTGTCACATGTAGTGATGCCATGCATCGCCATAGCAGGCACACTGAAGTCATCTGCCAGCCTCTGCATTCGCTACATAAGAGGATGCCGCAGATCATGGGAATGGAGGGAAGTGAGTAGAATGGTTTTTGTTTTTTTGGCATGCAGAGGCAGAAAGGGGGACATATATATCAGTAAGGCATCCAGGATGGGGCCAATATACCTGGAAGGGGCCCAGGATGAGAGTCATATATAACAGGATGAGCCCAGGATGGAGGAAATATATTCCAGGAAGGGGTACATGGAGTGCCCCCAGACACAGGGCCACGCATTCTCGGTACCGGGCCTCTCTGGTTCGGTCCTGAGGCTGTCACGGTGGCTAGACCCGGTCCGCGACCCTGCTAAGGGGCGTCCAATAAAGGTGGTGCAGTCTGTCAGGGGTTCGTGATGCCACCTGTGGTGTTCGGTCAGGGCGACCGACGCTGCTATGGGGTCCGCTGGGGTGATGGAATGGCAGCTGGATGGTATACCTTCCCACAGGTGAAGGATGTCCCCAGGGCTTCCCAGTAAGGTAGATGGTAATGGTGTGAGGTGCAGACAATAACGAGGACACAAGGTAGCAATCTCTTTACCTCTTTACTGAAGACTTCAGGATCCTCAATACAGAGCATGCTTAACAGGGCTATCTGAGACCGGCCGGTCTGATGGGCACATCCAGAGTTTCCTTCGCAGATGGAAATCGTTGCCCACCACTAGCGCCTGTGTGTTGTAGTCCTACGCTGCTGAGCATTCGGAATAGTCCTCACAACTGCTGTTCTCGTTCGTTCGTTCTCTACAGCTCTCTCTCTCTTTGGTTCCAGATGTTTCTAGTTCAACGTCCCCCAGATGTGTTATGGCTAGGACGCACCAATATGACGGGAAGGCCTGGAAGTCTTCTGGGACCCTAGAGACGCCCCTCTCCCACTGTTGCCCCCTATGTCTTCATAGGTGTAGTAAGGTAGACAGCCAACCTATAATTAACTGTCCTGCGGAGTAAGAAGTAAGGCCTAGAGTCAGTTACTCCCGCGTTGTTCCGGCCACCGGCTACGCGCCTCAGTAGGATGTTGCCTCGGTCTCACGGCACGACTCCTACTGGTACTCCTTTGTGCTTGATCTCGTTTACACTGTTCCACAATATCCTTCCCTTCGTGTCTCTCTCTTGGATACCGCCGCGGGGTGTGCAGGCGTGGTTCCGTTACGTTCTGCTCTGTTCGCTAGCCACCTGCCAGGTTTCCACGCCTGACAGGGACCCCCCTGTGTCTTCTCCCTGCAACACCCCCTGCCACGGGATGTTGCCTGAATCCAACCCAGTCAGCTTCTGACTAACTTCCTCCCCAACCCCTAGTTTTACCAATGTGAGGAGTGGCCCAATAAATAAAGCCTTTTTCTCCCCCTAGTGGCCGGAGTGTGAAGTGTAATGTGTTCTGGTGATACCTGGTCAGGAGAACTCCTTTAGTGCCATCAGACGTACCATCACTCCCCTTAGTGGCAGAGCATCATACTGCAACGACCAGGTCTCTGGGGCGCTGCACTCACCTCGGTTAAATCCAGTACTCCTGGACTGGGAAGAAGAACAACAATACATTGCAGCAAAAGACATACAACATTTTTGAAATGCTTAAAACAGGTAATTAGAATAATGCTTCCCTTTATGGGAGGTGAGAACACTTGAACGTTACAAACAAAATTAAATATTTTTAAATAACAGGTTGACTATAAATAACTCTCAGTACCCAGCCGGGTATTCTACCAAGTGCAAACTCTGAACAATAGTTTAACTTTTCCTTTAAGGGCGTATAAGCTGAACCCACTAAAGGCCTACTATAAAATACTATATAAATAACTCAACTTTTCTTTCCGTTCTAGCTTCACCAATGCAGGACCGCCTAGCTCCTTGGCTGGGCCTACTGTCATTGTACCGACCATCATTCTACGGTTCTCAGGAGGACTCTCTCTCTCTAACCCCTACGGGTTCACTTCAAGCTTTCCTGTCCTAAATCTTTATTAACATTATCAAATTTTATTAACTTTCAACATCATTAACGTTTCGATCTTTTCTAAGGCAACATGTCAACATTCCCTTTAAGATGGAACCAAGTCTCTAGGAAGTAGTGCAGATTCTCTCTGTCTGCAAGTCCACTGATAGCAAGACCTTCTGCGTCATGTCTAGAAGCATTATCTTCGTAAAGTCTTCTTTCACTTGTAAAACCAGTAGGGAGCACCTTTAAGAAGGTGCAAACTATATACAAAACAGTTTTGAATCATTCGCCGTCCATGATCCAGCAGTCTCTGGAAACAATGATGAACTTGTGCAAAAATAGAAAAAGAACTATAAACAATTGGGATCCCAGGTAAACAAAGGGGCCCCTTTTATGAATAACTCTAGACGGGTTTTAAGCAGCAGCAAGAAACAGTTAACTATTTACATATTCGGGTCTCCGAGGTTTATTTCCTCGGCGTTAGTGGTCGTGACATCTCCACCGGCAGCAGTGGGCGGGGCCACCCCGCCAGGTACTCGCGGGCACTCGGTGTGGTCACAGGAGATCCCAGGCTCCAGTCAGGGGTCTGTGTGGCAATTGTCCTGGACCTCGCAGCAACCGAGGTGCCAACCACTCCTGAGGTCGAGCTCTCTGCCACCGCCATAGTGCAAGTGGTGGTTTTCACAATGGTGCAAGTAGGGGTCACCACCGTGGTCTTGGTGACGGTCGTGGTCCGGTCACAAGGGGGCACCCTCGCTATGGGGGACGGCTTCTCCGCCGCTTTGACTGGTGATGTCATGGGGACTGGTCACTTGTGCACATTCAGGGCGAACCACCCCCTCTCCCCAAAATGTCGGGTGTAGGTGACTTCATCCCCCTTGTATAGATCCCGGTCCGGGTGGCCTTTTTTGAGATGAGACTCCACATCCCTCCGGTTTACGAAAACCTCAGAATATAGATCCGGCTCCTTAATGAAGCCCCATCCCCCACGGAGCTTGAAGTCCACAACGGTGCCCTGCCTGCGCGGGGCCTCGTGGATGGTGCGGTCCTTGCGGGCCCGATCCTTCACCTCGAGGTCCCGCCGGTAGTGGGCTTCTCGCTGGGCCTGGTGCTGTTTCTCCTGCTCCTCCCACTGCCGATCCAGCTGGATCTGGTACTCTTCCCAGCTAAGGGCCTCCACCATCTCCCCTTCTCGTGTCTTCACCCCAGGGAACCCCATAATATTCGACCCCAGGTTCACCCAGCGACATATGGTGCGCTCAGCGTAGACCTCGCCTGGCATGACGGTCGGCGAGATCGGGGCCTTATAGAAATGCTCCATGCCGGTGGCCCAGTCCCAATGTGGAAGAGGCTTGTGAGCATGGGGCCCGGGGGAAGGGGGCGCCGAATTGGGGCCTATCAGCAGATCCTCCGCCAGCGGGACGGGGTCAGCAGACTCACCGACCGGCTCGACTTCCTCCGCTGCAGCCGACTCCAAGGATGGTGAAGGATCCGGGGTCGGGAGTTCCTCCGCTGGTGCCTCCTGGCACAAGGCCTTGGTCTCCAGCTGCCACTGGAGAAGCTGCTCCACAAGGTCCTCCATCTCACCCTGCAGGAGACCGGCCCCAGAGGTGAGGCTCTGGCTGCTGTGCTCGTCCGGGTAGCTGGGGGAGCCCTCTGCTTCAACCCCGCAGTCTGGGTCTGAGTGGCCGGCCATGGCGTCCTCCACGTGGGTCACTTCCTGGTCTCTTTCCCGCTCTCTTCTTCGTGGGCGGTTTCGTTTCTTGTTCCTCCGCCCCCCATTGAGGATCAAGAGGCAGATCTCAGCTGCTGATGGACATGTCCTCAAGGTACAGAAATTTTTAGACTGGGCGGCCATTATCTTTCGCGCTCTCCAGCTTACTCACGCCCACTTCCACGCCCTTCTTCTTCTCTTGCGCTCCTCGTGGCGTTATAATGGCGGCAGTTTTGGCGGGAATCTTGCGGCAGATAGCAATACACAGTCCTTGCAATAAATCACAGTCCAACACGTTTCAATCACGGTTCCAAGGCACACATGACCTGCTTCTCAGGCTTAAGTAGGATCCTGCTCGTGATGCCAAGTTGGAGCGCCCCCAGACACAGGGCCACGTGTTCTCGGTACCGGGTCTCTCTGGTTCGGTCCTGAGGCTGTCACGGTGGCTAGACCCGGTCCGCGACCTTGCTAAGGGGCGTCCAATAAAGGTGGTGCAGTCTGTCAGGGGTTCGTGACGCCACCTGTGGTGTTCGGTCAGGGCGACCGACGCTGCTGTGAGGTCCACTGGGGTGATGGAATTGCAGCTGAATGGTATACCTTCCCACAGGTGAAGGATGTCCCCAGGGCTTCCCAGTAAGGTAGATGGTAATGGTGTGAGGTGCAGACAATAACGAGGACACAAGGTTGCAGT